>NC_069683.1:31649783-32012283 GCF_023699985.2 Odocoileus virginianus
CTTCAAATGGACATAAAGCAATGGTAATGCTTTGCTTCCTGGAATGTTTCAACGTGGACTTGTAGAACAGAAATGTGTCATGAAAAACTTGGCAAGCTCCTGGCAATTTGGGGCTGACACAGACCTGATGGGATAAGGCTTTATAAAGACAAAAGGCTTGAGACCTTGGGAGTGACCAGGATTTGCCAAAAACAGTATCTTTGGGAGGAATCAAAAGAATAGCTTGAGGCAGTGTCATGAAATAGAAACAATCATGGACTTAGAGAACAGATATGTGGTTGCCAAGGGGGAGGGGGTTGGAGGGTAGGGTGGAGTGGGAGGTTGGGGTTAGCAGATGTAAGCTTTTATACGTAAGATGGATAAACAACAAAGTCTTACTATATGGCACAGAAAACTATATTCAATATCCTATGATAAACCATAATGGAAAATAATATAAAAAAGAATGTATGCATATATGTAAAACTGAATCACTTTGCTGTACAACAGAGATTACCACAACATTGTATATCAACTATACTTCAGTTAAAATATATATATAGAGAGAGAAAATAAAAACATTTCAAAAAAGGAGACTAGCTTGAGGAGTCCTGTTCCCGTTGTCCCTCCCACACCCAGAAGAATCCTCCCTGAGGAGCTCTGTGGGCAGCTTCACCAATGATGCTAGTCAATTTCCCCCCAATGTTTATAGCAGTTGCTTCAACTCTTCCCAAACAGCATCTGTTGTGGCAGGGCTGGGGTAGAGCCTCCAGAAGGTAGTGTGTGATTGTGACTTCACCGCTTGGGCTGTGGAGACAATAGGGAGTAACTAGGACAGCAAATGCAGCTTCCAGGGGTGGAGTTCCACCCGCATAGACAGGTGTGGCTGCCTGCCTGGGCTGGGAGTCTCAGGCCTATATTAGGAAAAAGGCTGGTCTCCAGCAAGGGAGAAGGGGAAGATGTCCCAAAGAAAGAAGGCATTCGTGTCTCCTAGTTGAATACAATCAGCAATTTCTGTTTTTTTCTTTTTTTGAAAGCAATAACAAGGGAAGATGGAAGAAACCAGGCTAAAGCTTCCACTCTGAGAATCATGATAAAACACGCTTTCTCATGGAACTGTAGCGTTTACAAAGCATTTCCCAGAGTGGAAGATATCCCTCTGAAATTATTGTGATCCTTTTACGACCACTTTAGTTTGGAAAAAAAGAACCTCCAAGAGATTCCATGTCTTGTGCAAAGTCACAAAGCTAAGACACAAGGCCATGTTCCTGATTGTAGGTCTTTCCTCTATACCACAGCAACCTATGATACAGTCAATGCATAAAAAGCATTTTGTTCGTGAGCCATACAAACTTAAACTCAATTTCTGGACTTCAAATTTCAAGAAACCTTCCATTTTTCAGCTGCCAAACTGAAGCTCAGAAATGTCAAATGATGCTTTTGGAGAAAGGACTGTAATTGGGTCATTTATACTGAGATTTCAGTCTTTCAGAGCCTGCAGTGTGATTAAGAGCAAATGTAAGTTTCTTCCATTGTGGAAGAGAACTCAGATGGTATAGAAATGTAGAAAGCATCTTTTTTCTCTGCCTTCTTTCCTGTTACTGTGTTTCACCTGCCATGTTCCCATCTAAGTTCTCTTCCCCTCTGATCTTCTAAGGAACAGTGCCCCAGTAATTCTTCCATCTTTTCCTTTCAATGTTGGTTCCTTCTCTCTGCTTGACAATTCCTGGCAGAGTATACGTGTTCTGTAATTTTTCTCATGTTAAAAAAATTGGTGGTCCAGTGGTTGAGAACCCACCTGCCAATGCCGGGGATACACTTCTAGCGCCCTCAAGCTACAAATACTGTGTTTGCATGCTGCAATTGCTGAAGCCCATGCCTCGAGCCCATGCTCAGCAACAAAAGAACCACGCAACGAGAACCCTGTGCACCCCAGCAAAGAGTAGTTCCCACTCTCTGAAACTAGAGAAAACCCATAGCCATCAAAAAAGACCCAACATAGCCAAAAATAAACAAATAAATTTTTTAAAAAGTCATAAAACCTTCTCTTGACTTCCATACCTACATTGAGATGCTATTCCATTTCTGAGTTTCCAGTTAGAATAAAATTTCTTGAGGGAGTTACCTGTACATGTCATCTTCAAATCTGTCTATCCAATTCTCTCTGGAGTCTACTCCAAAAAAGCTTTCACTCTCACCACCATTGCTGAGATTTCAATATGCCAGTGGTGTAAAACCTAGTGATCAGTTCTCCATCAATTCCTTCTCGTTTCTACCCCCTGTAAACATCGAAGTGCTCCAGAACTCAAATCTCAACTTTCTTGGTAAACTGTCCTGTGACAGTTTAAATATCAACAATATGCTTATTCTACATATGTAGGCTGGATCTTTTCCCCTGAACTCCATGTTCATATATTCAACTGTCCACTTGATATCTCCTCTTGAATGGCAATAGGCAATTCAGACTTAATGTGATCAGATACAAAGTCATAATCCTCCCCCAGAATCCTGTGCCTTATAGCCATCTAAGGAAGTCATCTCAGGAGGAGAATACCTGAGATCAATATAGTCATATGTAAATAGTTCAGATCCTTTCTTTGCCATGTTGGTTAGTGTACATTGTTCAAAACATCTCACTTCAGGAAATGGCAGCATTGTACTTCCAGTTGCTTAGGCCAAAACCACTGGGGTCATTTTTTACTTCTCTTTTCATATCTTAATTCAATCTCTCTGGAAGTCGTGTCGGCTCTTATTTCAATGTCTATTTACTTCTCACCCACGTCCACTGCTTCCACTCAGATGTCAGTTTTTTACCCTGGTCATTGCAATCGTCTCCCAACTGATCTCCTTGCTTTGTCCCATGCCTTCTCCCAGCAGTCTAGTTTCAACATAGGAACAAGAGTGAACTTGTTTAAATGGGTTGAGGCCCTGCTTCTCCACTTGATGTCTTTTCACTTGGAGGAAAACTCACTGTCTTTTCACTTGGAGTCTCTTTTCACCTGGAGGAAAACCCAATGTCTCTACACTAGCCCATAAGGTCCCACACAAGCTGCCTTTCCCCCCAACTTCCCTGATCTCCCTGTGTTCATGCCTCTCCCGGCATACTGACCTTCTGGCGGGTTTCTGGATGTCTCAGACATGCTCCCACTCAGGTCTTTAGCACTCGCCATTCTCTGTGGCTAGAATGCTTTAGTCTCCAGATATCGGCCTAGCCTTCACCCTCACCACCTCAGGTCTTTTCTCAGATGTCTCCTTATCAGTTTTCCCTGGACCATAGATTTTTTTAATTGCAAACATCCTTCTATTTGGCATTCACTATCACTCATCCCTGGTTTATTTCACTGTATCATTTATTACCAACTGCTATATATATTTTTTTACTACTTTATTATCTGCCTCCCCATCTCCACTAGGTTTTTGTCCATTTTGCTCACTGAAGTATCCCTTATAACTAGATACCTGATGCAGATAGAGCCATTTACAAATGTTTGTTGATTAAATGAAGAGAGAAATCTAAGAAGAGTCTAAAGAGCACCCATATCTAATCAAAAAGAAAAGCCCTACTAGCTCCTTGCAATATATCATTTTAGAGTTCTTATTCTGGATATTTATATTATGAGCTGGGCAGGAATTAGTGGCATAAAAGCAAGTCAGCCTCCCCCCCCTCTTAAGTTATGAAAAAAAGACAAAAACTTTTTCAAGATGTGAAAAGATATATAAAATACTTCAGAGTGTATCAAAAGTATTATAAACAGCAGTGGTTCAAAATACTTATTTTTGAGCAACTTATTATTTCAACTACATTGTCATGATCATAATCTTGTTTCAAGTCAATTTGATTTCATTCAAAACAATTTGGAATCACGGTCTTGTTGGAATGGGTTTTCCAGATGCAAACACCTGAGAACAATACAGTTGTGTAACAGTAGTTCAAATCTTCCCTATTCTACTTTTGTTAATATATATTGTTCAAAGCAAATATTATTCTAAGAAAACTATAATGCCTACTGTGTGTGTTGATTGTCTACAGGGGCAAACTCTTGTGGCCCTAGAACTCCCAAGGAGGACCTGAATTGATGCATAATGAGCAAGGCTAGCTTTCTGTAACAGGTGGCACTTTATTAACCATCATTGAATGTCTACTATCTGCAGGCACTGGGCTAGTCTCATTACAATCCAGAACACTGTTTATAAATAGATGATTGTGGATATTAGGGAATACCCGAATCTGATCACATTGTTTAGGGTGCAGTATATTGTGCGTAGCACCACTATGTGTCTATGGTTAAGAAATCTGTGTTCTGAGTCATTGTATTACACTCTGTCCTGAAGACAGACTGTTAACATAAGACAGTATTCATGAGGCCCGAGAGGAGGGAAGTCAGAGAGCAGGGCTCAGCTCTGGGGTTTGCCACCCTGCTTGGCATCAGAGCTTCTGCTTACTGGGAGGGTGACGGGGCTGCCCCTGAGGGCGACGCCTGGTCCCTGTTGTCCTTCAAAAAAGTTTGGCAGCAGAAGTTAGGAAGAGTGGATGTACATGTCCCATATTACATATTCCATTCACTAGAAGTGAACTGCCCCAGCCCTGCATTAAAACACCCACCTTTGTGTTTATATATCCTTCCATTGATCCTGGGACTTGTTTCCAGGAGCCTCCTGAGAAAATCTTGACACAGTTGAGTTTCTGGTCTGACAGGGCTGAGGACCTGGACTTGTTGGGCACCTCCAGGATTTTGTTTGAGGAGCCAGCCACCCTCCCTGAAACAGCAACATTTCTTTCATTGGCTCTTAAATCAAGCTTCAACAGGCATTAAGAGCTTTTTTCTTGCTTCTTCCTTCTTATTTTTTGATCTTGTGCCCAGAATCTTATGTGTAACACAAAAATTAACCCCAGTAATTATGGTGTATGGACTACCTATAGGACATAGTTAATTTTCTTATGTAGGAATGGGTTTCAGCTTGAGTCCAAGTGGTTTCAGACTCTTCCAGGGATGTTTGAACAGTGATGGGATGGAGTTAGCAGATGTCTATTTGCTTAGGGATGAAGAGATTCCTGAGAAAGAATTTATATTGAGGGAGAATGATCCAGGTATAAAAAGTCTGAGGAGATGACAAAAACTTAATCATTTTAAGGGGTCAATTCTGAGAACATCATGGTGTCTTCCGTTCTTTTTTTTCCAATTAAAAAAACGTAGTAAAATACACATAACATAAAACTTACCATCCTAACCATTTCAAGTGTATAGTTCAGTGGTATTAAATACATTATTATTGTGCAACCAACATCACCATCCTTCTCCATGACTTTTTTTCATCTTGCAAAACTGATACTGTATAATTTTTAAACAATAACTCCCCATCCCGCCCTCCCTGCTCCCAGCTCCAGTAAGCTGACCCAGGGATAGAATCTGCATCTCTTGCATCTCCTGCATTGGAAGGTATATTCTTTTACCACTGCACCACCTGGGAAACCTCAGTTATTAACATACAAATTTTACATATGTTAATAATAAGTCTGGTGAGCATTGAGGAGGAATAATGAATGCATGGTTTATTGACTATAGTCTACCTCTCCAAATAGGATGAAATAGATCTTTTGACACCATAGAGTTGCCTGCCCTACTCTATGCTGCAATCAGTAGTGATCTGATTCTGGAAAGGAAACTGAAACCCTGAAAATATAAAAGGAAGATCCTTTTCCTTATTTCCTATATGGAGTGGGATGCTTCTGAAAATCCAAAATAAGTGCTTCTCAAAAGAAGATCCTTAAAACTGTCTATAGAGGGTCCCTGAGCATCCTGAAGATTCTAACCTCACATTGTTCCAGCAGCTCCACCAGAGGCCCCCTTACCAAGCCACCAGGTGACAACCAGAATCTTTCCCACAGGCTGCCAGCCCCCCAGTCCCCCATGAGCCTTGAGAGAGAGGAGAGGGATAGTGGGTGGGGAGCGTACCGCAGGAACCCTGCCTCCCGAGAAGGGAAGCCAGCCACAGCGCTCTCCACAGCATCCGTGGAGAGAGGGATGTGCAAACCCTGGCAGGCTTCAGAGGCAAGGATGACGATGCCAAGCTGCAGTAACTTGTTGGACTTCTCTCCACCTTGAAGGCAAGAAATCTCTTTGTTAAGATCAATTAATGTCTAGAAAAAAAATGGTAGAATATATTTTTAGGGGATATTTGGGCATTTTATTTGTAAAGACAAAGGGAAAGAGGATTCTGTGTGAATTAAAAGGTGTGTGATGTTTCTTGGCAAGCTGTCAAAGAAAATTATATTACTCAACATTTATAAGAGGTGATGGCGGTGAGAATAAGAAAGAGGGCCTACTACATGGTTTTAATACAGTCCCTTCAAAAATTGAGGCTGAGAAAAAAGTGGCTATTAGGATCATGTTAGTGTACTAGTCCACATCCATGAATCCAGAGGCCAGGAGCATCAGCAGCCCAGAGACTAGCCACTGTACTTGGAGACCATTCTTCCAAAAGGGAAGTTTATCTCTCTTGTGGCTTCTTTGTCAGCTCCTGTTTATTCTCCTTCTTGAACCATCAGGCCATGGAATCTTGACTTACTGAGATCACCCACAAGCTGCCAATGGCCAAATCAAAAGACCTCTTTCCCCATTCTTAGAGGACTAGGTTTCATCCAGCATTTTACATTATTGACCATCCTTCTTGAAACCTAAGCTCTCTCCCCAGCTTCCATGCTCTGTCCTGCTTCTCCCCCTCCCCTTCTGCTCACTCCTTCAGCCTTTCCTCAGCTTCTCCTCTCTCCCGTTGCTCCTTTTCCTCTGAAAATAGCCTTTTCAAGGCTGCAACCCTCACCCTCACCCATATCTGCGACCTCCCAAATCACATAACCCCTGGCTGTTTTCCTAATCCCTAGACATCTGTAGCTGGACATCCCACAAGTATCTCTAAAGTTACCTGATACATACTTAATTCATCTGTACCCCTCACACCCTCCCCACATCTGCTTCTGCTATGATATTTCTTTTTTGGGCCAAGAGTACATGCAGAGGCAGTACAGTATAGTGGTTAGGAGCACCAAGTTCTGACTTCAGACAGTCCTGGCTTGGAATCCCTATTAGGCCACTTACTGGAGCAAAGAAATTGATCACTGAGCTTCGGTCTCTTCATCTGTAAATTTAGGGTTAAGGATAGTACCAATTTCTCAGGTTTACTGAGAGGATTATATGCACATAAAGGGTCTGGCCCAGAGTAAGGAATGAAATGCCAACTATTATTATGGTTTGAGCTTCCTGGGTGGCACTAGTGGTAAAATACTATTATGGTTAGCTTTTATCTACACAATCACTTGAGTCAGGTACCTGGAAGTTATTTGAGTATGTGTGAGACTTTTTCTTTCCTCCATTTTAAGCATTATTGGTCATCAAATCTTATCGAATCTGCGGACACAATGTTTTTTGAAACTGCTTTTTCCTTTTTGTCACCCTTGTATTCCTCAGCATATTTTATTTGGGTTTTTACATCTATGCATCTTCTCAACTGCCAGAGTAGTAGTTCTTTAGTACAGGTCTTTTTTTCCTCCTGTGCTAGAAGGGCAATAGTTCCCATCTCTTGACTACAAGATAGAGTCTAACATTTTTAGCACCAACATAAGACCCTTTACAACCGAACTCAGGCTGTAATTTAAGGTAATCTCCACTCAATTCCCCCTGTCAAAGCACCAGATTCATAGGACTGCCCCCTTTGCCCTGATGCCTGCCTCTGTGTAGCCTTTCTGATCCCTTGTTCATGCCAATCCCTCTGAATGGAAAGCCTTCCCTTCTGTTTCCCTAAATATCTTCTGATTCTTTTAAGACCCAGCCTAAGTGTCTAATCATAGTTAAGCCTTCCCTGACAGTTCTAGGAAGTCACTCCCTTCTCTTTGTTCCCTCTGAACACAGTTCTCACATATGTCACAGTGGTTATCACCTTGTACTGAGGACAGTTGCACACGCTTTGGAAACCCTATGCTAGAAATTACACGTTGTTTTATTTGCTTTTCATCCCCAGAGCCTAACTGAGAGTCTGGCAAAAAGATGGCGCTCAGAGAAGACTTGCACACAACCATGGAAAATAATGAATGAAGAAGGGATCAATTTGGGGGCGGAAAGGGTGGCACCACACCAGAGCAGTGTGGAATTAGTCCGAAAGCAGGGCCGTGCCAGGATGACTGGGCTTGAGCTGAGGGTGCAGGCTCTGTCTCAGCAGTTGTCTGACTCTGTCACTTCGCCTTTATAAGCCTCAGTTTCTTTTCGTGAACACAGGGTAAGGGTCCTCACCTGTTCTCACATCAGGGGCAATGTGAGAAACGCTGAGAGCAGGTGTGCAAGTCAGGAGTCTGTGAAGGGCGCTGGGGATGGGAGGTTCCCGGGACACTCGTGTGAGGCTGATTGCAGACCTGGATGAGGGCCCCCATCCTGTGGCTGTGCCCCGCCCTGGAAGCAGCTGCCCATCGCCTCTCACAGGCACTCGGGCTGGAAGAAGGTGGTGATTCAAGTGAGGCAAGTCTACCGGCTGCGGTGGTGCCAAGTCATAGTCCCCAGGTGTGCTGCAGGAGGCAGGGTAGCTTGCGAGTTATGTGACAGACCTTTTCTAATAAGACAAAAGGAGTGTTAAATAAACCCATGGAAGAAGGGAGACTCACAGAGCTTGGGTGCTTGAATTCCCCCTGAAGAGGAACGGCATGAAGTGAGGGTACCTGGTCACCCTGTGAGATGGGGTCAGACAGCCCCTTGTAAGTGCCCGCAAGGCTCCAGGCAGACGGGGCTTCAGGGAGGGATTCCTAAATGACCGTAGCTTGTTCTACAGCCTTACGGGGTGGGAAACAGGGAAGGGCCTGTGGGCAGTTGAGGGTTCCCAGGAGAGGAAGAAGGCCTCGACTGTGAAGCTAGACACAATTGACAAACCTGGAATTGGCTCTTAAATCCTGTTTCTCTCTTTATAAAGAGAAGAAAGACTCAGCCCAAATCCTGTACTCTGTGCCAGAAACACCTATGAATGACCAACCTCTGGTCAATGCTGTGGGAGGCCCGTGATCTGTGGGGCTGCGGCAGACACAGTGATGCTGGTGGCCAGGCAGGCTGGAGAGAAGGGGGTCTCTTACCTGAGGGGAGCCATTGGCCAAATCATGGATGCTTGCTTTCACCACCCAGGTAACTAGAAAGTAAGAAGAAAAGAAATCACAGATATGGGGCTTGCTTCGGCAGCACATATACTAAAATTGGAACGATACAGAGAAGATTAGCTTGGCTTCTGTGCAAGGCGGACACACAAATTTGTGAAGCGTTCCAATATTTTCATGTAAAATAGATGGCCAGTGCAAGTTCGATACATGAAGCGGGGCACCCAAAGCCAATGCTCTGGGACAGCCCAGAGGGACAGGGTGGAAAGGAGGTGGGAGGGGGTTCAGACGGGGGGGACACAAGTATACCCGTGGCTGACTCATGTTGATGCATGGAAAAAACCATCACAGTATTGTAAAGTAATGATCCTCCAATTAAAGTAATAATAATAAAAAATCACAGATATGGCCTCATTAAGAAAATATGGGGTTAGGGGACTTCCCTGGTGGTGCAGTGGCTCAGAAACCATGCTCCGGGCTTACTCCCTGGTCAAGGAGCTAGATCTCACGTGCCACAGCTGAGTTCATGTGCCACAACTAAGACCCAGCACAGTGAAATAAATATATACAGATTAAAAAAATCTGGGGTTAGGAGGTGGCTCTCCAAGGAGCCCTAGAATCAGAGGGAAAGCAAGGCCACCATCTTGACCACTGCAATACAGGCAGCAGTCAGTACTTCCAGAAGCCCAGTGAGGCTCTAGAGATTGCTCTCTTTTCTATGTACATAGATGATCCTAGGGCTCAGGAACATGAAGCAGTCTGTTTGACATCACTTGATGAGTTAAGAGCTCTAACAGGAGCATAATCAAGACTTGCAGCTTCATTCTAGTGGGTTATAGCTATGCATGCCCATCATCTGTAGGAAGTAACTCAGAGCCACGGTCTCAAGGCCCTGGTTAGCCGGCCTGTGGCGGTCAGCTGGAGAGACTCAGTAGGGTACAGCCAGAGGGAATAGGTTCATTACCAATAGGTTTCTGAAATAAAGTTTCTATAAAGTGACAAGATACTAGGCTAGTCTAATTTTTTCAAAAAGGTTTTGAAAATATCCAAAATTTGGAAAGTAGAAAATATTACAAGGTATTATGGGGAAATATTTTGTACAACACAAAGCAATTAGTAGGGAAATCTGAGTGTTATATAGCTGTTACTGCTGCTAAGTCGCTTCAGTCGTGTCCGACTCTGTGCGACCCCATGGACTGCAGCCTACCAGGCTCCTCCATCCATGGGATTTTCCAGCCAAGAGTACTGGAGTGGGGTGCCATTGCTTTCTCTGATAGCTGTTACTAAGAGATGATAAATGATCAAAATTGAGTGAAGTTGAAAATTTTAAACCTGAAAACTAGTAACAAGGAAGGAAATTGAGAAAGTTACTGTTAGTTACGTCTTCAAGGAGTAGATGGCTAGTATATTTAATCACATGACATCATTATTTATTATTCTCCAGTTGTAAGGTTTTGCAAAGCATAGAGCAAGAAGGAAAGCTCTAAGAGAAACTTGCTAAAAGGGTAGATCTTATAAGTTTTCATCACAAGGAAAAACAACTGTAACTATGCGGGGTGGTGGAAGTTGACTATACTTACTGCAGTGATAATTTTGCAAAAATACAAATATCAAACCATTATATTATATACCTGAAACTAATATGTTACATGTCAATTATACTTCAGTTAAATTAAAGGTGTGTTCTCCAGTTCTTTTCATGAAGAATGATGATACCAAAGTCTGGCAAAGGCAGATGATAGAAAACTATAGCCAATGGTTCTTAAACTTTTAGGTCTCAGGTCACCTTTACACGTTGAAAAATATCACTGAAAATCCTAAAGAGCTTTTGTTTATGGAAGTAATATTCATCAATAGTTAACATGCCAGAAATTAAAGCAGAAATTGTTTAGATTATGCATTTTTAAGATAACCACAATTAGAACTATTAAGTGAAAGTGAAGTCGCTCAGTCGTGTCCAACTCTTTGCGACCCCATGGACTGTAGCCTACCAGGCTCCTCGCTCCATGGGATTCTCCAGGCAAGAGTACTGGAGTGGGGTGCCATTTCCTTCTCCAGGGGATCTTCCCAACTCAGGGATCAAACCTGGGTCTCCCGCATTGCAGGCGGAGGCTTTAGCCTCTGAGCCACCAGGGAAGCCCAAACAAATAACATGTTTTCAAATAACCAAATCTTCTAAAACAAAAAAAAAAATTTACATTAAACTGGCATTGTTTCCTATTTCTCCAAAACTGTTTAATGTCTGGCTAAACAGAAGACAGATGGAATTTCCTATCTGCTTTTTACATGCAGTCTGTTGAGACATCACACGTTATGTTGTCTCTGGAAAACTCTATGACACATCCCTGAGAGAGTGGGAGTGAAAGAGGATAATATGTGTTAGTATTACTATGAAAGTGTTAGTCCCTCAGTCATGTCTGACTGTGAAGTCATAGACTGTAGCCTGCCAGACTCCTCTGTCCATGAAATTCTCCAGGCAAAAATACTGGAGTGGGTAGCCATTCCCTTCTCCAGGGGATCTTCCCAACCCAGGGACTGAACATGGGTCTCCTGCATAGAAGGCAGGTTATTTACCATCTGAGCCCACAGGGAATTCTGGGAAACACTGAGGGCAGGAAAAGGGGGTGACAGAGGATGAGATGGTTGGATGGCATTACCGACTCAGTGGACATAAGTTTGAGCAAACTCCAGGAGATAGTGAATTACAGGGAAGCCTGGCATGCTGCAATTTATAGGGTGGCAAAGAGTTGGACACAACTTAGCAACTGAACAGCAATTACTATGAAAAGCATTTTGACCTTGCAGACCCCCTAAAAGGATCTTGGAGATCCCCATCGGTCTCCAGACCACATTTTGAGAACCTCCACTGTAAGTCAATTTCAATTATGAATGTTGATGCAAAAACCTGAATGAAACAGTAACAGAGCCCAGCAGTACATTGAAAGATGAACGTATCATGTCCAAGTGGGATTCAGAACTGTAGGAATGTTAAGTCTGCCAGGCTCCTCCATCCATGGGATTCTCCAGGCAAGAATACTGGAGTGGGTTGCCATTTCCTTCTCCAGAACTTCCCGATCCAGGGATCGAACCCAAGTCTCCTGCTTTGCAGGCCAGCTCTTTACCATCGGAGCTACCAGGGAAGCCCTTAGGAAATCTATTAACATAGATTTAATATAGTAATAAGTCAAAGGAGAGAATCACTTAGTCATTATAATAGATGCTAAAAATATTTCACAAAATTCAATATTCATTTTTTTTCAATATTCATTTCTGATTTAAATATCTTAGGAAGAGAGATATAATAAAATATGTCTCTGTCCAACCAGCCTCCAGTTTAATTAAAATACACTAGAAGCATATTTTAGTGTGAAATAGTGTGAAGGGGCAGAAATTTCCCAAGCACTCGGGAACTCAAGTTCTGCTGGGGAAGCAGATTGCCTGTGATGGTGGTGAATGGGGAAGCAGCAGAAGACCCTAGTGGTCTGAGATGGTAGCTGAAAAATTAATGATCAATCAAGTTAAACCACGAGCTTCCACCATGCTCCTTTCCCCAGGTGTACTTATCTATTGGTGAAGCAACGAGCAAGGGTGACTTCCTGGTCTTCCCAGCAATGCTTGGTGGCAATCTGCACACTGACCTGCTATGGCCAAGAACTGACCATGGCCTCCTGCCTCCCACAGTCTGGCTGGGAAGGGACCTGGAAAGGGGGAGAGAGAGAGACTCTGTAAAGCCCACCTGGGAGGGGGCCAATGAGATACAACTTAGCTACCCATGAAGCCTCCTCACCATCAAGTCCAGGTCTGAGCATCTCCCTTGGACTGGAAACTCTAATGATACCTGGAAATAATGAGAAATGCTTATTGAATTCTAGAAATTATATATATATATATATAAACACACACATATATATAACTTATATATAACTAGAAATGTTTTACCCAAGAGTTAAACATCAAGGTCACTTTTGACTTTTTTTTGGTACCACTTATTGAGTCTCCAAACACTTTAGATCCTATATTCACAATATATCTTGAATCTATTTTTTTTCTTTGGGCTTGAATCTTCAGCATTGCTCACCTGGACTACTCTCCCTGGGGTTAATCTTTCCCTGTCCTCTCACTCCCAAATTAACCATCGAAGAATGTTTGTTTTGATTACATCACTCGCCTGATTACAACCATCCAAGTGTTCCCCACCGTGTATGGAATAAAGTTGTCATCCTATTTTTCTTCATCAAACAGCCCCAGTCAAACAGCAGTGTCCTAATCATCTCAGAAGTTATTTATTGTATTTTCTGGTATTCATGATTTTCTTGCATTGTGGTTTTTGGTGCACATTTCTCCATTTGTTGTCAACTTTATGGTAACCCACTCCAGTACTCTTGCCTGGAAAATCCCATAGACAGAGGAGCCTGGTAGGCTACCGTCCATGGGGTCGCAAAGAGACATGACCGAGCGACTTCACTTTCTTTCACTTTGTCAACTTTATTAAAGTAACATCCACACAGAAAAACACAAGTAATAAAACACTTTAAATGAATTTCTAAGAAGTACAGCTGGAACCCAGATTAAGATTTAGACTATTAGAATCTCTGAAGACACTCCAGTCACTGTGCCTCCAAAGCATAACTGCTATCCTGACACCTAACGCCATCTATTAGTTTTGAATGCTTTTAGTTTTACATAAGTCTATTCTATTCCCTGGCGTAGGAAATGGCAACCCACTCCAGTGTGCTTGCTGGAAAATTCCGTGGACAGAGGAACCTGGTGGACTACAGTCCATGGGGTTGCAAAGAGTCGGATATGAATGAGCATACATGCCCTCTCTCTCTGTATATGTTACTTTCGTTATTAGGATATAAATCCCTTTAAGATATCTAGGTTAGTACCTATGTAGTTCTCTGTATCCATCTCCCCCACGCTCTGGGCTCTGGTACAGAGATTTACCCAAAGAGAACACCAAATCAGGACACTGTATCAAGACAATGTGACAATGTCAACAGTTGAGGGATTTATACAGGAGTTCATTGTATTATTCTTCCATCTGTTCTGTAGATTTGAAAATTTTCAAAAAAAAAAGTGAAAGACAAAATAGCTTATTGGACGACTTATGCAATCCAGTTTAGGTGTGCTATTTAAAACAGGACACATGTAAACTCTTTATCTTATCCTTTGTAAGCTTTTGTGTATTTGTATAAGGGAAGAAACCCCCAAAAGTATGTGGGAGTTCAGTGAGAGGGAACCAGGAAAGCCTCCCTTCCTGGAGCTAGTTGTGGATTATTTACTTTTATTCATCAAATATTTATTTGGCATTTCCTGTGTCCTGGGCCCTGTGATAGGTGCTGGGAATAAAATGATGAATAAAATCTAGCCGAGAATAGTGATGAGACTCCTTGGCAGATATCCTGTGTGGTTCAGGCTGAGAAGACTTTGTTGAATATATCTCCTCCTGGTGGCCAAGAGCAGGAACCACGGCAGACACATCACAAAGAGGTTCCACCCGGGGTTTCTATGACTCATGCCTTCCAAGAAGCCAAAAACAACAACAAAAACCCCACAAAAACCAAAACCCAGAAAATTCAGACTGCTTCTATCTCTCCTAATTAAAAGGAATACTCGTCCACCACACTCTGTTTTTCTGTGCTCCATGTGTCAGATAATTTATAAAATTAAAAAAATTTTAGTTAAAAATAAGGTGATTTTTCTTTTGACAAAATATCAGAACGGAAATCTGAAAGTTCCCTTACCCTCAGCCTCTACTGCCCCCCCCACCACGTTTCCCACGGGGACCTGGATGTCACACTTGGATATCTGTGATGTTACAGAGGAAACAGGGAAAGGAGAAAGCCCAGCTTCTCCAAGCTCACCTGCATACAGACGTAGCAGTTCACTCACACTGTTTCCAGCAGATGGACCTTGTAAGTCAGATCAGATCTGGCAAACTATTTACCCAACCCTACTGAATGAATCACTTGAACTGGGAATTTGATTCTGTGACTGAAAGTATTTCAGTGCTGCTTTGAGCAAAGGAACATTGACCACATCCCATCCAGCTCTATGTGATGGCTTTTTTGATGTGGCAACTTGGCCAGGCTACAGCCTCCAGTTATTCAATAAAACATTAGTCTAGATGATGCTATGAAAAGATTTTGCAGATGTAATTAAAGTCCCTAATCAGTTGACTTTAGGTAAGGAAGACTGTCTTGGATTGTCTGAGTGGGCCTGATATCATTAGTTGGAAAGGCCTTAACACAGAAGCCTCCCCAGAAGAGAGAAGAAACTCAGCTTGTGGAGAATGGCCTCAGCCCACATCTGTGAAATTCCAGAGTCCTATGATCTTCCCTTTCTGCCTGTGTGCCTTGTAGATAGACTTGCTTAGTCAGCCCCCAAATCCTGTAAGCCAGTTCCTGGAGAATTAGCTTGCTAGATCTACCATAATAAAATATCACAGACAGGGTGACTTAGACAAAAATTTATTGCGTCACAGTTCTGGAGCCTAGGGGTCTGAGATGAAGGTGTTGGGAAGGTTGAGTCCTTCTGAGGATGGAGATGATAATGATGGACCACCTGCTCCAGGACTCTCCTCTAGCTTCTGGTGTTTTGCTGGCCATCTTCAGCATCCTTTGGTTCGTAAAAGGTACATCACTCCAGTCTCTGCCTTCATGTCCACATGGTGTTCTCCATATGCTCATGTCTCTCTCTCTAAACTCCCCCTTTTATAAGAACATGAGTCATATTGGATTAGGGCCAATACTAATGATATAATTTTAACTTGATTGCCTCTGTAAACACACTGTCTCCAAATTAGGCCACAAAACATGCCCTTAGGTACTGGACATTAGAACTCCAATATTATCTTTTGGGGGTTCTTGGTTGAACCCTGGACTAATACACTATATGTGCTTCTCATGGTCATGTTCTCCAAAGCAGCTTACCAGAATCCTTGGATTCTTCAGGTGGTACATTCCATGTCTCCAGAAACACGGATTCATTCTCTAATCCAGAGATGTTAAAATCTGGGTATAAGCATAATACAATTGCTCAGATCATGCAAACAAGGTCAGTGTTTAGGATTCATCAGAAAATTATTATTGTTAGAATTCTGGGGCATCTCGTCAGGTGGATTCTATGGGTATTTGAACTGTAAAGTGGGGGTGTTTTAACTATAACCTGGGTTTGCTATAAGCAGCTATTTATCGCTTAAAAAGAATGACCAACTTGAGAAGCCAATAACTAGCTTTCCAGGGTTTGGACGGAGTGCTCATGGGTGAGAGAGCTCGGAAGGAAGCTGAATCTTCTGGTGTCTAGGGACCAGGGGTTGGTGACAATACTTCATGTCTCGGAGCCTCCCTCGTGTGTCACATACCCTGGCTCCTGGCCAACCAGATCTCATCTGATTTAATCCTTACTACGTTCTTACTGTGGGTTTATTATTCTTCCCTAATAAGACTGAGGAGGATGAATCTTAGAGGACACTTAGATCACACATCTAGTAAGGAAACGCCAACATTCAGACATACAATTGATCTTCATTCTTTGTGGATTCTGAATTTTCAAATTCACCTACTCGCTGACATTTATTTGTTAATTCAAAACCAATCCTCCTGGTACTTTCACAGTCATTCATGGACATGTGCAGAGCATGAAAAATTTGAGTCACTTGAAGCATGTGTCCTGGCTGAGGTCTCGGCCACACTCTGCTGTCTGTTTCAGCTCTCACACTGTAAACAAGTGGCCTTGCATTGGTCTGCTAGCACCACTTTCTGTTTTGTCCTGCTTTTTGTATTTTTGTACTTTTATTTTTTAATTTTCAGGCATGCTGGTGTTTTTATCACCTTAATTACTTTTTAAAAATGTCTTACTTATTTTTAAATGAATTTTTATTGCATTATAGTTGCTTTACAATGTTTTACTAGCTTCTGCTGTACAGCAAAATGATCAGCTATCTGTATCTGTCTGTCTATAATATATATACATACACATATATGTGAGAGTCAGACTATTGAGAAAGCTCAGCACCAAAGAATTGATGCTTTTGAACTGTGGTGTTGGAGAAGGCTTGAGAGTCCCTTGGACTGCAAGGAGATCCAACCAGTCTATCCTAAAGGAGATCAGTCCTGAATGTTCATTGGAAGGACCGATGCTGAAGCTGAAATGCCAATACTTCGACCACCTGATGCGAAGAGCTGACCCATTTGAAAAGACTCTGATGCTGGGAAAGATTGAAGGCAGGAAGAAAAAGAAAGGGATGACAGAGGATGAGATGGTTGGATGGTATCACCAACTCGATGCACATGAGTTTGAGTCAACTCCGGGAGTTGGTGATGGACAGGGAGGCCTGGTGAGCTGCAGTTCATGGGATCACAAAGAGTTGGACACGACTGAGCGACTGAACTGAGCTGAACACATATATATTCCTTCTCTTTTGGATTTCCTTTCTATTTAGGCCATCACAGAGCATTTAGTAGAGGTCCCTGTGCTCTGCAGTAGGTTCCCGGTTAGTTATCTATTTTATACATGTATCAACAGTGTGTACATGTCAATCCCGATCTCCCAATTCATCCCACCCCGTCCTCCTTTCCCTCTTGGTATTCATACACTTGTTTTCTCCATCTATGTCACTATTTCTGCTCTGCAAATAAGATAATCTGTACCATTCTCTAGATTCCACTTAATATGCATTAATATTTGATATTTGTTTTTCTCTTTCTGACCTACTTCACTCTGTGATAGTCTCTAGTCCACGTCTCTGCATTTTTGTGCTTTTTTTGGTGGTTGAAATGGCCCTAAACATAGTGATTCAGTGCCATCTAGTGTTCCTAAGTACAAAAAGGCTGGGTTGTCAGATCTGAAAGAGACACATGCACCCCAGTGTTCATCGCAGCACTGTTTATCATAGCCAGGACATGGAAGCAACCTAGATGCCCATCAGCAGATGAATGGATAAGGAAGCTGTGGTACATATACACCATGGAATATTACTCAGCCATTAAAAAGAATTCATTTGAATCAGTTCTAATGAGATGGATGAAACTGGAGCCCATTATACAGAGTGAAGTAAGCCAGAAAGATAAAGACCATTACAGTATACTAACACATATATATGGACTTTAGAAAGATGGTAATGATAACCCTATATGCAAAACAGAAAAAGAGACACAGATGTATAGAACAGATTTTTGGACTCTGTGGGAGAAGGCGAGGGTGGGATGTTTCAAGAGAACAGCATCGAAACATGTATATTATCTAGGGTGAAACAGATCACCAGCCCAGGTTGGATGCATGAGACAAGTGCTCAGGCCTGGTGCACTGGGAAGACCCAGAGGGATCGGGTGGAGAGGGAGGTGGGAGGGGGGACCGGGATGGGGAATACATGTAAATCTATGGCTAATTCATTTCAATGTATGACAAAAACCACTACAATATTGTGAAGTAATTAGCCTCCAACTAATAAAAAAAAATAAATTAAAAAAAAAAAGGGCTGGGTTGTGCCCTATGTAATGGATAAACTTTGTTCAGGCACAAGTTACAGTGGTATTGGCTGTGAGTGAGTTCAGTGTTAATGAGTCAACAATGTATACTAAATAAGGTGACCTGAAACAGAAATACACATAAAACCAGAGGCTGATAGGAACCCTAGCTCCGCATAACCCCAGGAGCAGTGGTTCAGGGTTCACAGAGTCAGTGAATAGAGAGTTGACTGTACCAACGCTGAGCTCTAAAAGTTGCTCTATTTACCACATCAGGAGGACGAGACTCAGAGTTGGTACCTCAGTCCTCTTACCTGTTTCATGAATGAAGGAAACTGTAGCCTGGAAGCCTCTGAAGGTCGTGTTTTCATTGGACTGGAAGCTGATGGACATTACCCCAGTGATGCTCACCACGGGGGTGGGGACAGCAAAGCCACACAGCCGAGCTGGTTCAAGCCCAGCCCAAGCACCACAGGATCCAGGGCCCAGCACATAGACATGGCAGTGGATAGAAGCAAAAAGATTGTCCTTCAGGTAACTGTTAAGAAATAAACTTTTCCAGTGGGTGTCACAATTCATTTTCAAAATGGAAAAGGCAGACTGCATCTTTGTACTACATATTTAACCCTGCTAACATTTCAATTCTGTTTATCTCCCAAATACTCCCACTGGGAATGCCACTAAAAGAACTGATTCCAGCCACAGGGCTTGTTTCAATGGCACTTTCCCCTCTGACCCCTAGTCTATGTGGGCCTTCCTAATGAAATGGTTCTTTGATTTTCCCTGAAGCTCTCCCCACCCTCGCTCCATGCCTCCCCCCCACAACTGGGGAGAAGGAGGAGAGGTGATGGGAGCACAGGGGAGGATGGAGATGATGCAGGGAAAGGAACACTGAGCCACCACTTCCCTATTATTCCCTAAAAGGATTCCCAAGAAGGACCAGACCCAGATGCAAACTAGGGAAGCCGAGGCTCCCGGGGAACACAAACCTATTTCTTTGTTTGTTTTTTAAAATTTATTTATTTTTTAATTGAAGGATAATTGCTTTACAGAATTTTGTTGTTTTATGTCTAACCTCAACATGAATCAGCCACAGGTATGCATGTGTCCCCTCCCTTTTGAACCTCCCTCCCATCTCCGCCCGATCCCACCCCTCTGGATTGATACAGAGCCCCTGCACAAACCTATTTCTTTTTTCCTTTCTACATCCCTGTGTATGCTCACATAGTCAGAAGTGCAGTCTCCATTTTCTTCTATTTTTAGGTCCTGAAATGAAAGCTGAGAAGGCTCCATGTTACATTCAGAGTTGACAATATGAATACATTAACTAATTTTGGGCAAGCAGAAGAATTTCAATTGTTCAGCTTGCTCTGGAGCAAGATGAGAAAAGTAACAGAGCATTCGTGAATGAGTTATATTACTTAGGAAAAGATGCTAAACCACAGGCTCCCAAACCTCTTGAAACATGTAAGCACCTGATTATGGGCCAAATATAAGTGTGGGAAAAGGCGCAATATTTGAGCTCCCCAGTTGCCTCCTTAAAGG
This sequence comes from Odocoileus virginianus, assembly GCF_023699985.2. Classification (NCBI taxonomy): domain Eukaryota; kingdom Metazoa; phylum Chordata; class Mammalia; order Artiodactyla; family Cervidae; genus Odocoileus; species Odocoileus virginianus. The sequence continues at coordinate 31,669,902 of NC_069683.1, forward strand.
AGCAAAGAAACTTCAAAGAACAATGTTCAAGCAATCTGATATCCCTAACCAATTGAGTTTAAAGAAAGGAGCAGTGGGAGATAGAAATGATGAGGTAGCAGTCTAGATTTTATACATGCAGGTGATCAGGATTCAATGGATCCTAAACACTCAGCAAAAGACACAGAGGCCTGTATGTCTGGGACAAAAGTGGAGCCAAATGATGATTCATGGTAACAAGACATGGGGTCAAGGAGACATGTCAGAAATAGGATTCATTCAAACGTTTCTTAAATCCTTCCTGGAATTCTTTCTGGAAACAGATACTTTCAGTTACTCTGACCATTCTGTCTTATGGAAAGAGGTTTTAAAAAAGGAGGAAAATTACATAAATCTTTTTTAAACCAGAAATTTCCCACACAGGGGATCTATAATCCCTATAAAAAATAACTTAAAGAAAATTCAAAATATTTCTAGAAGTGAGGGGGTTGCAGAGGCTGAGATGGTTAGATAGCATCACTGACTCAATGAACACGAGGCTGAGCAAACTCCAGGAGATCATGAAGGACAGGGAAGACTGCTGTGTTGCAGTCCATGGGGCGGCAAAAAGTTGGACATGACTTAGCGACTGAACAATAACAACAAACCTATTTTGTGTAATATAACATTTAAAATTTAGAATTTAAAATGTTCAAAGTTGGTGAACAGAACATGCAGAGCAATAAAACTTATGATGAATAATAGACTTTTTTCTCTTTGAGTCAGATGGTCTGCACATAGTCATGACCTGTCATATCAACTTACAAATGACTGTCTCAAATGGGCCCTGCAGGGTGATGCTGCCGCTGGCCGATGTGAGTGCATCTTTTTATTGATGCACAGCACTCAGTGTAGTTGGTTGCACAGGTGTTTTTGAATCACTTCAAGCTCTTCCATGTTTAGACTTTCAACTAAATTTTGTCTTCTTCCTCTTTTTGGAAGTATGCTCATACTTAATCTTTTCTCCTCTATCACTATATGGTGGTGGTGGTTTAGTCACTAAGTCCTGTCTGACTTTTGTGATCTCATTGACTCTAGCCTGCCAGGCTCCTCTGTCCATGGGATTCTCCAGGCAAGAATACTAGAGTGGGTTGCCACGCCCTTCGCCACAGGATCTTCCCAACCCAGGGATCAAACCCGGGTCTCCTGAATTGTAGGCATATTCTTTACCAACTGAACTATGAGGGAAGCCCTACATACTTCCCTTAATCCCACTACATAGCTTCCCTTAATCCTACTTTGTTTTGAACCGTCTGCCTGACTCTGCTTGGGTTTCAGGAACTTTTAGGATGAAAACAGCTACATTTGCTTTACTTCCTCTGTGTCTTCTCACATTTAAAACCTGTGTGATCTTGTTCTACCTCCGACATCTGAGCTAACTTGACCTTTCAGATGCCACCACCTCCACCTCCTTTCAATTGTCCATCTCAATTATTCTACCTTCTTTATGAGGGGTTGAGGTGGGGACGGGATAACAGGCGCTCAGTCCTCCTAATTTTTTTTTTTTTAAAGTTCTGTCTTTTTACTTTGTTAACATTTAAAAGCATGTTTGAAAAAAACAAAAGGTTTCAGAGCTACACAATGGTTTCTCTGTGGAAGGGAGAGAGAAAAGAGGGAAGGAGATCAAGATCTATCAAGAGGAGAGGTGGTGGAGGGAGGGATGGAGAGGAAGGCAAGTCAAGAAGGGAGGAGTCCTCCTTCTCTTCAAATTCTAACTTTGTGTGGGAAATTCAAGCTGTTGGCCATAACTTTTTGTTTGTTTTGGTTTTTGTTTTAAAAGCTCTCTTCTCTGGACTGTCATAACACTGCACCAATTTGGTTCTTCTCCTAGGTCAGATCTTTTTTTTTTTTTTGGCCTCAAATATACGAGAACTTTGAGGTCTCGTTCACCCTTGCTCCTTCCCCATTGTTTTATAATCTAATTTGTCTTCTTCATATACTTTCTTGCTTTCAATAATGAAAGAGAAAATGTTCTAAATAAATGCTTAATTCCAACCTTACCCTGACTGCAGTACCATCTACCTGAAGGCATGTCTGCCGACAGCACACTAGTGTGAAGTGAACAAGCATACAAACAGATGACCAAAACACCGCAGTCGAAGGCTCTATATATTCTGCATCCTGACATTTAAAGCCCTCCATACTTTGATCTCAGCCTTGCCTTCTATCACCCCTCCTGCTACACGTTATGCTAGTCCCTGAACCTGTTCTGCACTGCACTTTTGTTATCCATGTCTCACAACGTGTTTTGGTAACAGTTTAATTAATAAGGAAGAAATGCTTATTTCTTGAAAGGACTAGACATGGATGGAGCAAGTTAACCTGGTATATAGGTAAAGGCAGCTTTTCAACAAAAAGTAAAGTGCACAGTTGCCTCTGCAACTCAAAAAGACAAAAAGTAAAGTGCACAGTTGGACAAAGTGGCAAAAAGTAAAGACACAGTTGCCTCTGATCTCAAAAATGAAAGAATGATCTGTTTGTTTCCAAGGCAAACCATTCAATATCACAGTAATCCAAGTCTATGCCCCAACCAGTAATGCTGAAGAAGCTGCAAGTTGAATGGTTCTATGAAGAACTAACACTCAAAAAAAGTATCCTTCTTATAATAGGGGACTGGAATGCAAAAGTAGGAAGTCAAGAGATACCTGGAGTAACAGGCAAATTTGGCCTTGGAGTACAAAATGAAGCAGGGCAAAGGCTAACAGGGTTTTGCCAAGAGAACACACTGGTCATAGCAAACACCCTCTTCCAAAAATGCAAGAGAAGACTCTACACATGGACATCACCAGATGGTCAACACCAAAATTAGATTGTTTATATTTTTTGCAGTCAAAGATGGAGAAGCACTAGACAGTCAGCAAAAACAAGACCAGGAGCTGACTGTGGCTCAGATCATGAACTCCTTATTGCAAAATTCAGATTTAAATTGAAGAAAGTGGGGAAAACCACTAGACCATTCAGGTATGACCTAAATCAAATCCCTTATGATTATCCAGTGGAAGTGACAAATAGATTCAAGGAATTAGATCTTATAGAGTGCCTGAAGAACTATGGATGGAGGTTCGTGACATTGTACAGGAGACAGGGATCAAGACCATCCCCCCAAAAAAGAAAAGGAAAAAGGCAAAATTGTTGTCTGAGGAGGCCTTACAAATAGCTGTGAAAAGAAGAGAAGTGAAAGGCAAAGGAGAAAAGGAAAGATATTCCCATTTGAATGCAGAGTTCCAAAGAAGAGCAAGGAGAGATAAGAAAGCCTTCCTCAGTGATCAATGCAAAGAAATAGAGGTAAACAATAGAATGGGAAAGACTAGACATCTCTTCAAGAAAATTAGAGATACCAAGGGAATATTTCATGCACAGATGGGCAAATAAAGAACAGAAATGGTATGGACCTAACAGAAGCAGAAGATATTGAGAAGACGTGGCAAGAATACACAGAAGAACTATACAAAAAAGATCTTTATGATCCAGATAACCACGATGGTGTGATCACTCACCTAGAGCCAGACATCCTGGAATATGAATTCAAGTGGGCCTTAGGAAGCATCACTAAGAACAAAGCTAGTGGAGGTGGTAGAATTCCAGTTGAGCTATTTCAAATCTAAAAGATAATGCTGTGAAAGTGCTGCACTCAATAAGCCAGGAAAATTTGGAAAACTCAGCAATGGCCACAGGACTGGAAAAGGTCAGTTTTCATTCCAATCCTAAAGAAAGCCAATGCCAAAGAATGTTCAAACTACCACACCATTGCACTCATCTCACATGCTAGCAAAGTAACGCTCAAAATTCTCCAAGTCAGGCTTCAACAGTACATGAACCACGAACTTCCAGATGTTCAAGTTGGATTTAGAAAAAGCAGAGGAACCAGAGATCAAATTGCCAACATCTGTTGGCTCATCGAAAAAGCAAGAAAGCTCCAGAAAAACAACTATTTCTGCTTTATTGACTATGCCAAAGCCTTTGGCTGTGTGGATCACAACAAACTGAAAGTTTCTTGAAGAGATGGCAATACCAGACCACTTGACCTGCCTCCTGAGAAATCTGTATGCCAGGTCAAGAAGCAGCAGTTAGAACTGGACATGGAACAACAGCCTGGTTCCATATCGGGAAAGGAGTACATCACGGCTGTATATTGTCACCCTGCTTATTTAACTTTTTGCAAAGTACATCATGGGAAATGCTGGGCTGCATGAAGCACAAGCTGGAATCAAGATTGTCACAAGAAATATCAGTAACCTCAGATATGCAGATGATAACATGCTTATGGCAGAAAGTGAAGAACTAAAGAGCCTCTTGATGCAAGTGAAAGAGGAGAGTGAAAAAGTTGGCTTAAAGCTCAACATTCAGAAAACTAAGATCATGGCATCCGGTCCCATCACTTCATGGCAAATAGATGGGGAAACAATGGAAACAGTGAGAAACTATTTTTTGGGGCTCCAAAATCACTGCAGATGGTGACTGCAGCCATGAAATTGAAAGACGCTTGCTCGTTGGAAGAAAACCTATGACCAATCTAGATAGCATATTAAAAAGGGGAGACATAACTTTGCCAACAAAGGTCCATCTAGTCAAAGCTATGGTTTATCCAGTGGTCATATATGGATGTGAGAGTTGGACTATAATGAAAGTTGAGCGCCGAAGAAGTGATGTTTTTGAACTGTGGTGTTGGAGAAGACCCTTGAGGGTCCCTTGGACTGAAAGGAGATACAACTAGTCAATTCTAACGGAAATCAGTCTGAATATTCTTTGGAAGGATTGATGCTGAAGCTGAAACTTCAATACTCTGGCCACCTGATGCGAAGAACTGACTCATTTGAAAAGCCCCTGGTGCTGGGAAAGACTGAAGGCAGGAGGAGAAGGGAGTGACAGAGGACGAGATGATTGGATGGCATCACCGACTGTCTGGATCAGAGTCTGAGTCAGCTCTGGGAGTTGGTGATGGACAGGGAAGCAGTTGTGCTGCAGCTTATAGGGTCACCAAGAGTCAGACACGACTGAGCAACTGAACTGAAAGCGCACAGTTGCCATCTAGTGGCAAGTGCGGGTAGTTGCAGGACAGAATACGCCGGTCTGATATCAAGTATTTATCAAGAGATTTGTGTGCCAGGTGCTAGGTTCTAGGTACAAGGGATACAGCGGCAAATGCATCAGGTAAAAACCTCTGCCCTCATGGTGTCCATGTGAGCGATTCTGTGGAGATTCACAGCCAAATAAGGGTACCTTAACTAGGTAATGTTTGGGGGCTTGAAAGACCCAATTGCAGCTGGCCATGTCGCTGTAGTCTTCAGGATAGTGAAGACTCTGTATGAGGCCTTCTTCAAACAGGATCGTTAAGGAGTCGCAGCCAGAATCTGCAATACAAAGGAGAAGGTCCAAGCAGCGGCATCACCATGGACAGAGGGGACCTCTTTGTTCTCACCCTTGTGTCCCGCATGAGAGATGCCTGAACTGACTCTTCAGGCAGAGCCATCTAGAAGGGGGAGGTCTGTGCCCTGGTTCGGGAGAAGCCATCAAGCTCTCTTGGCTCACGTGGGTGGGCAACAAGCATGCATTTGCAAGACTGCACGAGAAGCCCCTGTATCCCTGTCTCGCTGACCTTGGGCTCGTCTTTGCTGTGGAGCCCAGGGGGCCTTGGGTGGTCTCCCTACCCATCATCTAATTCCTATGGGGCCTCAACTTCTGCAAAAGGTCAGCACAGTGTATGATAAGAGTTAACAGTTTTACCAGGAAGGTAGTTTGGTTTAAGAGCTTTATAGGTGAGATTGAACCCAACGGCATAATCTGTGTTATCAGAGATGAAGCTCAGCCTCATAGCGTTGGAGCCAATAAGAATTGATGAAGCCAGTCTCTCTCCACAGAATTTCGCTGCAACATAAGAAAGAAGAGTCTTTGCTCAGAGCCTAGAAAACAGCACCCGTTAAAAGACTTACAGGGACCTGAACATTCATGATAGTGCAGGCTTGTCTGAACCAGGGCTTCTCAACCTTGGCACTACTGATGTTCTGAGCTGGAACGTTCTGTGTGTTCAGGCTGTTCTGTACATTGTAGGATGTTTTGCAGCATTGCTGGCTGCAAAAGTGTTTTGCAACATTCTCTCTAGTTGTGACAGCCAAAATTTGCTCCTGAGACATTGTTAAAGGTCTCCTGGGGGAAGTGAGGACAGGCCATATCCATCTCCAGTTTAGAACCACAGGAATGCACCTCCATTTCTGTTTCTTACATAAGTAACTTTTCTCTCCTAGTTGTGGTTATCTGTTGCTGTCTTCCTTTTGAGCTGGATGAGGCAGGTAAAGGTTATTTTCATGCTCAAGAGAGCAGGAGTCTGCCTGAGAGGCCCTGAAAGGCACAACTGTAGGTCTGTATTTTACTCCCAATGGGCTCCAGGTCTGGCAAATGAGTCTAGGAAGCCTGGTTCCATGGGAAGCAAAGGCAGTAAGTGAAATGCACTGGGGCCTTCCAGTCCTCACACAGGCTCAGATTTCGTTCCTTTCCACCATCAATTCAAAGTCTCAACAGTGGAGACAGGAAGTGTGCTGTTTATAAATGCCTTGGGGCTTGACATATTATAACCAGGCCCCAGTAAGTCCTCCTAGCATAGGGTCCATTTGATAGTGTGAACATCCACTCACCAATAAGTGTGTCTTCTAAAGAATATATCGACAGGTAATTATGGTCACAAGACTCTGCATCAAAGTGGGAAAAACTGAGGAGCACGTGCATTCCCTCTGGTGCCAACAGGGTCCAGGCACACTGTCTGCAGGTAGACACATTGAGAGGGTGTTATTTTCAGATAGAAAGTGGCTGTCACTGTCGAATGAGTGGGGCAGAGTCAAACTGGAGGTGGGACAAAGGAATGGATAAAGAAGATATGGTACATATTTATGATGGAATATTACTCAGCCATTGAAAAGAATGAAATAATGCCATAGGCAGCAATATGAATGGACCCAGAGACTGTCATACTCAGTGAAGTCAGAGAAGAAGAATATTGTATGACATCCATTATGTGGAATCTAAAAAGAAATGATACAAATGAACTTATTTACAAAACAGATTCACAGACTTAGAGAACAAACTTATGGTTGCTGGGTGGTGGGGGGAGAATGGAGGAGAGAGATAGTTAGGGAGTTTGGGATGGACATGTACACACTGCTATGTTTAAAATGAATAATGAACAAGGTCTTACCATATAGGCACAGGGAACTCTGTTCAATGTTATGTGGCAGCCTAGATGAGAAGGGAGTTTGGGGGAGAATGGATACATGTATACACATGGCTGAGTCCCTTTGCTGTCCACCTTAAATGATCACGACATTAGTAATCGGCTGTATTCCGATATGCTGCTGCTGCTAAGTCGCTTCAGTCGTGTCTGACTCTGTGTGACCCCATAGATGGCTGCCTACTGGGCTCCCCCGTCCCTGGGATTCTCCAGGCAAGAACACTGGAGTGGGTTGCCATTTCCTTCTCCAATGCAGGAAAGTGAAAAGTGAAAGTGAAGTCTCTCAGTCGTGTCCCACTCTTAGCGACCCCATGGACTGCAGCTCACCAGGCTCCTCCGTCCATGGGATTTTCCAGGCAGGAGTACTGGAGTGGGTTGCCATTGCTGTCTCTGAGATATTTTGATATAAAACAAGTTAAAAAAAAAAAAAAGAAAAAACTGGAGGTGGGAGTTGGGGCAGAGGTGGCAGCAGGGGCTACTCACTGCTTGCTCTCATAATATAGGAAGGGGCTTTCTGGGAAGTGCAGCTCCCCCTCTGATGCTCTGACCACGCGATCCTGCTCACTGCATGTGGCTGGGAGGGAAAGCCAGGAGAATTAGGACTAACACTGATGGCTAGCCACAGCAGCCCTCTCCCTCCAAAATGCACGCAGACACTGGGACCTCTCGACTCTTCTTCATGCACCCGTCTCTTCTCTATGAAATCTTTTCCTGTCTTGGTTTCTGTGATGCTTTATTCTTTTTTGTTCCTTGTATATCTTGCTTAACTTTGAGATTCTATGATTTCTTCTCCTTTACTCCTCTTTCTCTGACCCCATAAATCCACTCTACAGATGCAGGTATTTCCTAGGTTCTATTCTTAGTTTTCATTTCTTTCTACATGAGCCTTCTGACCTCGTTCACACTCTCAGTTTTAATTATTATCTCTACCTGAACTTCTGATTTTCAACCATCTCCTAGGTCTCTTCACCTTAAACTTAACATGCTACAAATGGAATTCCTTTGTGTCTGCAAAACTGCTTCCACTTCTGATTTGAATACTTTTTGTATTCTATTAGCTTTTCATGCTCAGAGATTTGGTGTCATCCTCCACTCCTTTTTTCTCACCACCCTTAACTTTAGTGACTATCCAGTCCTAGTTCATCCTATTTCTATGCCCTCCTTTTCATTCTCTGGCCATTGCCCTAAATCAAGCCTTATTTTCTTATCTCTTGAACTAATGCATAATCTCATAATTCCACTATGCATTATTTCTCCTCCAGTCTATTCCCTATGTACAGTTCTTATAGCACTTCAGTATAGCTCTAATCTATTTATCTAGTTAGTTAACTCCTATTACTCAATAAAGTCTACATTTTTTTGACTGGTGTTCAAAGTTTCCATAATTTGGTCTCAAGTTATATGTTTAATCTTCTTTCCCATAAAACCGCTCACATAGCCTATACTTTAGCTGCTTTGACTCGCTGGGTCTCTATTACACCCTAAATTTTCCTATCTTAATCTTTTAGTATCCATCTTCTGATAAGAATAATTCCTTGAGCTGGACTATTTTTCTTTACTTGTATCCCATCCTCACCTGACAAAATTCTATTCATCCTTTGTTCTCTAAGGTTCAGGTTAAAAGATGTTTGTGCTCCAAAGCCTCCCTTGTCTTTTTGTCTCTTTTTTTCCAGCTAGAAGTAGCCATTCTCTCCACTGAGCTTTCAGGGTACTCTTTTCCCACTTTGCTCTTTGGAGTTAGTTCCACAAACTCACATAACTGCTGAGGCTAAAGGTGCCTTTGAGACCATCTGGTCCAAACTGCTTCCTTTTTGGATAAGGAGACTCAGGTTCAGAGGTAGAAAGGAGCTTGCCCAAAATCACAGAGTGAATTCACTGCAATGTAACCCTGGGGTGGGTTCCCTGTGCTTTCTGAACAAGCTGAGCTCAGAAACCTGACCACATCTGCACCACTTCACCTCCTCCCTCATGTCTGAGATCCAAACTGAGAATTTGACAACTGTTTGTTGAATTGAGCTAGAGCTGTGGATTGACAAGAAGTGAATTGGGAGGGAATGTGGGGCTCCTGCTGGTGAGGGTGTGCCCTCACTGGCTGGGGATGAATGACCAAGTGCTTCAAGTGATGTTTTTATACATAGTGAGTATGGAGAATTCTTGCAGAGGAAGACTTTTGATTATAATGGGAACCGATATTCAGAAATAGTAGAGATTAATTCATGCTCCCAGAAGAGCAGGAGATGAAAAATACCCACCTCTGGAGCTTTTTCTCTGCTTCCCTGGGAAAGAAAAAGAAAGATGGGATTCAAGGTTTGTGGCATCTTGAACAATATTTCAAGAAGTTAGCATCTCCCTGGCCCAAAAGTGCAGAGGTTTTTAAGTCAGTTTGCAACTAATGAAAATATAATCTGTGGAAAGAACAGAAGGGATAAATTGACAAAGCAGCAGAGGGGCCTTTGTGTTTTAAGAAGATGATTCACTGTTTATTAAGTGGGTTCATTGGCTTGGAGATTACACAAAGCAAGAAGAGGTTGTCTGGGCTACCCTTCTAATTTTTCATGGAAAGAGAGGCTGGAGATGGAAATAACATACCCACAACCACAAAAGAGTTGCTGAGATAGCTACAACTTGAGCTGAGGACTCAAATACCTGCCAGTGTTCCATATACTTGAACACAATCACAAGTTTTCCCTGAACTAGTTTGAATTAACCCCTTTGGGAAGAAACAGAAGTCCTATTGAGGTTGGAAGCCACCAGTTAAGTTGGATTTGGAGGCAAAAAATGAAGTTTCAATTAACTCATTGGTCAGTCTAGTAGAAGGATGTATATAGATCTTGGCCTTTTCAGATTTACAATACCTGGCTCTATGTTAGGCATTTTCAGCCACAGCATTTTTAACATTTGGGGCTGAATCCTTCTTTGCTAGGTGGGAATGCGGGTGCTGTCCTGTGCATTGTAGGACGCTTAGCAGCATCCACGGCCCCCTACCCACTTCATGCCAGTGGTTCTTTTCTCTCCTGTTGTGACAACAAAAAATGTCTCCAGTCCCTGTCACCTGAAGGGGCAAAATTCCCCTTGGTTGATAACACTGACCCATGCTATAGCTTGCTGAATCTTGCTAGCACAGTAAGTGAGAAGTAAGTGGTGTAAACATATCACTAGCTGAGACAGTTTCAATTAAATGCAAATTTGACAAAGTCTAGGATGGATGTATTCATGTTTCATTGAATAGTTGTATGCTGTGCAAATCATAGTTTGTCCTAATTTTAGACTCAGCAAATACCACAATCCTTATGGGAGACACTAAGATGGAAGCAGAGTCTGTCTGATCAATGGTCTTGACTTGCCTAGACTCTGCTGATGTTCTCTTTTTCCCTAGCTTCTTGACCTTATGTTTTGGCTTGATTACCAATTCGGATGTGTTTGTGGATCCAAGAAAGCACTTTAGTAAGATCTGTGAAGATCCCAGGGGAGCCTTGATCATCTTTCTGCAGATTGTTCTTCCAGCCTCGACCACAGCCCAAACCCCAGGAAGTCACACCAGCCAGAGTCCAAGTCCCTTTCTTATTCCGGCACATGAGGGAACCTCCTGAGTCTCCCTGTAGGGAGAAAAGATCTCTGTTACCATCATTGTCAGTGTCTGTGCCCCTCAAAGATGCTAGACAAGGATCAATGAATTGATCAGTGAATTTCTTCACTTCTAATACTCTGGACTCACGGACCTGAGAGAACAGGCAAGTACAATTCACATTCATTCCTGAAATACCACTGCTGCTGCTGCTAAGTCACTTCAGTCGTGTCCGACTCTGTGCGACCCCATAGACGGCAGCCCACCAGGCTCCCCTGTCCCTGGGATTCTCCAGGCAGACTGGAGTGGGTTGCCATTTCCTTCTCCAATGTATAAAAGTGAAAAGTGAAAGTGAAGTTGCTCAGTCGTGAAATGCCACTGGAGTCCACCAAATCCACCTCCTTCTTCCCCATCTGGGGCTTTCATCAGACAGATTGTTTCCTTCTCCTGTCTCATCCTACAGACTCAGAGAAGTCTTGTCCAGTAGTCATATTGACCTTAGTTCTTGGTCAGCAGGAGGGATGGAGAGAAAGAAAAGCTCCCATTATACACAAACTGGAAATCTCTAAGTAGGAAGGAGCCACCTATCCTTCAGGCTGGAGAACTCTGAGTTCATTGTCGGCATCGTCTTCAATGTTTGGTCTTTTGGAAAGAGCACAAGACCTCCTTTGAAATCACAGTCCTTGCTAAAAACAGGTTGTTTAAACTGTCCCTTTAAGTTTTTTGGTCTTTTCAAATCAGTTATTTATTGGTAGTAAATAACCAAGAGATATCACTGACAGTCATCAAAAAGTTTAGAAACTAGGTATTTGATAATATATACACATTGAAAATATCATTATGATGTGTCACTAATAATTATGAATACTTTTGATATTTTAAACAAGGGGCTTTTCCTTTCTTTTTAAACTTTTTATCTTGTATTGAGGTATGAAAGTGAAAGTCACTCAGTCATGTCCAGCTCTTTGGACCCCATGGACTATACACTCCATGCAATTCTCCAGGCCAGAATACTGGAGTGGGTAGCCTTTCCCTTCTCCTGGGAATCTTCCCAACCCAGGGATCAAACCCAGGTCACTGATTAAAAATGCTGTGATAATTTCAGGTGAACAGTGAAGGAAACTGTCCCTTTATTTTGACTTGACCTCCCTTCTCTTTCCTGATCCTTCTTCCCAGATTCTAATCTTTCATATAGCCTTATTTCAGCCTCTCTCATCTGATGATAAAGCTGAGGGAAGCTCTGTCTGGGACCTGTCAGCCTGACCACTCCCACCTACCTGACATGCATCTCGACCTCCATCTGGGAAGCCTGTGCAGAGAAAGGTCCGCCCACTGATGGGTTTCTCTAGGGTCAACAGAGCTGTAATACACTCATCCTGGGTCAAAATGGGCAGGTTCACTTCCTGCAAGACTTGCGGAGCAACGCCATCTAGAAAACACAGACACGAGAACCCCAGCAAGGTGCTCCTTCACCTCCCTGCATTGAAGATGCCCCATTCAGGCTTGTGGTTTTTTGGAAAGATTTGAATTTTTAAGTAAAACGTGGCATTATCTATTTTTAAAAATGTTTACACATTGCCTTTTACAAATAGATTAAAAATTCTGTTTCCTGATTACCTACCAGAAAGTTCTGATATCAGATTAAGAGCAGAGCATGGAAGTTCTTACTTTCATTCAAGCGGCCCCAGCCTGCGGTTGTACAAATAAATCCAGGCTTAAATTGTTCCCCTGGTTCTGGAAGACACATGGGCCCCACAAACTGATCTGAAGAAAAAGAGCAAGGCAGGGCTCGTTTAATTCATGGAGGAGAGACACCACAAGCCACTCACCAACGGGCATCTAGGTGGATCCCCAAAGGCCTTGTGATGTCTCTGGCACCTCTAGGGATTTCTTGTCAAACAAATAAAGACCCTTTCCTGACTCCACTTAATTGTATCTCTAAAGTCACAAGCAAAATGAATTTCAGGTAGAGGAACCCCACCTCGAATTTCTGTCTCAAAGTCCATGATCCAGAAATCTTGGGCACATGCTACATAATTTATACTTTAGGAACTGTGCTATGGAACAGGAGTTCTGGAGAACATGGGGTTGACAATTCAGAGTAAACTTCAAATGTTTACCAAAATGAAAAGCTCCAGCCATCTTCAAAAGAGCGATATCATAATCCATTGGTTTCTTGGTAGAGAAGTGTGGATGTATGATGATGGTTTCAATGGTGAGGGTTTGCTCTCCTGGCTCCACATATCTCAAGTCATATTCACCAGCAGTAACATTGAAAGTTGATACAGTATTTCTATGAGGAGGAAAGAGTAAAAGGGATGGGTTTCATTGAAGCTGAGTAGAGTTGTAATGGTTGACAAACCGACCTCTTCAAAATGAGATGGATGGAGAATGCATGTGTGCAGCTACTGAAGAGAGAAAGTAAGAATGATTCCAAATGTAGAGGTTCCCAGTGTGAGTGGGGGATTAGTGAAAGTGGCCTCATGTGGAACTAATAATAAGATAAACTGAATAGTTTGCAATGTTATTTGTTAAGTGTCCAAGGGTTTGTGTATACACTGTAATTCAGAGATCTAAAGCTACCCCGGATGGTTGACTGGGTCTCAATATCACTGATATCCTTTGGGAATATTTGGTGGTTCTCATCAAGTAGGCTGCTTTAATGTCCGAGATCTAATACATAATGCATACCATGAAAGACATAATAGCATCATAACTCTGATATCCCAGAGAGTATGCATACTCAGAGCTTTGGGACTGATTACAGCAATGGGAGGAGAGGATCTTCCCCTACTTCCTTCGTGTTTGTATTTTAGAGATCTAACATGACATGGGAAAGACTGAAGAGCTATACTACTTCTACCTGCTGCAAAGTTATCTGAAAGGAACTTGATAGCATGCATTGAGGTGGATTAAGACCTGAAAAGGGAACCCTCTTACACTGTTGGTGGGAATGCAAATTAGTACAGCCACTATGGAAAACAGTGTGGAGATTTCTTAAAAAGCTGGAAATAGAACTGCCATATGACCCAGCAATCCCACTTCTGGGCATACACACCAAGGAAACCAGATCTGAAAGAGACACGTGCACCCCAATGTTCATCGCAGCACTGTTTATAATAGCCAGGACATGGAAGCAACCCAGATGCCCATCAGCAGACGAATGGATGAGGAAGCTGTGGTACATATACACCATGGAATATTACTCAGCCATTGAAAAGAATTCATTTGAATCAGTTCTAATGAGATGGATGAAACTGGAGCCCATTATACAGAGTGAAGTAAGCCAGAAAGATAAAGACCATTACAGTATACTAACACATATATATGGACTTTAGAAAGATGGTAATGATAACCCTATATGCAAAACAGAAAAAGAGACTCAGATATATAGAACAGACTTGTGGACTCTGGGAGAAGGCAAGGGTGGGATGTTTCAAGAGAACAGCATTGAAACATGTATATTATCTAGGGTGAAACAGATCACCAGCCCAGATTGGGTGCATGAGACAAGTGCTCGGGCCTGGTGCACTGGGAAGACCCAGAAGGATCGGGTGGAGAGGGAGGTGGGAGAGGGGACTGGGATGGGGAATACATGTAAATCCATGGCTGATTCATTTCAATGTATGACAAAAACTACTGTAATGATGTAAAGTAATTAGCCTATTAAAAAAATAAATAAATTGGCAATGACATATGCCTTTTAAAAATATAAGTATTAAAAAATAAAATAAATAAATAAAAATAAAAACAATTTATTGAAAAAAAAAAAAGACCTTTGGGATCTAGAAGGGGATCTCTGGGGATCCAGAAGAGATGATTTAATACAACATTAGAAAAGGCATCATTTTCTCTTGGTATACTTCCCTGGCTCTTAGCTATATTAGCTACCAAACCCAATGCAAAGCATCTCTCTAGCCTAACCACATGCCACACTGCAGTGAAATTATCAGTTGACTCTTCCATAAACTATCAACTCTTGGAGGGCAGGATTCACCTCTGAGTCATCTTTGTACCTTTGGTAGCTATTAGTGTACAGCCTTAAGGAAATATCCAGAAGATGTTTGCAGACATGAAATGAAAGTGGGAAAATAGGGGGACATGATCTTGACTGCTGCTTTATGAGTATCAAGAACATTGGCAGCAAAAGAACATTTGGAGCACACAAGAAAATGGATAAAAGATGGAAATTGTTAAAGTTCAGAGAGCCAGGGTCAATAGGAAGGAAGACACAGAAGCCTTCTTCATGTTTTATTGGCCTTCTTTTGTTTTCATTTATTAAGATGCATAATGAGCGGGATGATTTTTTTCATCAGAATTTAAGAAAACAAGGGGAGAACTTTCACAAATCTATCTTTGTGATGCTTTTTTTCTCACTTGGATATTATTTTTGATCAATACAATCATTTTAAATATCAAAGTCTTCACTCCTATAAGGAATGCATGTTTTCTATCAAGTTTAGCACCCTTGACAATGTCTTTGAGCCCTATTTATATTATGCAACCAGCATATTTTCCCCTAAAGCATACATTGCACCATCCCATATTTTAATAGAGTTATTGCTGCTGATTCCCAGGAAGAAGAAAGGTAATCTGACCTTTATCAATTGGCTGGACTTTCCTTACCTGTTTGCAACGCAGTGAGCAGCCGTGATCACCCACTGTGGGGAGATGATGGTCCCACCACAGACATGCTTCTGCCTTCGTTTCAGAGACACCTGAGTAGCAAAGACCTTAAATGGGAGCAAGTTAATGTCCTGGGATCCCCCCAAGCCTGGAGACTGAGCATATTCTGAAAAAGAGACCCAGATATCTTACTCATAAATATCAGAAATCTGAACTGTGAAGTGGTAGACCAATCACAGTATATTTCACAAAGAAGAGCAAAGCTGGACTCAGAATATTCCCACCCCTGGTCCACAAGAGAGGTAGTTAACTTGAGGCTTTAGCAAGTTGGTAACAAAAATTGTGGGTATTTATATGATAATGCTCAGCCAGTATGTTACTCTAACAATATGAATGATATCTGTGAATGGAGAGAGAGAGAGAGAGAGAGAGAGAGAGAGAGAGAGAGAGAGAGAGAGAGAGAGAGAGAGAGAGAGAGAGAAACATAAGATATAGCATAGACTAGATGAAAAAGTTTGAGATAAAGACAAGGTGAGGGCTAAGGGAGTCTTCCAAAGTCTGTTCCAATTCTTCTAGGCATCCTAGAGAAATAGTTTGGATTTACTGCTTTCTTAACAGTCTTTAACTATTTAACCATTACAACTTCTTCAATCTTATTTTTTAATCTATCTCTACAGTATATTTTCTATCATGTCTTATCCTGCTCATGATACTTGGCTTGACTCCAACATGACTTAGAGGGTACAATAAATACTTTTACTTCCATTGTTGAAATTAGAAAAAAGAAATTTTTTAGAATTGTCTCCTTGTTGATAAAAAATTTTTCTATGAGCAATTAAAAAAAATAATACAGAGAAAAGGCTAAGAATAGAATAAAGCACAAGTAAGTAAAAGTCAGTGAATCATCCCTGACTATGATTTAAATGTGAACTTCTGAATTGACTGGCCAATTAATTGACCAAATAAGAAATGATAAACCAATTCTTCAACCAAATAATTAACTCATCGATTAATCAAATAACAATGATTCAGCCGTTCCATCAACCCACTGAACAAAAATTCAATCAACCAATTGTTGCTAAATATCTAAAATAACTGATCTAAAAGTTAATTTGACTCACTCAAGAGAAGTGAAAATAAAAAACTATCACTCTACTTACAAAATGAAGAGACAAGATGGGTCCCAGGGTAAAGAAAATTAGGAGACTTTCAAAGACGATAAATGAGAAAACCATAGTCTAGGGGCAGAAGCACAAACTCATTTCTATAGGCACAGAAGGACCAGGAAATTACATTGACACAGAATTCTTAGGACACTAACTGTATACTAAGGAGACTAACTATATACTATAAACTCTTGATTGTTCCCTGAAGGGCCCTATGGTGTAGGTATGAACCTTACATCCCAAACATAAAGTAAAGCCATGGATATGACACCTTTGACTTTGCTCATCACCTTTAACTATAACAAGATTGATATATTTTAAATATGTTTATTGAATCAGAAAATTATTTTTTAAATTATAAATTTGAAGTGGGATTTTTGTCTTAGGGACTGAAAGTTTGGGATGGCATTTCTAAATTTTGGAGTAAGCCAATAGTGCTTGTGACTATTCTGAACACATCTTTTCTAGAAGTCAACTAATGAACATCAGGAGGGGCTTGGATCCTTGCACACCCTCATGAGATCTCTGGTGAAAAAGCAGAATGGAGCATACTAATGAGTAGCATTGGATTCTGAGAGATCCAATCTTGAGGCAGCTCATAATCCCATCAGAGAAGGTTTCCTGAGACTTACCTGCCAAGGGTAGGAACCCTTTGCCACTTGCCTTCCCCCAACGATGCGACTGAAAATGTTCAGGTAGTTCAAAGGCTGTGGCTTCACTGGACTCTGCCCACAAGTAGGAACTGGGGAGGGGAAAGACAAACATTTAGAGATTAGATAGCTCTTAGTTCTGAAGTATACAGGAAACTCTTCTGAGCAAGAAATACTGTAAGACATAGATCATGTAGAAATAGTACAAAATGGCTTTAAATTAATTGTGGGATTTACTGTGATTTGCAGTATAAGCAATTGTTGAGCTTTTTCACATAGAACCTGCATATCGTGAAGATCTACTTTTTTGATATGAAGATTTAGGGCCTCAGAGGTAGCTCTCCACTGGGTTAGCACAAATACAGTCCCCTTTTGACTCTAAGCCATCTGGCCCCTTAGAGGCTCCTCAGAGTGCTCGGTGCTTCTGTGTCATTTATTACATTCCATTGTGGCTATTCTTTCAAACCCACTAGACTGATGCCCAGACGTTGCTCAATTAATTGGTTGAATGGGTGATACTATAATTTGCCTTAAACTTAAAAAAAAAGTATTATTGATTTATTTACATATTTCTTTGGCTGTGTTGGGTCTTTGTTGCTCTGTGGGCTTTTCTCTAGTTGCAACAAGCAGGGGCACAGTATCTCCGGTTGCAGTGCGCAGACTTCTCATTGCAAAGGCTTCTCTTGTGGAGCACGGGCTCTAGGGCATGCAGGCTTCAGTAGTTGGGGCACATGGGCTCAGAGTTGTGTCTTCCAGAATCTAGAGCAGAGGCTCAGTAGTTGTGGCACATGGGCTTAGTTGCTCCGTGGCACGTGGGATCTTCCTGGATCAGGGATCAAATCCATGTCTCCTGTATTAGCAGGCAGATTCTTTACCACTGAGCCACTAGAGAAGCCCCTGTAGTCTACCTTTGACTGTATTTGTGTTAGCATCTTTCCCTCTGCTTGACCCAGGAGATGAAGTCTCTGATCATGGTCAGTAGTGCCTGGCACAGTCAAATATTAGATTTCTCTAAGAGTGGAAAGTAACAGATTGTTTAATGATAGTGGACTAGAAAGGAGACAGTGTCCTAATTCACATACCAGAATGGTGTTAGGATAGAAGGGTTGCTAGGTAATGGGAAAAAGAACTCTTTCCTTTTTATGGGAAAAAATTTTATCCTTGAAAAAGCTACATTTACTTAGTTACCCTCAATGTTTGTTCTGCATTTTTTTTTTTTTGCTTTATTTTGGACTCCTTAGCTAAGAGATGGGCTAGGTTAAAATGCTTAAAACACATTGTTAATTTTTAGTTTGCCTAATTATCAGTGACATCAAATTTTTCAAATTTATTTACTAGTAACTAGTGCTTATTTTTCCATGTATTGAAGTTTTGTATCCTTTTCTCATATTTCTACTTGGTTGCTTATGCTTTTACCTTTTCGTGATGGAAAACTTAAAATCTCTACAAAAGTAGAGAGTACAGTATAAATGAACCTCTATGTACTTATCATCCTGCTTGATAATCAGGGAAGATCCATCTTCTGCAGGTCATTCTTTTCTACATGTTCTCTAGGAAGGCCTAGAATGCCCTGCCTCATAATTGCCCCACTTCTTTACCTAGCTGAATCCTCGAATCCCTATTCTTCAGCTTGGAGATCACTTCAATTGAGACGTCTTCCTTGATTTCCTCAAACTGTGTTAAGTGTCTCTCCCGTGTAAAACCCTTTCCTCTCCCTTTTTATAGTTTTCACCAAGAAATAGTGGGATAGAAAATTCTTTGCCTGGATTCCTCATTTACTATGAACTATTTGAGGGAAAAAAGTCTGTTTTATTCATCTCTGTATTTCCAAGGTTTAGCACATTCCTAGCATACAGTAGACACTTAGAACTAAGTTGGAAGGATGGAAAAATGACTTTTCTTGAGAAAATATCCATAAAAGCATAGCTATTTAGATCAATATGTTAAAATATACAAAACTTTTTCCATTTCCATTCTCTGCCTATAAATCAAGCACTATTATCCCCACATTACAGATGGGAAAATGAAGAATCAAAGAGATGCACTGTTAATTAATGACAAAGCACAGATGTAACACTGTCTTTTGATTCTGAATCCAGAATCAGAATTTGAATTCTGAATCCAGAAGCTTATCTTCTAGCTGTTTCAGTTAACTGAATCATAAATACCTTTGTATACACAAAATTTAGTATTTCCTGAACTCGTTGAAGGAAAGATAGAAAATATGATTCTTGAGGTACAAATCTGACTATGAAGAAGATTGCCAAGAACTGTTCTCAGCTTATGTTACTTGAAGAAAAAAAAATCATTTATATGCAAAATATACTGCAGTAAACAGGCTTCACATCTACCATTTATAGCAGTATACTGTATACAGTAAACTACAGTAAGTGAAGTTGCTCAGTCGTGCCCGACTCTTTGTTACCCCATGGACTATACAGTCCATGGAGTTCTCCAGGCCAGAATACTGGAGTGGGTAGCCTTTCCCTTCTCCAAGGGATCTTCCCAACCCAGGGATTGAACCCAGGTCTCCCGCATTGCAGGTGGATTCTTTACCAGCTGAACCACCAGGGAAGATCAAACTACAGTAAAAAGCAGTATAATTTTTTAAAAGATTACAAATTCTTCCAAATTTATGCTGATTTCTCTAATTTGTTCCATTAAAGGAGTTGGGATTGTGGAATGTGTTCAAATAAATGAATAATTCCAGTTTTTTCCAGATCAGTGCAACTTATCCACTTTGTATTTTATATTCCATAAATTTTCTATTCAGTTTAATATGATGACTGCAGGACAGAAGTCCAAATTAATTACATGAAATCTAATTAGATCTCCAGAATATATTTGCTTCTCCTGTTTTCCCAAAGGAATATGGAGTGAAACTGTGATATCCACTGCCAGCAAAGGTTATTTCTTCAAAGATAGTGATAGACTTCTGAGAACTTACCTTTGGGGAGAGAGAGAGTTGCAGATTCACTCTGTTCCAAAAAGACTATTCCAAATAATAAAATGAGCTTCTTCTTGCTTATATGCATTTTGAAACTCAGAATTTTTCCATGAAATTTTAGAGAGACTGAAGAGAACCAAAATAGAAAGCCTTGTGAGAGCAGAAATATACCAACTTAAAAGAAGGTTACTCATTAACCAAGACATGAGGCATTCAACCATGTCAAAATGTTTCTGAATGTGGCTTCTTTCAAAGATCTTTGAAAGATGTGGGGAGTCAACCACAGAAGCATAGTCTTGATCAAGCAATAGTACATGTCTATTTACACCCACATCCCTTTACACTCATTGCTTCCCCCAGAGTTTATCTGGTAAGCCAAGAGGTTGGTGACTTAAGGCATCCATTTGCAAACAGTACTTACTTCTTGGGACAGGTTACCATGTTCTACAAGAGGATTGAATATCAAAGTTGTCCTCATTTGCAATGATAGACTCTCCTACATGCTTGCAAATAACCTATCAACCTGAAACATGTGTCTTTCTCTTGTTTTCCAAATGTAAATGGATGGTTATAGTCACGTGTTAGAGGAGAGATAATTTGGTAGCACACTCAGGAAGTCAATTTAGGATACTATTCATTGAGGTATTTGTGAACCGCATTCTTTCACCATTTTTTGTATTTGTGGAAGGCAAAGTTAAATTACCTTGGTTTCTATACCTGGTAGATGATGTGGCACAGGGAGGCAGCTCTGATTATATCTGTCTTCCTTTTCCTTGGCTGAGTTTTTGGGATGCAGTTACTGTGTAAGAGGTACCCGTGGATTGGCCAATGCCCTATATGACCACATAGCAATATGAAAATTTTTCTACCAACTCTTACAAATTACCTGCCCAAAACAGCAATGTCAAACTAGAAGTCTCTTTCATGCGGCAACTTATACCTGTCTACAAAATAAGTCTATAAAAATATAACACAGACAACTAATACACATGCAAAAAAAGACATTTTGAAACCTAAAATTTGTGAGAACTGCAAATTTAGGGAAAAGTCAAGACTTC
Source organism: Odocoileus virginianus (assembly GCF_023699985.2). Taxonomy (NCBI): domain Eukaryota; kingdom Metazoa; phylum Chordata; class Mammalia; order Artiodactyla; family Cervidae; genus Odocoileus; species Odocoileus virginianus. The sequence goes on from NC_069683.1 coordinate 31,691,151, forward strand.
CTTATGAAAAAAAGGACACTCGAACATCATTTAAGGCTTTATCCACAAACAGTAAAAAAATAATATTTTCAAAGAGCTGAGGAAAATGACTATTAACCTAGAGTTTTATGCCCAACTAAGATTAAGAGTAAAATAAAGATTTTTTTGGGGGAAAAAAAACACTTAAGAGGATTTAGTATCAGCAATCATTGATAACAGAGCTAATAAATGAAGAAAGTACATCAGAAGAAACTAAGTCCAGAAGGAAGGAGAGGGATGTAAGAGGCCATGATGAATAAAGAAAAAAAGTGGTAAAATACATATAAAGACAACCAAGCATAAAGTAACAATAGTAATGACTAATCTGAAATTATAAGGTGAAATTTTCTGGTTATATATCCAATGTATACTCACCCCTTTTTTCTTGGTAACAGAACCCTGATTTTGTTGGGTTCTTCAAAGTGCCTAATTTAAACACAAAACAAATGACATTTTCCAGATTCCTCTGTATATGGACAGGCCTTGTTACTGAGTTTATTTTGTTGATTTAGGGCTCAAGGATACTCTAAAAAAGTTTAGATGGACTCAGCTGACATAAATCTTTTGGGGATTTTCCCCCTTCCTCCTTCCTGAAAAATGAACAAAATGGTCAAAGCTGGAGCAATCATTTTATGGCCCCAAACAAAGCAAGGTAAAGATCACTGAGTGGAAAGATAGAAGTCTAGGTACCTAATTCATTGTAGAGCTGATGTATCAACTTTCTCATTACGTGCAAAGATATAACCAGTACCATAAGTCACTAGTGGTAATTAGTATTTATTTTTCCAATTATTGTAGTTTTATATCCCTTGCTCATAATTCTACTTGGTTGTTTATCCTTTTAACTTTTTATGGTGGTAAATTCACCAATACAGTATACTAAGCATATATATGGAATTTAGAAAGATGGTAACAATAACCCTATATGCAAGACGGAAAAAGAGACACAGATGTATAGAACAGACTTTTGGACTCTATGGGAGAAGGCGAGGGTGGGATGATCTGAGAGAACAGCATTGAAACACGTATGTTATCAAGTGTGAAACAGATCGCCAGTCCAGGTTGGATGCATGAGACAAGTGCTCAGGGCTGGTGCACTGGGATGACCCAGAGGGATGGGGTGGGGAGGGAGGTGGGAGGGGTGTTCAGGATGGGGACACATGTAAATCCATGGCTGATTCATGTCAATGTATGGCAAAAACCACTACAATATTGTAAAGTAAATAGCCTGCAACTAATAAAAATAAATGAAAAAGAAATCTCTTTAAAAGAAGAGAGAATAAAGGGAAACTTTTTGTCCATGGCCATGAGCTCAAAATGTATATAAAATAAAGCTGATGATTTAACAAAAAAAATAAAAATAAAAAAATAAAAGAAGAGAGAATAGTGTAATAAACCTCCATGTACCTATCACTCTTCTTCAACAACAACTTATATTTGGCCCATTTTATATCTTTTACAACTCTATAATCTTATATATATATTTTGAAGTATAGTTGACTCACTATATTAGTTTCAGATGTACAACAACGTGATTCAAAATTTGTATAGATTATAATCCATTTAAAGTTACTATACAATATGGGTTATATTACTTGTGCTGCACAGTATATCCTTCTAGTTTATTTATTTTATACATAGTAGCTGTATCCCTAAATTCCCTATCATGCCCCTTCTATTTTCCCTTTCCCCACTAGTAACCACTAGTTTATTTTTCATATCTGTGGGTCTGTTTCTGTTTTGTGATTTTCATTTGTTTTATTTTTTAGATTCCACATATAAGTGATAACACACAGTATTTGTCTTTCTCTAGCTTATTTCACTAAGCATAATATCCTCTAAGTCCACTCATATTGTTGCAAATGGCAAAATTTACTTTTCTTATGGCTGAGTAATATTTCATGGTATATATATATACACCATTTCTTCTTTATCCATTCACCTATTGATGAACACTTAGATTGCTTCCATATCTTGGCTGTTGTAAATACTGCTGCTGTGAACACTGGGATTCATGTACCTTTGTGAGTTAGAATTTTCATTTTCTTCAGATATATAGCCAGGAGTGGAACTGCTGGATCATAGAGTAGTTCTATTTTTAGTTTTTAAAGAAACCTCCAAACTGTTTCCACTGTAAATTGGCTGCACCAATTTACATTCCCTCCAACAGTGTGCAAAGGCTTCCTTTCTCCACATCCTTGCCACAACTTGTTAAGTGTGGTCTTTTTGACTATATCCATTCTGACAGATGTGAGGGCTTGATTTGCATTTATCTGATGAGTAGCAAAGTTGAACATCTTTTCATGTGCCTGTAGGTAACCTGGATACATTTGGAAAAATGTTTACCCAGGTCTTCTGCTCATTTTTTAGTTAGTTTTTTTTTTTTTTTTTTTTTTTATGTTGAGCTGTATCAGTTGCTTACATATTTTGGATATTAACCCCTATCAGTCATATATTTCCCACCATTCAGTAGGTTGTCTTTTAATTTTGTTGATGGTTTCCTTTGCTGTGCAAAAGCTTTTCAGTTTACTTAGGTCCCCTTTGTTTAATTTTACTTTTGTTTCCTTTGCCTTAGGAGATAGACCCCCCCAAAAAATAATGGTATAATTTATGTCAAAGAGTGTTGTGCCTATGTTTTCTTCTATTAACTTTATGGTTTTCAGTCTTCATTCAGTTCTTTTTTTTTTTTTATTAGTTGGAGGCTAATTACTTTACATCATTACAGTAGTTTTTGTTATACATTGAAATGAATTAGCCATGGATTTACATGTATTCCCCATCCCAGTCCCCCCTCCCACCTCCCTCTCCACCCGATCCCTCTGGGTCTTCCCAGTGCACCAGGCCCGAGCACTTGTCTCATGTACCCAACCTGGGCTGGTTATCTGTTTCACCCTAGATAATATACATGTTTCAATGCTGTTCTCTTGAAACATCCCACCCTCGCCTTCAGTTCTTTAGTCCATCTGAGTTTACTTTTGTATATAGTGTGAGAGAATGTTTTAATTCTCTCGTATGCAACTATCCAGTTTTTCCAGCATCATTTATTGAAGAGACTGTCTCTTCCTCACTGTATTGTCTTGCCTCCTTTGTTGTAGATTAAATGACCATAAGTGAGTAGGTTTGTTTCTGAACTGTTTATACTGTTCTGTCAATCTATGTGTCTGTTTTTGTGCCAATATCATACTGTTTTGATGACTGTAGACTGTGTACAGTTTGAAATCAAGGAGTATTTATATCTCCACGTCAGTTCTTCTTTCTCAAGATTGTTTTCTCTGCTTGGGGTCTTTTTGTTTCCATACAAATTTTAGAATTATTTGTTCTCAGTTCAGTTCAGTTCAGTCGCTCAGTCATGGCCGACTCTTTGCAACCCCATGGACTGCAGCTCGCCAGGCCTCCCTGTCAATTACTAACTCCGGGAGTTTACTCAAACTCATGTCCATTGAGTCGGTGATGCCGTCCAACCATCTCCCTCTGTATCCCCTTCTTCTCCTGCCTTCCCAGCATCAGGGTCTTTTCAAATGCCACTGGCATTTTTATAGGGCTTGAATTCAATCTATATATTGCTTTGGGTAGTATGATCATTTTAAAATATTAATTCTTCTAACATATGAACAAGGTATATCTTCCATATGTTTGTATTGTCTTCAGTTTTTTTGTCAGTGTACTATCGTTTTTGGAGTATAGGTCTTTAAATTCCACAGAGATTTATTCCAAGTTATTTTATTCTTCTTGATACAATGGTCAATGGGATTATTTTCTTAATTTCTCTAATAGTTCATAGTTATCATATAGAACTGCAACAGATTTCTATATATTAATTTGGTATTGTGCAACTTTACCAAATTCATTGATGAGTACTAGGAGCATTTTGGTGTGTCTTAAGCATTTCTATCTACAATCTTAATTTGAAACAAATCCCAGGAATTATTTTATCTACAAACAATTCAGTATACACCTTATAAGGACTCATAAAAACATGATCACAATAGCACTGGTGGTGGTGGTTTCATTACTCAGTTGTGTCCAGCTCTTTGTGACATCATGGGCTGTAGTCCACTAGGCTCCTCTGTCCATGGAATTTTCCAGGCAAGAATACTGGAGTGAGTTGCCATTTCCTCCTCCAGGGGATCTTTACAACCCAGGGATCAAACCCGAATCTCCTGCATTGATGAGCAGATTCTTTACCACTGAGACCCTGGGAAACCAATATCATTAATAACCCCCAAATTGATAATTCTTTAATATCAAATATCTGGTGTTTGAGGGACTTCCCTGTGGTCCAGTGGTTAAGAATCCACTATCAATGCAAGGGACACGGGTTTGATCCCTGGTCTGGGAAGATCCCACATGCTGTGGAGCAACTAAGCCTGTGTGCAACAACTGCTGAGCCCACAGTCTAGAGCCCATGCTCTGAAAGAAGAGAAGCCAATGCAATGAGAAGACCAGATACTACAACGTAGTCCCTGCTTGCTGCAACTAGAGAAAGCCTGTGCACAGCAATGAAGACCCAGTGCAGCCATAAATAAATAAGTAAATGCTGTTTTAAAAATGTGTTGTTTGAATTTCCCCAATTGTCTTACAATTTTTTTTTACAATTGTGTTATTAAAATCTAAAAAAGCCCTACTCATTTCATTTAGTTGTTGTATATCATGTCTTTTAAAGCTATAACTTGCTTTTCTCTTGTTCATACAATTATTTTTGTTGAAGAAATTGGCTCTTTAGTCCTCTAGAATTTTCTACATTATGTGTTTCACTGATTACATAACTATGTCCTCTAATGTGCTCCTATGACCTCTGTGTGACCTGTGAACTGATAGGCACATCCAGATAGAGTCTTAATCAGATTGAGGTTAGATTTTTTTGGCAAGAAATTTTATAGTAAGGTTGTATACTTCCTATTGCATCATGTCATGAGACACATAATGTCTGGTTGTCCTTTCTATGACATTAAAATTAGTAAGTGGGTTCAGACTCATTCAGTATAAAGTTCCTCATATTTTTTCATTTAATGATTTTTAAATAGCCCTTGATAATGATTGCCTAGATCCACTGTTTAATTAATGGTTATAAAATGATGATGTTCTAATTTTATTATTTCTTCTGTGTTTCTCAACCAGAAGTATTTTATAAAGATTTTTCTTTCATCAACTATCTAAGTACTTCACAGAATATTGGATATAGGAAAGTTAAGACAAAATACTTGTTTCTTTTTCTTTATCAGTCATTTTGAAGAATAATGAGTCATTTTCTGGCATCCTCTAAAGATGATCAACTAATATTTCTAGTATCATTGTGAAGTGATCTAACATAGTACAATCTAAATAATCCTTGTAGCATATTATCCCACTAGATAATCAAGAAAATTCCAATCTGGTTTTATCCATATTTTACAAATATGGAATATAAGATTCAAACAGACTTTCCTAGACTTTCCCAAGGTTAGACAATTAGTAAATGCTGAAGTGTTGATTTCAATTCATGTCTTTTGATTTCTGGTCCTCATACTGTAATCATACTATTATGTCAACTAAGTCCATGAAAGTTTCCTTATGTACCTTTTCTGTTTTTCTCTGGTAGACCAGGAGGATTTACCTGGTCTCCTTTCTATTTTCCTTCCTTCCTTCCTCCCTCACTTTCTTTTCTTTCTTTCTCTCTCTCTTCTTTCTTCATTTTTCTTTCTTTTTTGGCTTTCATTAATCACTTGTCTCCAAATTTGCACAAAATAAAGATGCATTTGCCCAATTTCTCTCTTTAACCAGATTTCTATGGAAAAAGAATACAACCTCCTTTCTCATTTTATGCTTGTGAGAATTTTTTTTTATTATTATAAACTACTCTTTCTCTGGCTTTCTCACTAACCTCCATATTCCTTGATCCTCTTCCTCTATTTCACCACCAAAGTTTGGTGTTCATAAACACTAGTACTTAGGAGAAAGCTCTCAGAGTTAGAAGCATAATGCATAAAGTCCTCATCTTGAATTTTGGAGCTAGTTGTGTCTTTTCTACTTGCAAACACAATCTCTGTCCAACTTCCTTTCCTCTACCTTCTTCTTTCCAGTGTGTGAAATTTTGCTTTGCAGCCTTGCCTTGGGCAAATCCATATGCCATTTCCCCTTTTCTTCTCATACTTCTGACTTCCTCACTTTTGCCCAAGTTTGTTTCTCTGTTATACATCCCCTATGTCTACTACTTCTGGGAACAGCCTTCCCACTCTTCCTTTCCCCAAGATTCCTGAAATTCATGGACATATTAAACCTCTCTCCTCCATGGAATCCTCGTATTTGTATTTTAAAACTCACAGCGTGAAGAGAGGGAAGCACGTCTTCCTTTTTGCAGTTTCTCTCCATTAACACCTTTTTTTAAAAAATATGTATTTTTTTTATTAGTTGGAGGCTAATTACTTTACATCATTACAGTAGTTTTTGTTATACATTGAAATGAATTAGCCATGGATTTACATGTATTCCCCATCCCAGTCCCCCCTCCCACCTCCCTCTCCACCCGATCCCTCTGGGTCTTCCCAGTGCACCAGGCCCGAGCACTTGTCTCATGTACCCAACCTGAGCTGGTTATCTGTTTCACCCTAGATAATATACATGTTTCAATGCTGTTCTTTTGAAACATCCCACCCTTGCCTTCTCCCAGAGTCCACAAGTCTGTTCTATACATCTGAGTCTCTTTTTCTGTTTTGCATATACGGTTATCGTTATCATCTTTCTAAAGTCCATATATATGTGTTAGTATACTGTAATGGTCTTTATCTTTCTGGCTTACTTCGCTCTGTATAATGGGCTCCAGTTTCATCCATCTCATTAGAACTGATTCAAATGAATTCTTTTTAATGGCTGAGTAATATTCCATGGTGTATATGTACCACAGCTTCCTCATCCATTCGTCTGCTGATGGGCATCTGGGTTGCTTCCATGTCCTGGCTATTATAAACAGCATTAACACCTTTTATTTCCAAATCATCTCTTCCTTTTTAGATTGGATGTTTTGAATTAATAGCCTCATTGTTTTTGACTGCTCTCATTGCATTCTCTGCTTGCCCTTAATTATCTTACAATTTGTCTCACAATCTCCCTTTTTCACTTGCCTTCAGGGTCAAGTGTGCTTTCTCATGTCCAACAAGGATTAACAAGACATCTATAGAGATAGAGTCCATGACTCCCACCTAGAGATTGGATTAAAGTGACAACCCGAGAGCATATTGTAACTTCTTGTTCCTGATCCAAATTCATGATAAGAAATGTATATCAAATAAGTGAAATAACAGCAATTCTAGAAAACCAGAAAAGGATATTTAATGGGTCCAAATTACTAGCATTCCTAGAAAGATAAAAGAAGATGAAACTGAATTGAAGCAAAGTTAAAGGAGAAAACTACTGAAAAAGTTCTAGTGTGATAGAGCTTTGGAGGCAGTAGCAAAGGTGAGAAGAAGAAATCTACTGGACAATAAATAGGGTCATTTTCTGAGATATCCCAATAGAAAAATTAGGCACTTTAATCTGTTCCACTCTAACTTACTTCAAACAGGAATCTGTTTCAGTCTTTTCCCCTGGGAGGGAGATGCAAAGGATTATTTGGGTCCAAGAAGCAAAGGTAGCATTCCAAGCATCTGGCAGCATCCAGAGAGAATAAAAATATGAAAAAATTTAGAAGTCCAGCCCCTTGGACTTCCTATCTGATAGTACATCTTGTCTCAGAGGCACTGAGGTAGCTTTGGTAAATGTTTATGGCATCCACATAAAGGCTAATAGATAACTGAAAACATAAAGTTGACCAAATAACAAGAAAGAGTTAATCATCAAGGAAAAAATAAAACAAAACCCAATGCTATGAAAGAAAACACTAAATGTAATCATCAGAAGATCCAATGCCTAAGGGAAGGAGTTAATAAATAACTAGAATGAAGACTTTAGAATAAGTATAATTAATATACTCAGAGGAAAATAAGAATATATTACATGCATAAAAATCAACTTGAGATGTTGGAAAGTTTATTGTTGAAATAAAAAAAAAACAAACCCTCAACAGATGAATTAAACACCAAAATGGACATAGGGAGGGAGCACTCTATTAGTGAGATGAAAAACTATACTGAAGAATATTCCCAAGATATAGCACAAAAGGTCAAAGAGGTGAAGAATAGAAGAAAAGCTAAAAACTGTGGAAGACAGATCAAGAAGCTTCAACATTTATCTACTGGGAGTCACAGAAGACAGAGTGAAAATGGAGAAGTGAGAGATGAGAAGTAATGCATAATGACGTAATTAAAGAAAACATTTCAGTGCTGACCAGACAAGAGTCTGTAGTGATAAAGATCTCCTTCAGTACCAAGTATGAGGAGTGACACAAAAGTGCTATCTTCAAAACTGTGTGATTAAAAATAGAAAACACCCTGAAAGTTTCCAAAAGTAGCAATATCTGTCTCCAGAAGGACAAAATATTGATATCAGACTTTTCATCAGCAATGTAGGAGGCAAGAAGACAGGAAGCAACTCTAAGTTGTGAGGTGGGGAATTCTTATCTATACAAAATTCTATATTTTAAAACTATATGATTCAAGCAAGAGGAAATCTAAAGACATTTTCATATCATGGAAACACACCAACATTTTTATTTCTCACAAGCCATATATTTCTGGATGAATAGAGAGAGAGAAACTAAGGAGACACAAAAACATAAGATGGAATAAGCAAACAAAATTATAGAAACAAAATAATTCCAGACACTGGTAGGCAATGTAACAAAGAGTTAAAATTTGAGATGTGAAAGAACAGAAATAGGATGCATAAATCCTGTATCGTAGACAAATTTGATAATACCAATGGTTAATTAAGGAGTGAGGAAATGTATATGCTCAGATGCTACAGATGAAAAACAAGTCAACACAGATATTTTTAAAGGGTTTGTAAAAACAAAAGGTGCAATTTGCATGGAAGTTAGAGTAATGTCAAATATTTATATACCTGATAATACAGTGTCTAAATATTTAAAGCAAAATCTGATAAGAATATGAAACACTGAAAAATTGACAATCATAATGCAAGACTTTTAGAACTTAGTAGATCAAATAAACAACTAAAGAGTTTAATCTAATAGATTATTAATGTAAAACATTATTTTAAAATGATACAATTTTTTAAAAGTTTAATTTGGAAGTATATATTGGAATATAAACCTTTTGACCCAGTAATTCTACATCTTAGAATACATCCAGGTAGGAGGGGCAAAATCGTGTTTAGAAACAAACCCCATACCTGCCTGAGACACTCAGAGGGCTCAAACAAACCTTGCGCACCGGGACCCATAGACCCCACAGAGACCGAGCCAGAACTGCGGTTGAGTATCTCCTGTGGAGGTACAGGTCAGCAGTAGACTGCTGCAGGGGCAGGAGCTCTGGGTGCAGTGGACCTGGGTATGGCATAAGCCCTCTTGGAGGAGGTTGCCATTAACCCCACCATAGAGCCATCAGAATTTACACAGGACTGGGGAAACAGACTCTTGGAGGGCACAAACAAAAGCTTGTACACACTAGGACCCAGGAGAAGGGTGTAGTGACCCCACAAGAGACTGACCCAGCCTTGTGTGTGAGTTTCCAGGAGCCTCTGGCACAAGAGAAGACTCTACTTATGGACATCACCAGATCATCAATACTGAAATCAAATTGATTATTTTCTTTGCAGCCAAAGATGGAGAAGATTTATACAGTCAGCAAATACAAGACCAGGAGCTGACTATGGCTCAAATTATGAACTCCTTACTGCCAAATTGAGACTTAAATTGAAGAAAGTAGGGAACTCCACTGGACCATTCAGGTATGACCTAAATCAAATCCCTTATGATTATACAGTGGAAGTGACAAATAGATTCAAGGGATTAGATCTGATAGAGTGCATGAAGAACTATAGATGGAAGTTTGTGACATTGTACAAGAGGCAGTGATCAAGACCATCCCCAAGAAAAAGAAATGCAAAAAGGCAAAATGGTTGTCTGAGGAAGCCTTACAAATAGCTGTGAAAACAAGAAAAGTGAAAGGCAAAGGAGAAAAGGAAAGATATACCCATCTGAATGCAGAGTTCTGCATTCAGTTCTGAATGCAGAAAGCCTTCCTCAGTGATCAGTGCAAAGAAACAGAGGAAAACAATAGAATGGGAAAGACTAGAGACTCTAAGAAAATTAGAGATACCAAGGGAACATTTCATGCAAACACAGGCACAATAAAGGACAGAAATAATATGGACCTAACAGAAGCAAAAGATATTAAGAAGAGGTGGCAAGAATACACACAACTGTACAAAAAAGATCTTCATGACTCAGATAATCACGATGGTGTGATCACTCACCTAGAGCCAGATATCCTGGAATGTGAGGTCAAGTGGGCCTTAGGAAGCATTACTACAAACAAAGCTAGTGGAGGTGATGGAATTCCAGTTGAGCTATTTCAAATCCTGAATGATGATGCTATGAAAGTGCTACACTCAATATGCCAGCAAATTTGGAAAACTCAGCAGTGGCCACAGGACTGGAAAAGGTCAGTTTTCATTCCAATCCCAAAGGAAGCCAATATCAAAGAATGGTCAAACTACCACATAATTGCACTCATCTCATGTGCTAGCAAAGTAATGCTCAAAATTCTCCAAGCCAGGCTTCAACAGTATGTGAACTGTGAACTTCCGAGTGTTCAAACTGGAATTAGAAAAGACCAGAGATCAAATTGCAAACATCCATTGGATCATCGAAAAAGCAAGAGAGTTCCAGAAAAACATCTACTTCATTGACTACACCAAAGCCTTTGACTGTGTAGATCACAACAAACTGGAAAATTCTTAAAGAGATGGGAATACCAGACCACCTGACCTGCATCCTGAGAAATCTGTATGCAGGTCAGCAACACCAGACTGGTTCCAAATTGGGAAAGAAGTATGTCAAGGTTGTATATTGTCACCTGCTTATTTAACTTATATTCAGAGTACATCATGAGAAATGCTGGGCTGGAAGAAGCATGAGCTGGAATCAAGATTGCTGGGAGAAATATCAATAACCTCAGATATGCAGTTGGCAGGAAGCAAAGAACTAAAAAGCCTCTTGATGAAAGTGAAAGATGAGAGTGAATAAGATGGCTTAAAACTCAATATTTAGAAAACTAAGATCATGGAATCTGGTCCCATTACTTCATGGCAAATAGATGAGGAAACAATGCAAACAGTGAGAGACTATTTTTGGGGGGAGGCTCCCAAATCACTGCAGAAGGTGACTGCAACCATGAAATTAAAAGACACTTGTACCTTGGAAGAAAAGCTATGACCAACCTAGACAGCATATTAAAAAGCAGAGATATTATTTTGCCAACAGAGGTCCATTTAGTCAAACCTATGGTTTTTCCAGTAGTCATGTTTGGATGTAAGAGTTGGACTATAAAGAAAGCTGAGCGCTGATGAACTGATACTTTTGAACTGCGGTGTTGGTGTTCAAACTGTGGTTTGAACTGAGAGTCCCTTGGACTGCAAGGAGATCCAACCAGTCAATCCTAAAATCCTGAATATTCATTGCAAGGACTGATGCTGAAGCTGAAACTCCAATACTTCGGCCACCTGAAGCAAAGAACTGACTCGGTGGAAAAGACCCTGATGCTGGGAAAGATTGAAGGCGAGAGAAGGGGATGACAGAGGATGAGATGGTTGGATGGCATCACTGACTCGAAGGACATGAATTTGAGTAAGCTCTAGGAGTTTCTGATAGACAGGGAAACCTGGCGTGCTTCAATCCATGGGATTTCAAAGAGTCCAACTCGGCTGAACTGAGCTGAATCGAGTACACCCAAGAGAACTACTGGTAGTGGTGGCTCAGATGGTAAAGAATCTGCCTGCAGTGTTGGAGTCTTGGTTTCAATCCTTGGGTCAGGAAGACACCCTGGAGAAGGGAATGGCAACCTACTTCATTACTCTTACCTAGAGAGTCCCATGGACATAGGAGCCTGATGGACCACAGTCCATGGGGTCAGGCACGACTGAGCGACTAAGATTTTCACTTTCATTTTCAGTGAAGCACTAACAGGTGCATTGTTAAAAAAAAATACTCATTAGATACTCTGGAATATTGTGAATCATTACAAAGAATGAAGGCAATTGATACACACTCACATGGAATTACCTAAAATTTTTCTTTCGTAAAGAAAAGTAATTTCAAAGCAGTACAAATAATAACCAACAATAGGCCACATGGAAGTCAGAAACAAGGAAGAGATTCTTGGCTTATCTAGAAAAGGAAGATTGGGATGGACATAAATATGGGCAAGGAAAGAAAGAAGTTTTTTTTTTTAAATTGAAGTATACTTTCTGCACAATATCATATACAGGGGTATAATACAGTAATTCACATTTTTAAAGGTTATATTCCACTTACAGTTATTATAAAATATTGGCTATATTCCCTGTGTTGTACAATATATCCTTGTAGCTTATTTTATACCTAATAGTTTTTACCTTTACTCCTCGACCCTTGTATTGCCCCTCTCTGCTTCCCTCTCTCCACTAGTAATCACTAGTTTGTTCTTTATGAGTCTGCCTCCTTTTTACTATGGTGAATAAATATCTTTGATAATTTGTTATCTATCTCAAGAATTCAGGATTTGAGGAAACCCTATGATAAGTGGGAAATGCCAAGTCTGAGTTAAATTTTGGGTCATTTTGACACAGAGAAAAGCATCTGACTCTTCCTGAAGTTTCCTACTTGTACCTAAACAGGAACCACAGGACAGAGTTCAAAAAAATAGTTCTAGGTACCTTGTCATGATTGCTTCTCAGAAATGTCACAGATGATCACAGCATAGCCTATGTTAATTATATTGGTCCAAATCAAGTTTCAAACCTAATTAGATCTTTGTAGTTATAATATGTATGTAAATAGTAAAGAGAATAAATGAAGCCCTTGAGACCTTAATAAATATCCTAGCAAGCATAATCACGTAGGAACATGAAAACACATCTAATTTTCTCAGTCTCATTAGATTTTCTCCCATTGGATTTTCACTAGGATGTTAACAAACCTCTGTATGTCTGATGCTGAGGCATTTATGGTCTTTCTTGTACTCTAATGGTCCTAAATCCTGAAAAATAAGCCCTGCTATACACGAGTGATCCCTGGAGTCTGTCTCCATCATAATACTAGACAAGCAGGTAACATTCATTCATTGTTGTTGATTTATAAATGTCCTTTTGCACTTGTACTGGAAGCTTATATTTGCTTACTTGATGTGATTCTCATTTATGGATTATTCATTCATTGTCATCCATTGCTAGGTATGTTAACATATACTGTTTAACATGGTACCATGTGAAGTAAGTATTATTATTATCTTAATTTTTAAAAGAAGGAAATTGCATCTTAGAAAGATTTTGTAACTTTTACAAGATCACCTAGTTAGTAAGTGGCAGACCTGGATTTTACCCCTAGATCTTTTGGCTGAGAAATCTTCTCTTTTCATTGCAGCCCTGTATGTCATGCTTTCTATATCATACCAGCATTCATATTTTGAATTAATCTGAGTCTTTCATGTATATATTTTCTTACACAAATATAAGATTTACTATAGACTTGTGTCTTTTGAGCCCCTGACACAATCCTGAGACTAATTAATGAAACCAGAGGTTTAGCCTGTGTCCTTAGTCACTCATTCATGTCCAACTCTTTGTGACCTGTCAGACTGTAACCTGCCAGGCTCCTCTGTCCAGGCAATAATACTGGGGTGGGTTGCTTTTTCCTACTCTAGGGGATCTTCCAGACCCAGGGATCAAACCTGAGTCTCCTGTGTCTCCTACATTACAGGTGGATTCTTTACCCATTGAGCCATAAGGGATGCCCAGAGATACAGCATTCTTACTTTATCATTATGAAGTTAACTTATATAAATATTTGATTAAATGCATCGATTTTAATCATCGCTTCATAGAGTATGAGGTTTTCATAGCTGACTAAGAATTAGGTAAAAATAAAGTACTGATAGTTATTTATCTATGTATTTAGTGAAAGATTTCAATGTTGAGGTTTTTTTTTTAAAGTAGCAAATGTTCCAATTGGCAGTTCAGGAGTCTACACATGGTCAACTCTGTTCCTTTAAAAATTGATGACATTTCTTGTCCCCCAAGTAGCAGGTTTTGATATTTTATAGCAGTGCTTCTGAAGTACTATTTGATATTTAATAGTACTTGCTGATTTTTTTCATTGTTTTGTATTTGCTTTTTCAAGTGGTCTGGCTTGTTTCTTACTGGGATGCTGGAAAAACCTCAAAACTATAGGTAGTTGCAGCTTAATTGAGCTCCTTCTCTTTTTAAAAAATTCTTATATTGGCATTGTCTTCACATTTCTCTTGACCCAACAACAAATTACTCTTTAACACGTCAAATATTTCCCTAATCTGCTCACTGTTCTCATTCCTTGTTACTGGCACCCAAGCCAGCATTATACTGCACTTGTACTACTATTGATAAAACATTCTAGCAAGGTTTTCTGCTAATTCTCTTACTCCTCTACAGTTTAGTCCCCCTAGATTTGCTGGAATTATCTTATTATTAAGTAAATTAGAGTACAACTTCCTGTTTAAAACTTTTTATTGTTCCCATTGCACTTAGAATGTTCAAACTTCATCTTCACTTGTGTCATTTATGCTTTACTTTAAATGTCCCCTCTACACAGAGGTTTCTCCTGATCAATTCATTTTATTTTTTATTATTTATTTACTTTTGACCAACTCAGATCTTAGTTGTGGCGTGTGATCTTTTGTTGCAGTGTGTGGGCTCTTTGCTGTGGCACGGGGCTCTTTAGTTGAGGTGTGCGGACTCAGTAGTTGTGGGGTTTGAGCTTAGTTGCCCTGCAACATATAGGATCTTAGTCCCCCAACCAGAGATGGAACTGGAGTCCCCTGACTTGGAAGGTAGATTCTCAACCACTAGACCACGTGAGAAGTCCCTTTACCAATTTAAAATCAGCCACAAATTCATTATCAAATCACCATATTTTAATTCTCTGCATAGCACTTCAGTTCAGTTCAGTTGCTCAATCACGTCTGACTCTTTGTGATCCCATGAATCGCAGCACGCCAGGCCTCCCTGTCCATCACCAACTCCCGGAGCTGACTCAAACTCGTGTCCAGACAGTCGGTGATGCCATTCAGCCATCTCATCCTCTGTCATTCCCTCTCATCCTGCCCCCAGTCCCTCCCAGAATCAGGGTTTTTTCCAATGAGTCAACTCTTTGCATGAGGTGGCCAAAGTATTGGAGTTTCAGCTTCAGCATCAGTCCTTTCAGTGAACACCCAGACTGATCTCCTTTAGGATGGACTGGTTGGATCTCCTTGCAGTCCAAGGGACTCTCAAGAGTCTTCTCCAACACCACAGTTCAAAAGCATTAATTCTTCAGCACTCAGCTTTCTTTATAGTCCAACTCTGACATCCATACATGACCACTGGAAAAACCATAGCCTTGACTAGATGGACCTTTGTTGGCAAAGTAATGTCTCTGCTTTTTAACATATTATCGAGGTTGGTCATAACTTTCCTTCCAAGGAGTAAGTGTCTTTTAATTTCACGGCTGCAATCACCATCTTCAGTGATTTTGGAGCCCCCAAAAATCAGGTCGGACACTGTTTCCCCATCTATTTCCCATAAAGTGTTGGGACCAGATACCATGATCTTAGTTTACTGAGTGTTGAGCTTTAAGGCAACTTTTTCACTCTACTCTTTCACTTTTAGGAAGAGGCTTTTTAGTTCCTCTTCACTTTCTGCCATAAGGGTTGTGTCATATGCATATCTGAGGTTATTGATATTTCTCCCAGCAATCTTGATTCCAGCTTGTGCTTCTTCCAGCCCAGCATTTCTCATGATGTACTCTGCATATAAGTTAAATAAGTAAGGTGACAAGATACAGTCTTGATGTACTCCTTTTCCTATTTGGAACCAGTGTGTTGTTCCATGTCCAGTTCTAACTGTTGCTTCCTGACCTGCATACAGGTTTCTCAAGAGGCAGGTCAGGTGGTCTGGTATTCCCATCTCTTGAAGAATTTTCCACAGTTTATCGTGATCCATACAGTCAAAGGCTTTGGCACAGTCAATAAAGCAGGAATAGATGTTTTTTCTGGAACTCTCTTGCTTTTTTGATGATCCAGTGGATATTGGCAATTTGATCTCTTGTTCCTCTGCCTTTTCTAAAACCAGCTTGAACATCTGGAAGTTCTCAGTTCACGTATTGCTGAAGCCTGACTTAGAGAATTTTGAGTATTACTTTATTAGCGTGTGAGATGAGTGCAATTGTTCGGTAGTTTGAGCATTCTTTGGCATTGGCTTCCTTTGGGATTGGAATAAAACTGACCTTTTCCAGTCCTGTGGCCACTGCTGAGTTTTTAAAATTCGCTGGCATGTTGAGTACAACACTTTCACAGCATCATCTTTCAGGATTTGAAATAACTCAACTGGAATTCCATCATCTCTACTAGCTTTGTTCGTAGTGATGTTTTCTAAGGCCCACTTGACTTCACATTCCAGGAGGTCTGGCTCTAGGTGAGTGATCACACCATCGTGATTATCTGGGTCATGAAGATCTTTTTTGTACAGTTCTTCTGTGTATTCTTGCCACCTCTTCTTAATACCCTCTGCTTCTGTTAGGTCCATACCATTTGTGTCCTTTATCGAGCCCATCTTTGCATGAAATGTTCCCTTGGTATCTCTAATTTTCTTGAGAAAATTTCCCATTCTGTTGTTTTCCTCTATTTCTTTGCATTGATTGCTGAGGAAAGCTTTATTATCTCTCCTTGCTATCCTTTGGAACTCTGCATTCACATGGGAATATCTTTCCTTTTTTCCTTTGCGTTTCACTTCTCTTCTTTTCAAAGCTATTTGTAAGGCCTCCTCAGACAGCCATTTTCCTTTTTTGCATTTCTTTTCCATGGGGATGGTCTTGATCCCTGTCTCCTGTACAAAGTTATGAACCTCCGTCCATAGTTCATCAGACACTTTGTCTATTAGATCTAGTCCCTTAAATCTATTTCTCACTTCCACTGTATAATCATAAGGGATTTAATTTAGATCATACCCGAATGGTCTAGTGGTTTTCCTGACTTTCTTCAATTTAAGAGTGAATTTGGCAATAAGGAGTTCATGATCTGAGCCACAGTCAGCTCCCAGTCTTGTTTTTGCTGACTATGTAGAGCTTCTCCATCTTTGGCTGCAAAGAACATAATCAATCTGATTTCTGTGTTGACCATCTGGTGATGTCCATGTGTAGAGCCTTCTCTTGTGTTGTTGGAAGAGGGTGTTTGCTATGACCAGTGCGTTCTCTTGGCAAAACTCTATTAGCCTTTGCCATGTTTCATTCCATACTCCAAGGCCAAATTTTCCTGTTACTCCAAGTGTTTTTTGACTTCCTACTTTTGCATTCCAGTCCCCTATAATGAAAAGGACATCTTTTTGGGGTGTTAGTTCTAAAAGGTCTTGTAGGTCTTCTTAGAACCATTCAACTTTAGCTTCTTCAGCATTACTGTTCGGGGCATAGGCTTGGATTACCATGATATTGAATAGTTGGCCTTAGAAATGAACAGAGATCATTCTGTCATTTTTGAGATTGCATCCAAGTACTGCATTTCAGACTCTTTTGTTGACCATGATGGCTACTCCATTTCTTCTAAGGGATTCCTGCCCACAGTAGTAGAAATAATGGCCATCTGAGTTAAATTCACCCATTCCAGTCCATCTTAGTTTGCTGATTCCTAAAATGTTGATGTTCACTCTTGCCATCTCCTGTTTGACCACTTCTAATTTGCCTTGATTCATGGATCTAACATTCCACGTTCCTATGCAATACTGTTCTTCACAGCATCGGACTTTACTTACATCACCAGTCACATCCACATCTGGGAGTTGTTTTTGCTTTGGCTCCATCCCTTCATTCTTTCTGGAGTTATTCCTCCACCAATCTCCAGTAGCATATTGGGCACCTACTAACCTGGGGAGTTCATCTTTCAGTGTCCTATCTTTTTGCCTTTTCATACTGTTCATGGGGTTGTCAAGGCAAGAATACTGAAGTGGTTTGCTATTCCCATCTCCAGTGGACCACGTTTTGTCAGAACTATGGGTGGTTCATAGTTTCATTTAATTAGACAAGGCTGTGGTCCATGTAATCAGTTTGATTAGTTTTCTGTGATTGTGTTTTTCATTCTGTCTGCCTTCTGAGGGATGAGGATAGGTGGTTTATGGAAGCTTCCTGATGGGAGAGACTGACTGTGGGGGAGACTGGTTCTTGTTCTGATGGGCGGGGCCATGCTCAGTAAATCTTTAATCCAGTTTTCTGTTGATGGGCGGGGCTGTGCTCCCTCTCTGTTGTTTGATATGAGACCAAACCATGGTGAGGTAATGAAGTTAATGGTGACCTCCTTCAAAATGTATTAAACTAATACATCACTTAATACATCTCTTAATGGAAGAGAAAGGGGTATGATCCACTGGTAATTTAATTTGATTCAGAAGAGAAACAGGGCATTTCCTTTCATCATGTATTGGCATGTACTATTCACAGTCTCACCTGTGAGTGGGCTAAGAGTGGCCAATGTGACCAAGAAACAGATATTGTTTAAACAATATTACATTATATTAGTTATATTATAATATAATTATAATAAAAATATGGATCTTGTTAAATACTAGCAAAGTGATTGTGTTTCACCTCTGGTTCTCATCAAATTTCCAAACATCATTGCTTTGATCAAATGATCCAAATGTGAGTGCTCACTCTGTTCCAATATGAGCCATTGGTCTTTTTTGTATCTTTGGACTTAAGATAATGTACATCAATATTCTCAAATCATGCATAATATAAATACATTTGGGAATATTTTGTAAAGTATAAGCATTAGACTAAATTGAGATCAATGTTCTGATTTTTTTGATAGGTTGGCTGGCAAAGTAATTAGATAAATTATGAGATCATTCCATTTAATTTAATATCCACTGGTTTTCATTTCAAAAGGCATCATTCCAAGTAAGATGGAGATTGGAAACCACACAATGGTGACAGAATTCATTCTTTTGGGGTTAACAGAGCATCCTACACTTTGCTCCATCTTCTTTGTGTTTTTTCTAGGAATCTATGTTGCTACCATATTGGGCAATCTCAGCATAATCACATTAATTCACAGAAGCCCTCAGCTTCACACCCTGATATATCTATTCCTCAGCCATCTGGCCTTTGTGGACATTGGTTAATCCTCATCAGTCACACCTATTATGATTGTGAGCTTCCTAGAAGTAAGAATTACTATCCCAGTTGCTGGCTGTATAGCTCAGCTTGGATCTGATGTTATCTTTGGAAGAGCTGAGTGCTTCCTGTTGGCTGCCATGGCCTATGATCGCTACGTGGCCATCTGTTCCCCACTTCTATACTCTACACACACGTCTCCCAGGGTCTGCGTCATCTTACTGATTGCTTCCTACCTGGGAGGATGCGTGAATGCTTCGTCATTTATTGGATGTTTACTGAGCCTGACTTTCTGTGGACCAAATAAAATCAACCATTTCTTCTGTGACCTACCACCACTAGTGAAGCTCTCTTGTTCCCACGTTTATGTTGCTGAAATATCTCCTGCCATCTCAGCTGGGTCAATCATTGTAATCACACTGTTTACCATAATTGTTTCATATCTATACATCCTCCACTCAATCCTGAAGATGCACTCTACAGAGGGAAGGTCCAAGGCCTTCTCTACTTGCACTTCCCACCTCACAGCAGTCACTTTGTTTTATGGGACAGTCACATTTGTTTATGTCATACCAAAGTCAAGCTACTCACCTGACCATATTAAAGTGGTATCTGTCTTCTACACAGTGGTGATCCCCATGTTGAACCCTCTGATCTACAGTCTGAGGAACAAAGAGGTGAAAGAGGCCATGAGAAAACTGATGACTAGAATGCATCAGTCATTGAAACAAATGCAACATGAATCCAGAAATGGCAAAAAAAATAATTTCAAGAACTTTTGATGGGGACTTCCATGGTGATTCAGTGGCTAAGACTCTACACTCCCAATGCAGGAGGACCTGGTTAGGGAATGACCCCACATGCTGCATCTTAGAGTTCACATGCTGCAACCAAAGATCCTGCATGCCGCCAACTAATGATACTGCATGCTGCAATAAAGATCAAAGATCCTGTGTGCTGCAATTAAGACCCAGCCAAATAAATAAATAAATATTAAAAAACATATGTGATAAGTATTTATGTTGTCCTTTAGTCTTATCATTTTATGTGAAAGCCTATCTTAAACATAAAATGCCCAAACACTGATTAATACCAACTTTAACTTATAATTTTCTAGAGTCACAGAGTACAGCATTTTCATGAAAATCAGCTAGGTTCAAATGAAATGTATATATTTCAGGATGAGGATATCTAGGGAATAAATTTTTACTTCTTATCTTCTCTGTTCATTCTTTATAGAGTCTGATTAGAGGATGTTCCTTTTTCTTCTGTTAAATTATACAGTTTAAAAAGTCATCTTATAAATTAACATCTCAAAAGACATCATGTACTCAACTAGGAATGCAATTGATGGTGGTGTTGACAGTGCAGGTTACTTTCTATGGAAGACTTGGTTTCTTTTATACAGGGTTATCATTTTCTTTGGGAATAGTGATGCTGAAAGTCTTGAAAAGCTTCATTCCCATCTAATCTAAACCAGACCAAAAGAATTTGTTCTACACTTTCATCACCAGAAGACTCAATCAGATAATAAAGAAATCCTGAAGGCTTAGCCTTTGAGAGTTCCCTTAAGTTTTTCCTACTTCTCAAAGGTTGGTTCGCAAAGCTTGTTTTGCAAAGTTTGGCTTGAACCTTTGCAGACAAGCCTTTGAATATTAGGAAAAACTACTGCGGACTAGTGGGCAGGAATGAGGGTTAAGGCATAGTGGAGCTTTCTTTTAGCAAGCTAGTTGGCATTTTCAGGGCATAAAATTATAGATTAAGACCCTCGGCTGATGCAGACATAGAATATACCTGCCATCCCTCTTTGTAATATGTCTCAAGAAGGTGTTTATTGCCACTGCTTCTGTTACCATTTTTACATTTGGGTTTCTTCTAAATTTCTATTTGTCCAGACAATTTATACTGTCATCAAGAATTGGCTAATGCCTTTTCTTCCCTTCAAAGTGTCTCTGTAAGGCAGACGAGACTATGCACTTGTCCTTAGGTGTGAAATTTGCCCACCTATATGGATGTCATTTCATCAAGGTTTTCTTGAATCGTCTTCTCCTAGTTCATCAAATACATAAATATGATCTTCATTTCTTCGAGGTTTTTCTTGTTACCATACGATCAAATGTTTTTCATATCCTTGTATGTTCTACTTCAGATATGAAAGTATCACTTTGACTTATGAATATTAAGGCAATCTAGAATTGCTGAAATAAGCACAACTTTGGTTGGACTTTTATTCATCTTATTA
The DNA here is from genome assembly GCF_023699985.2 of Odocoileus virginianus. Lineage (NCBI taxonomy): Eukaryota > Metazoa > Chordata > Mammalia > Artiodactyla > Cervidae > Odocoileus > Odocoileus virginianus. The sequence continues at coordinate 31,712,657 of NC_069683.1, forward strand.
TCATTGGATTTGATATCCTAATATTTGGTTTAGGATGTTTGCATCTCTTTTCATGAGAGTAATTGGCATATCATTTTCCATTCTTGAAGTGAAATTTATAAGTGGAGCTATCAAAATATAAAAATGATTTGGAAAGGGTTTCTTTGTTGTCTTTTCTCAGAAGAACTTTTTATAGGATCAGTGATATTTATACCTATAATATTTGTAAGACTTCAATGGTGAAGCCATTTGGGCTTTCCATTTTTATAGAAAAATTTTTATTATAAGACTCATTTTCATTAATGAATGAAGATATATCTAGTTCCTCAGTTTATTTCTTTGTCATTTTTGATAATATATTCTTCAAAATAATTTTCCAATTTCTTTATATTTCAAAATTATATTTTATTTTTATATTCCATAAGATATGTAATATTCTATTTTCATTTCAATATTGTATTTTCTATATATATTATTAGTAAATCTTGCTAGTGTTTTATCAATTTTATCAGCATTTTCAAAGGATAAAATTTTGATTTGTGCTTTTTTTGCACTGTACATTAATTTTCTATTTCATAATTTATATTCAACTTTTACTACTTTCTTCTTTACTTCTTTGGGTTTGTATAATTTAAAGTTTTTTATTTAAATTCTTGAGAAGCCTTGAGAAAGACACTTTGATAATAGTTTTCCATCTTTTTTGCAATATACCATGTAAAAAATCAAGAAACTCACTTTAGTGGCTCTGCTAACATCAAAGAAGACTTTAAAAAGAATTTTTTCTCTAGAAACAAAGAAGGTCATTACACAGTGATAAAAAGATCAATTTAACAGGAAAATATGAAAATTGTAAATATATTTGCACTCAACAGGGGCTTCCCTGGTGGCTCAGGTGGTAAAAGAGTCTGCCTGCAACACGGGAGACCCAGGTTTGATCCCTGGGTCAGGAAGATCCCCCAGAGAAAGGAATGGCTACCCACTGCAGTATGCTTGTGTGGAGAATTCCAAGGACAGAGGAGACTGGCAGGCTACAGTCCATGAGGTCACAAAGAGCCAGACATGACTAAGCAACTAACTCTTTCACTTTTTAAGCACTCAATATCAAAACACCTAAATGAAACATATTGTAAACCTGAAAGGATAAATTGACAATACAATCATAGTATTTTTAAATACTCCAGTTTCAATGGATAATGGATAGAACACCTGGACAGGAAATTAGTAAAGAAATAACAGATTGGAACATTATAGACCAAAGAGGGGCTTTGTTGGTGGCTCAGTCAGTAAAGAATCCACCTACAATTTAGGAGACCTCTTGCAATTTAGGAGACCTGGGTTCATCCCTGGGTCAGAAAGAACCCCTGGAGAAGGAAATGACAACCCACTCCAGTATTCTTGGCTGGGAAATCCCATGGACAGAGGAGCCTGGCAGGCTACAGTCCAAGGGGTCGCAAAGAGTCAGACACGACTTAGCAACTAAACCAACCAACAAAACAGACCAAGTGAGCCAAACAGACATACACAGGACTTTTCACCCAATGGCAGAAGGAAACACATTCTTCTCAAGCACACACTTCAGGACTGACCACTTATGAGGTCACAAAATAGTTCTTAACAAAATTAAAAAAACTGAAATTGTACTAGCTATATATCTTTTCCAACCACAATGGAATGAAACTTGAAATCAATGACATCGAGAAAAGGAAAAAACAAATACTTGGAAGCTAAATGACACACTCTTGATCAAGCACTGAGTCAGAGAATATCAAAGGAAAATGTATAAAAATATTGAGATAAATGAAAAGGGAAATGCAACTAATAAAATGTATGATATGCAGCTAATGTAGTACCAAAAGGGAAGTTTATAGTGATAAATGTCTATATTTAAAAGGAAAAAAATTTAAACTAAAGAACTGAATTTTATATCTCAAGGGGCTAGAAAAAGAAGAAAAAAACCAGCATTAGCAGAAGGAAGGAAATAGTAAAGATTACAGCAGAAACAAATAGAGAATAGAAAAACAATTTAAAAAATCTATAAAGTTAAGATTGAATTTTAAAAAATAAGCCAAATAGACAAATCTATAGCTAGACTAAGGAAAAGAGAGGGCTCAATAAATAAAATCATAAGTGAAAAAAGAAACATTAAATGGATGCCTCAGAAATAAAAAAATATCATAAGGGATTACATAAATGTGTGTGAACAAATTGGATAACCTAGAAACATGCATAAATCTTAGAAGCAAACAACTATTAAGATTGAATCAAGAATAAATAGAAAGTTAAAACAGAATTATCATATGATTCAACAATACCACTTCTGGATATATATCTGAAGGAAATGAAAACATTATCTCAAAGGAGATACATGTGTTCCCATGTTTACTGCAGCCTTATTCACCATATCCAAGACATAGAAATAAGCTAAGTGTCCATCAACATAAATGGATAAAGAAAATGTAATATATACACTACAGTGCACACATCCAGTGTAAGACAACTGACAATTGTATTGGTCTATACAAAAGAATCAACTCAAAATGGATTAAAGACTTAAATGTAAGACCTAAAACTGTAAGAATAAAACCCCTAGAAGAAAACATAGGGGAAAAAAGATTCATGTCATTGGCTTTGAAAGTGATTTCTTTAATACCAAACAGAAAGCACAGGCAATAAAAATAAAAATGGACACATGAGACTGCATCAAACTAAAAATCTTCTGCACAGCATGGAAATAACAGTGAAAAGACAACTATAGAATAGGAGAAAGTATCTGCAAACGATACATCTGGTAAGGAGTTGATTTCCAAAATATGTAAGGAATTAATACAACTCTACAGCATAAAGACTAATAACTCAATTGAAAAATGGGCTAAAGACTTGAGTAGACTTCTCCAAAGAATACATAGAGGTAGCTACCAGGTGTATGAAAAGGTGCTGAATGTCGCTAATCATCAAATAAATACAAATCAAAACCAGAATGAGATATCACCTCACAAATATCAGGATAGCTGTTACAAAGTAAAACAAAACCAAGAAAACAAGTATCGGCAAGGATATCGAGAAGGAGGAAACTCTTGTGCAATTTTGTGGGAAATGAAAAATGATGCAGTTGGTATGGTAAACAGTGGGAAGTTCCCTCTAATTAAAAATAGAACTACCATATAATCTACTAATCCCACCTCTAGATATTTACCTAAAACAAAACTGAAATCAGTATCTCAAAGAGATAATTAGCACTCTCATGTTCACTGTGGCACTATTAACAGCAGCCAAAAATATGGAAGCAATGTAAATATCCATCAACAGAGAAATAGATAAAGAAATTTTGGTAGACATGGAATAATAATGGAATATTATTGTGTTAAAAAGAAAGACATTTTGTAGTATGTGATAACATAGATGAACCTGGAGAACATTATGCTAAGTGAAATAAGCCAGTCATAGGACAGGACTGCATGATTCTAATTTATAAGGTTTCTAAAGGAGTCAAGTTCACAGGAGCTGCAACAAGATGGAATGATGGTTCTCAGGGGCTGAAGTTCAAGTGAAATGAGAAGACATAAACCAATAGACATAAAGTTTCAGTTAAGCAACATGAGCAAGTTGTAGAGATCCACTATAAAATATTGTACCTGTACAATATTATACTGTATACTTTAAAACCTATTAAGAGAATAAGTCTCATGCTAACTGTTCTTATCACTATAAAATAAACCTTAAAAATAGATTATTTATTCACTCATTCATTCATTCATTTAGTACATCTATATACCATGTATTGTGCAATATTCTAAAACTAAAGTGTTGACCAAGGTAGATAGGACCCCTTCCTCATGGAAGTTGTAGGACAGTAGGTAAAAAAGACATTATGCAATTATTCACTCCAGTACCTATATAATTAAAAGTGTGCAAGTGCAAAACATATTTCAGAATTCTATGAAATTGCTTGCCAGGAGAATATGACTTAGTCTAAGGCATCAGGGGAGGTTTCAGTAGTGAAATAAATTTGTTTAAACCTTAGATCTAAGGTGACTAGAAGTTAGTCTTTCACTGGAAGGGGTTGAGTGATGGATATAATTATAAAATGATTTGTAGTTGGCTAAAGATAGAGGTGTGGGAGTATTTATCTTTAGGTCATAGCACAGTGTATGACACATAGAAAGACTTTTAAAAAAAATTGTTGAACATTACATTAATAAATATCTATATACTGCCACCTCTATTCCCAAATCAAATCCAAGATGGTGGAGTAGAAGGATACACACTCATCTTCTCCTGGGAGAACTCCAAAATTGCAACGAGTTGCTGAACAACTATTGACAGGAGAATGCTGAAACCCACCAAAAAAAGATACCCCATAACCAAGGGCAAAGAAGAAGCTGCAGCAAGATGGTGGAGGGGGGTTTAAAATCAAACCTCATAGCCACCAGAGATACTTGAAGGGTACAAACAAAACCACGTGCACATCAGGGTCAAGGGAAAGGAGCAGTGACCCCCAAAGAGACTGAACCAGACCTGCTTTTGAGTGTTTTAGGGTCTCCTGCAGAGGCTTGACTGAGCAGCAGCCTGCTGCGGAGACAGAGGCTCCAGCAATAGCAGTCCTGGGAGATGTAGTGTGTAGCATAAGCCCTTTTAAAGGAGGTGGCCGTTAGTTCTACTACAGAGCCGCTGGGTGGGCGGCTCACAAACTGAAGAACAATCATACCAATGAAGTTCTCACACTGCTGCTAAGGTTCTAGGCTGTACAAGAGGGGATCTGGTAAAGGGACTGAGTATAGCCAGGGAATTTGACTTTGATGGTCAGTAGGATTGATTACAGAACATCCACTGGACTGGAGAAACACAGACTCTTGGAGGACACAAACAAAACCTTGTTTGCACCAGGACCCAGGAAAAAGGAGCAGTGACCCCACAAGAGACTGAGCCAGACTTGCCTGTGCGTGCTTGGGAGTCTGTGGCGGATGCATGGGTCAACGGTGGCCTGCCACAGGGTCAGGGGCACTGACTACACCACTCTCGGGAGGCCCAGCATGCTGGCTAAGTCCTTTTGGAGTAGGTCACCATTACTACCAATTCCCCTAAAGAGTTTGGCCCCAGGCCAATCTATAGGCAGGGAACACAGCCCCACCCATCAGCAGAAAATTGGATTAAAGACTTAGTAAGCAAGGCCTTGCCCACCAGAACAAGACCCAGTTTTCCCCACAGCCAGTTCCTCCCATCAGGAAGCTTGCACAAACCTCTTATTCTAATCCATCAGAGGGCAGACACAGTGAAAACCACAATCACAGGAAACTAACCAAACTGATCACATGGACCACAACCTTGCCTAACTCAATAAAACTATAAGCCATGCCATGTAGGGCCACCCAAAATGGACAGGTCATGATGGAGAGTTCTGACAAAATGTACTCCACTGAAGAAGGGAATGGCAAAGCACTTCAGCATGCTGCTGAACAGTATTAAAGGACAAAAAGATATGACACTGAAAGATGATGTTTCCAGGTCAGTAGGTGTCCAATATGCTACAGGAAAAGAGGAGAGAAACAGCTGCAGAAGGAAAGAAGAGGCTGAGACAAAGCAGAAATATGCCCAGTTGGGAATGGGTCTGGTGGTAAAAGTAAAGTCTGATGCTGTAAAGAACAACAATGCATAGGAACCTGGATTATTAGGTCCATGAATCAAGGTAAACTGGAAGTGGTCAAACAGGAGACGGCCAGAGTGAACATTGACATTGTAGGAATCAGTGAACTAAACTGGACAAGAATGGAGTAGCCCTCACAGTCAACAAGAGTCTGAAATGCAGTACTTGGGTGCAATCTCAAAAACAACAGAATGATCTCTGTTTGTTTCCAAGGCAAACTATTCAATATCACAGTGATCCAAGTCTATGGCCCAATCACCAATGCTGAAGAAGCTGAAGTTGAATGGTTATATGAAGACCCACAAGACCTTCTAGACTAACACCCCAAAAGATGTCCTTTTCATCATAGGGGACTAGAATGTAAAAGTAGGAAGTGAAGAGATACCTGGAGTAACAGGCAAGTTTGGCCTTGGAGTAAAAATGAAGCAGGACAAAGCCTAGAAAAGTTTGCCAAGAGAACACACTGGTCATAGCAAACACGCTCTTCCAACAACACAAGCGAAGGCTCTACACATGGACATCACCAGGTGGTCAATACTGAAATCAGATTGAATAGAGCAAAGATGGAGAAGCTCTATACTGTCAGAAAAAACAAGACCAGGAGCTGACTGTAGCTCAGATCATGAACTCCTTATTGCCAAGTTCAGTCATAAATTGAAGAATGTAGGGAAAACCACTAGACCATTCAGGTATGACCTAAATCAAACCCCTTATGATTATACAGTGAAAGTGACAAATAGATTCAAGGGATTAGATCTGATAGACAGAGTGCCCCTAAAGGCCTATGAACAGAGGTTCATAACATTGTATAGGAAGTGGTGATCAAAACCATTCCCAAGAAAAAGAAATGCAAAAAGGCAGAATGGTTGTCTGAGGAGGGCTTAACAATAGCTGAAAAAAGAAGAGAAGGCAAAGGGGAAAAGGAACGATATAGCCATCTGAATGCAGATTCCAGAAAATAGCAAGGAGAGATAAGAAAGCTTTCCTCAGTGATCAATTCAAAGAAATAGAGGAAAACAACAGAATGGGTGAGAATAGAGATCTCTTCAAGAAAATCAGAGATATCAAGGGAATATTTCATGCAAAGATGGGCACAATAAAGAACAGAAATGGTATGGACCTAACAGAAGCAGAAGATATTAAGAAGAGGTGGCAAGAATACACAGAAGGACTATACAAAAAGGATCTTCATGGCCCAGATAACCATGATGGTGAGACCACTCACCTAGAGCCAGACATCCTGGAATGCAAAGTGAAGTGAGCCTTAGGAAGCTTCACTATGAACAAAGCTAGTGGAGGTGATGAAATACTGGTTGAGCTATTTCAAATCCTAAAAGATGATGTTGTGAAAGTGTTGCACTCAATATGTCAGCAAATTTGGAAAACTCAACAATGGCCATAGGAAAAGGTCAGTTTTCATTCCAATCCCAAAGAAGTTCAATGCCAAAAGAATGTTCAAACTACTGAACAATTGCACTCATTTCACTTCCTAGCAAAGTAATGCTCAAAATTCTCCAAGCTAGGCTTCAACAGTATGTGAACTGAGAACTTCCAGATGTTCAAACTGGCTTTAGAAAAGGCAGAGAAACCAGAGATCAAATTGCCAATATCCACTGGATCATTGAAAAAGCTAGAGAATTCCAGAAAAACATCTACTTCTTTTTCATTGACTATGCAAAAACCTTTGACTGTGTTCAATTCATTCGCTCAGTCGTGTCCGACTCTTTGCGACCCCAGGAATCGCAGCACGCCAGGCCTCACTGTACATCACCAACTCCCAGAGTTTACTCAAACTCCTGTCCATTGAGTCGGTGATTCCATTCAGCCATCTTATCCTCTGTCATCCCCTTCTCCTCCTGCCCCCAATCCCTCCCAGTATCAGGGTCTTTTCCAATGAGTCAACTCTTCGCATGAGGTGGCCAAAGTATTGGAGTTTCAGCATCAGCATCAGTCCTTCCAATGAACACCCAGTAGATCACAGCAAACTGTGGAAAATTCTTCGAGATGGGACTACCAGACTACCATATCTGCCTCCTGAGAAATCTATGCAGGTTGAGAGGCAACAGTTAGAACTGGACACGGAACAACAGACTGATTCAAAATTGGGAAAGGAGTATGTCAAGGCTGTATACTGTCACCCTACTTATTTCACTTATATGCAGAGTACATCACGTGAAATGCCAGGCTAGATGAATCACTAGCTGGAATCAAGATTGCCAGGAGAAATATCAATAACCTCAGATATGCAGATGACACCACCATTATGGCAGAAAGTAAAGTGGAATTTAAAAGTCTCTTGATGAGGGTGAAAGAGGAGAGTGAAAAAACTGGCTTAAAACTCAACATTCAAAAAACTAAGATCATGGCATCCGGTTCCATCACTTCATGGCAAATAGATGGCAAAACAATGGAAACAGTGACAGATTTTATTTTCTTGGGCTCCAGAATCACTGCAGATGATGACTGCAGCCATGAAATTAAAAGATGCTCCTTGGAAGAAAAGCTATGACCAACCTAGACAGCATTAAAAAAAAGACACATTACTTTGCCAACAAAGGTCCATATCATCAAGGTTATGGTTTTTCCAGTAGTTATATACAGATGTGAGAGCTAGAAAATAAAAAGGCTGAATGCTAAGGAATTGGTGCCTTTGAACTCTGGTGCTGGAGAAGACTCTTGAGATTCAATTGGTCAGCAAGATCAAACCACTCAATCCTAAAGCAAATCAACCCTGAATATTCATTGAAAGGGCTTAAGCTGAAGCTGAAGCTCCAATACTTTGGCCACCCTGGTGTGAACAGCTGACTCATTGGAAAACACTCTGATGCTGGGAAAGATTGAAGGCAGAAGGAGAAGGGGATGACAGAGGATGAGATGGTTGGATGGCATCACCAACTCAATGGACATGAGTTTGAGCAAACTCCAGGAGATGGTGAAGGACATGGAAGCCTGGTGTGCTACAGTCCATGGGGTTGCAAAGAGCAGGACATGACTGAGTGACTGAACAAGAACAACAATATCTCCAACACTGCATCATTAGAGAGGGATACAAAAATAATTAGCCATAGACATTGCACTGTCACTTTAGGGATGGAGTAAGGTTTTCAACTATAATGGGTATTAATCAAGTGATGTGAACAAAATAGTAGGAGGAGGGCAGGGGTGAAGGGAATTTAATTCTTCCAGATGTCATCCAGAAGGTTTTTGTATCTCTCTTCAGCCACAGTTGGGCTTTCTTAATGCCTAATGGATGTATGTCTTTCTAAGACAGATGGAACCTTGCAGCATGTCCATTTCCCAACTTGTTGGAGTAGAGGTATTTGAGCTGTTAGAGCCTCCTTGTGTGGATTATCAGGATTACCTTTGTTCTGAAGGTTATTGATCTATAGGTTCCTTTAAGCCCAAAGTCAAAGGAACCTGATCTTCAAGCTAGAGAATGTTCAGCTATATGGCCATGATCTAAGAACACAACTAGAATCAACTGTGGCCATGTATTCAGGACAACCTGCTAGTTAATGTGGCAGCTGTGATAAGAAAATGTGCCAGAGTGATGAGAAAAATGTTAGTGTGAACTTCATTGTTCTATTAGAAAGCACACGTATTGGTAGGTCAGTGGAGAGAGAGAAGACTTTGCATGTGAGCAATGTCTACTGTCATAGGGTTGCACAGAGTCAGACACAACTGAAGCGACTCAGTATGCATGAATGCATTGGAGAAGGAAATCACAACCCACTCCAGTATTCATTCCTGGAGAATCCCAGGGACAGAGGAGCCTGGTAGGCTGCTGTCTGTGGGGTCGCAAAGAGTCGAACATGACTGAAGCGACTTAGCAGCAGCAGCAGCAGTGTCTACTGCCAATAAGCCTGGTGTGTATCTCAAGTGCCCTAGTATAAACCCATGATACATATGGAAAACTCATACGATTTTTAAAAATGTGTGTCACCGCCAGTCAGAATGGCTGCTATCCAAAAGTCTACAAGCAATAAATGCTGGAGAGGGTGTGGAGAAAAGGGAACCCTCTTACACTGTTGGTGGGAATGCAAACTAGTACAGCCACTATGGAGAACAGTGTGGAGATTCCTTAAAAAACTGGAAATAGAACTGCCATATGACCCAGCAATCCTACTCCTGGGCATACACACTGAGGAAACCAGATCTGAAAGAGACACGTGTACCCCAATGTTTATCGCAGCACTGTTTATAATAGCCAGGACATGGTAGCAACCTAGATGCCCATCAGCAGACGAATGGGTAAGGAAGCTGTGGTACATATACACCATGGAATATTACTCAGCCATTAAAAAGAATTCATTTGACTCAGTTCTAATGAGATGAATGAAACTGGAGCCCATTATACAGAGTGAAGTAAGCCAGAAAGAAAAACACCAATACAGTATACTAATGTATATATATGGAGTTTAGAAAGATGGTAATGATAACCCTATATGCAAGACAGAAAAAGAGACACAGATGTATAGAACAGACTTTTGGACTCTATGGGAGAAGGTGAGGGTGGGATGATCTGAGAGAACAGCATCAAAACATGTATATTATCAAGTGTGAAACAGATCACCAGTCCAGGTTGGATGCATGAGACAAGTGCTCGGGGCTGGTGCACTGGAATGACCCAGGGGGATGGGATGGGGAGGGAGGTGGGAGGGGGATTCAGGATGGGGATGTAAATGCCATGTAAATCCATGGCAGATTCATGTCAATGTATGGCAAAAACCACTACAGTATTGTAAAGTAATTAGCCTCTAACTAATAAAAATAGTTTGGAAAAATAAATAAAAATATGTGTCACTTTTTATGTTGATAAAATTGGAGTACAGTACTCCAATTCAATTAGATGTATGTTTGTAAACTAAATTGTACTAACAAGCCCAAATTATTAAATACAGGTGATATGAAAACCTGGACCACTGTTAATAGCCGCATTTCAGAACCATAAATTGTCACAACATTATTAGTCATATTGATCTAATAATCAACTTCAAGGATAGTAAAATGTTATGTTTTTTAATTTAATGAAATCAAAATTTTCATTTTTTCCATTTAACCAAAAAATAAATAGAACCTGAAGGTATTGAGAAAATATTTTATTCATACATTTTTACGTAATTATGTTTACACATTATTTCTCTGTCCCAGTAGATGTATACCTATAATTTCTCTATCCCAATGGATTCTCAAAGTAGATTTCCAAAACAAATAATTAATTAGTAATTACGGGGTGACATAGATGATTTGGGCCTTATCCCAAATGACACCAACCTCACTTAAATATGCCTTGCTATACAGCAACAAATCCTTGAACTCTAGTGTTGCGGTGGATATATCACTGGTGCATACTTGTTCTTTTTTAAGAACACAGAAATATTTGATTCTTTTCTATGCATCAGAAATTATAAGTTATTTATTTCAGGCCAATTATTAGTAACTGAGCATTCATTTGTTGTACAAACAGTGCTATGAGTAATCACCAATATCATGTGGCTTAACCCAAGAATCTCATGAGGTATGTATTATTTTCTCATTTTCACAGGTAAGGAAACAGAAGAGCAAACATTTCTTATAACATGCCTATGATTTAACAGATAGAGGCAGAGCTAGAAACGAATCCTAGGTCTGCATGGCTCCAGAGTCCATGGTGTTCTGCATGTCACTGTGCCTTCCACAATGGCACTCATATTTAGCTTTCAAAACTTTTGTGTCTTTCATACATCTATTTTCTTTAAATATATACAATTCATTTCAGGTTTGGGTGTTTGTCTAGTTAAATGGCCAGAATTTGATCACTCACTCACATAATCCTTCCCTGGTGGTTCAGACAGTCAAGAATCTGTCTGCAATTTGGGAGACCCAGATTTGACTCCTGGATTGGGAAGATCCGCTGGAGAAGGGAATGGCTACCCACTCCAGTATTCTTGTCTAGAAAATTCCATGGACAGAGGAGCCTGGCTGGCTACAGTTAATAGAGTGGCAGAGTCAGATGCAACTGAGCAATCAACACTTCACTTGCACATAATCTTGGTACCACTCTTACTGTAGCATGCCATTGTCATGATTCACATGTAACACTGAGTAAAATGTGTGTGGTTGCTGATTGTATGTATATATGTTTTCTTGTTTTTGTTCAATTGTTAAATAGTCTGACTCTTTGCTACCCTATGGACCACAGCACGCCAGGTTTACCTGTCCTTCACTATCTCTCAGAATTTGCTCAAACTCATGTCCATTAAGTTGCTGCTGCCATCCAACCATCTCATCCTCTGTTACGCCCTTCTCCTCCTGCCTTCAATCTTTCCCAGCATCATGGTCTTTTCCAATGAGCCAGCTCTTTACATCAGGTGGGCAAAATATTGAAGCTGAAGCTTCAGCATCAGTCCTTCCAATGAATATCCAGGGTTGATTTTCCTTGAGATTGACTGGTTTGATCTCCTTTCAGTCCAAGGAACTCTCAGTCTTCTCCAGCACCACAGTTTGAAAGCATCCATTCTTTGGCTCTCAGCCTTCTTTACCGTCCAACTCTCACATCCATAGATGACTACTGGAAAAACCATAGCTTTGACTATATGGACCTTTGTCAGCAAATTTATGTCTCTGCTTTTTAATACACTGTCTAAGTTTATCATAGCTTATATGTTTTCTTAATCCTTAAAATAGAGGTTTTTTAAAAAACAAATTATTAATAAGAATATGTTGATCATTAAATTAGAGGAGTCATGGAAATGACTGAAGGTATTTAATATATTCTCACCTGCCCTTGATCTGTGTGATTTATTTTGAAGTAAGGGAGCAATATTATGAAGTGCTAATCTTTCAGTCCAGTTTCCTAGCTTTCTTCACTTTGTCTCTGCCTCCCTAACTAGCCCTTCCTCTCATCCTCATTTTATGCCCCTGCTTCTTTGTAGTTGCTTTATAGAACTGAAGAAACCAAAACATAACTAACCCAAGTTCCCAAATCTTCCAGTTTTCTTGCATTTAATCCTTGTCCATAAAAATATCTAGACTCTTCGTATTGCTTCATACAATCCCGAAGTATAAAAAGGTATGGTATAGAAGTTAAGTCCTGGAAGATTTTGCAAAACATCCAGGAGGTTTTGCTCACAACAGTAAAAGTTCTACTTCCATTTTTCATCTTGAACATGGACAACTTTTAGCTCTTGCTATCAGATATTTTTTTTTTTTATTCCAGGAAAAAGATCAAGGAAGAAAGAGATGTCAAAGTTAACATCACATTTTTTGGCCTGATCAGTTGGATAAATGGAGATAGCATTTACTACGACAGAGATTACTGACTAGAGGCATATTTAGGATGGGGCTGGAATATCAAGAGCTGCTCTTTCTATGAACATTCATGTTATTTACAGTTCATGTTATTGCAATCAATATTGCCATAAACATTCCTTTGCATATCTCCCTTGCACACAGGTAAGACTTATTCCTTGGTATACACATAGGAATAAAATAGCTGACTCCTAAGGTAACTGAGGCTTCAATTTTAATATTTTCATGGAAACTGAAAAGAAAGCTTATGTGCACAAAATATTCTGTAAATAAGGCAAATTTACCTTTTGAAATATGTATAAGATTATATTTAGGTTATGCTTAGGTATGCATATAAAATGTGGGGTCATTCCAGTCAATTTAATCTCCTCTGGTTCTGATTTCAATAGGCACTGTTAAATGAATAGATGGAGGCTGCAAACCGTACAACAGTGACAGAGTTCATTATTTTGGGATTAACGGATAATGTGACACTACGTGCCATCTTCTTTGTGATTTTTCTAGGAGTTTACGTAGTTACCATAGTGGGAAACATCAGCATAATCATCCTAATCCGAAGTAGCCCACAGCTTCACACGCCTATGTACCTTTTCCTTAGCCATTTGGCCTTTGTGGACATTGGGTATTCCACATCAGTTACACCAATCATGCTGATGAGTTTCTTAAAAGAGAGAACTACCATCCCAATCACTGGCTGTATAGTCCAGCTTGCCTCTGATGTTGCCTTTGGGACTACAGAGTGCTTCTTGCTGGCCACCATGGCCTATGATCGCTATGTGGCCATTTGTTCTCCCCTGATCTACTCCACCCAGATGTCCCCAGTGGTCTGCTTCCTCCTGTTGGGGGCCTCCTACTTGGGTGGTTGCATGAATGCTTCATCATTTACCGGCTGTTTGATGAATCTCTCCTTCTGTGGACCAAATAAAATCAATCATTTTTTCTGTGACCTCTTCCCACTCTTGAAGCTTTCTTGTGGCCATGTTTATATTGCTGAGATATCCCCAGCCATCTCCTCAGCATCAGTCCTCATAAGCACACTGTTTACCATAATTGTGTCCTACAGCTACATCCTCCACTCAATCCTGAAGATGCGCTCCACTGAGGGGAGGAAGAAGGCCTTTTCGACCTGCACCTCCCACCTCACTGCAGTCACTTTGTTTTATGGGACAGTTTTATTTGTTTATGTTATGCCCAAGTCGAGCTACTCAGCTGATCAGGTCAAAGTGGCATCTGTAATCTACACGGTGGTGGTCCCCATGTTGAACCCACTCATCTACAGTCTGAGGAACAAGGAGGTGAAAGAGGCTATGAGAAAACTAGTGGCTAGAATACACTGGTTTTTCTGAATTAAATCAGATATAAATCTATAGATAACAAACTATTCATTTGGGGGATTTTTTGCTGGATATTTTGATTGATATTTCTCACGACTGAGTGACTAACATACATACACATACATACATCACTAACTTTTTTGCTTTTATAGTGATAAGCTTCTGTAAATATAAAAGACCAATGTTTCCATGTATAAAGTTAAGTGTATCACTAAAATGGGTGTCTGCTTGGTTAAAACTAAATACGGATTCTTCAAGTTGAGAACACCTTTGAAAATAATTTTTTTTTGAAAAATAATTTCTATTTAAAATCCCACTTGCCAATTATAGAATCCTATTTAAATTGAGAGAGGCCTCAATGATCAAATTTAATTGTATACCATCTTGTAAGATAACATTCGGGAAAGAAACTTCTCATCAACACCATGTAATAGGCTATAGTGTTGACAAGTCAGCAGTTGAGGGTACACCCTTAAAGGTACTGCTCTACCTCGGTAAAGGAATAATTCAACTTTTGGAATATTGATGATAGTGTCTCAGAAAAGCTTTTTTTAATTTTTACTTTACTTGAGCCAGAGCAAAGATCATGAATCCTCTGTTTGACAATTAAGAAAACTAACCCGGATAGCACAGAAGAAACTCTGTATAAATTTCAGCTGGCTCCTCTCACAGCTCGTCTTAGCAGATGGCTACTAGAGTAAGATTTTGGACACTGTCATTTCTTTTCTTTTTTTTTTTTTTTTAAGTTAATGGTCTTTTTATTGGAAAAAAAAAAAAGACTAGCATTTACAACTTGGAATGGACGTAAATTGTAAATTTCTTGAACAGCAATGTTGATGGTTGTGCTGAAGTCCACAGCCACAGCCTACTCTGCCGGCTCCAAGTCATGGTTCAGAAGGTTTTAAAAACAGAGAGTCCAAAGATGCTCCCTTGGTAAAAGTTTCTTTTTAAAAATTTGTATGAATGGTGATAGCCTGACACCCATTCCGCTCTAGCACAATGCAGACAACGCCAGACACACACAGGCGTGCCACCAGGGTGTGTCACGGTCACCAGGGGACGACGAGGCCCATCCTGCGGCAGTGTGGACACTGTCATTTCTATGGAGTGGGAGACTGGGTTTTTGGGACTTTCTTTTAACAACAGTTGATAGCTCAGTTCAGTTCAGTTCAGTCGCTCAGTTGTGTCCGACACTTTGCGACCCCATGAATCGCAACACACCAGGCCTCCCTGTCCATCAGAAACTCCCGGACTTTATTCAAACTCATACCCATTGAGTTGGTGATGTCATCCAGCCATTTCATCCTCTGTCGTCCCCTTCTCCTCCTGCCCCCAATCCCTCCCAGCATTAGGGTCTTTTCCAATGAGTCAACTCTTCACATGAGGTGGCCTAGGAGATATGAAATCATGGTTTAGGCAAAGAATATCTGCCACCTATTTTGTACCATTACTTAAGGAGTTGTCCATTGTCACTACTTCCATTGCCTTTTTCAAAGGTGCTTATGATCTAGTTTGGTTATGGCAGCTGCCTCTGAACCAATGCCCTTCCTCCTATACTCCTTTCACGATGACTTATGATTAATATTTTAGCTAATATATTTTATTTATAGCATAATAATAATGTCAGACAAATTCTGTGTGACAGTATCCCTATCTCCAAATACAACCTTCCTTGGAGGATCAATGAACTTCTTCACTGGCCTATTCTCCAAGACTCTCAAACTCAGTGTTCCCTCACTGACTTCTTCCCAAAACTGTTTCTTCTCCTCTGTTCCTTCCTCAATAAATGACAAATCTTTCTGAAGTTTAGTACTCCAACAAATTTGGGGTGATCCTCACTGCATACCCATCAAAATGGTCAGCTCCCGCTCCATCTCTTCCCTTCTATGCATCACACATTGACCTCTTCCTATCTAAGTCTCTTTGGGTAGACCCTTAAACACTCCCTGATAGATTATGATAAATCCATGCAGAGATTGCTTCCTTCATTTTTCCACTCCAAGGGAATTCAAACACTGCAGTCATCCAGATGTAGGGAGTGAGGTGTGGCACTGCTCCAGTCTTTATTGGGGAGGATATACATTGATTCTCATCTTCTCATCCTAAATTCTAAATCAACTAAGGAAATGACAAAAAGAGAAGATATATGGGGGAGCAAAATATTACCTGTATGGATGAAAGAGTTATATTAGAGAATGGGGTACGTGTGTGTGAACACATATATTTTTGGGTCCTGATTCCCAGAATTTGACCCTCTTTCCTTCTCTGTCACTGGAAGTAATGGAAACAGATCTCCCCAATGAGTTAGGCCTTTACCCATCAGCTTATGGCGTGACCAGGAGTAGCCAAGAACACTGAAGCCAGGCTCAGTCGCAAGAGAAAGGGTGAAGATGGAGGGCTAAGATGGTTATGGGTCGAACTGTGTCCCTCCAAAATTCATATGTTGAATTCTAGCCACCAGTACCTCAGACTGGGAACAGGGTTCTTTCAGACGTAATTAAGATGAAGTCATATTGGAGCAGGCTGGGCTTCTAATCCAATATGATTGTTATCCTTCTTTTTAAAAGAACAATTTGGACACAGACAACAGACAGCAAGAACATCATGTGGAGATAAAGGAAGAAATATGGGTATGCTTCTACAAGTTAAGAAAATTCAGAGATTGCCAGCAAACCACCAGAAGCTAAACATGAAGCATAGAGCAGATCCCCCAGTGTTTGGAAGAAATAAACTCTGCTGGCATAGTCATCTTTGACTTCTAGCTTCCAGAATTGTGAGACAATATGTTTCTGTTGCTTAGTCAGTTCAGTCGCTCAGTCGTGTCCGACTCTTTGTGACCCCATGGACTGCAACGCCAGGTCTCCCTGTCCATCACCAACTCCCGGAGCTTGCTCAAACTCATGTCCATCGAGTTGGTGATGCCATCCAGCCATCTCATCCTCTGTTGTTCCCTTCTCCTGCCTTCAATCTTTCCCAGCATTCTTGTCTTTTCCAATGAGTCTTAATTCTGTTCAGAATTAAACCTTAATTATGTTGCTTAAGATAGCTCATTTGTGGTATTTTGGTACCACTGCCCTCACAAATAAATACAATCGCATATCCAGTTTTCTCTTCAAAATTTACCATCAGCTAATTTATTCCTAGAGGAAGAAGAAGCAAAGGCATAGATAGTAGTGTTACGCTAGTGATGCCTCTCCAAAAGTGGGGGAAATTATATCAGGAATGGTAAAGTGTCTTTCCTAAACTGTATGCCCAAAACTAAGGATCAAGGACACCCCTGTGGGAACAATAAAAAAATCCTCTGCATGATTTTTTGGGGGAAGTTTCCTACTTATTATGGGTTGTAGATTGTTACATGTTAATAAAAGGCAGGATTTGAACTTGGGGAAACTGTAAAAGATCCTGAATTGTTCTGATATTTAAAGACACTTAATCTATTTAAATTTCAGGAAGATGTTCATCTGAAGTGGGTTAGAACTTATGAAATTACTGACATTTCCAAGATTCCATAAGACAGTTATCTGTAGTGGAGTGTTGGAGAAGACTGGAAGCAAAGGGGCAAGAGAGAATTCCTCAGGGGTGAGGAAATCATTGTATACTGTGACTGGGTTGGTGGTTTCAAAAGTGTATACATCTGCCAAAAGTCATCAACCAGTATATCTAAATTGTGCATATGTAAATTATACTTCAACAAAGTTGCTATTTTATGTTCTACAAGAGGGTATTCTTTCTTTTTTCTGTTTTAATCTGAGGCCATAGAAGTGGTAAGACAGTATCATCATCTACCTACAAAGCTATTCCCTCACCTAGGGTACCTCCTCTAGGTTCCTATATATTTATTCTTTTTGGTGTCCTTCACTCCTTTCTTTAAACCTTGCATTAGTTTTACTACTGCTTTAAAAAAAACATTTTTTTCACTTCAAGGCAAGTTTACTGGTGATGAATTTTAGTAGACTTTTTAAATCATAAAATAATCTTTATGATACCCTCATTTTTGAGAGAGATTTCTATTTTAGGTAGAATTCTAGGTCAGTTCAATTCAGTTGCCCAGTCGTGTCCAACTCTTTGTGACCCCATGGGCTGCAACTCACCATGTTTCACTGTCCATCACCAACTTCCAGAGTTTACTCAAACTCATGTCCATCGAGTCAGTGATGCCATCCAACCTTCTCTTCCCACCTTCAATCTTTCCCAGCATCAGGGTCTTTTCTAATGAATCAGTTCTTTGCTTCAGGTGGCCAAAGGATTGGAGTTTCAGCTTCAGCATCAGTCCTTCCAATGAATATTCAGGAATGATTTCCTTTAGGATGGACTGGTTGGATCTCCTTGCTGTCCAAGGGACTCTCAAGAGTCTTCTCCAACACCACAGTTCAAAAGCATCAATTCTTCAGTGCACAGTTTTCTTCATAGTCCAACTCTCACATCCATACATGACCACTGGAAAAACCATAGCTTTGACTAGATGGACATTTGTTGGCAAAGTAATGTCTCTACTTTTTAATGTGCTGTCTATGTTGGTCATAACTTTTCTTCCAAGGAGCAGGCATCTTTCAATTTCATGGCTGCAGTCACCATCTGCAGTGATTTTGGAGCCCCCCAAAATAAACTATCTTACTGTTTCCACTGTTCCTCATCTATTTGGCATGAATTTATGGGAACAGATGCTATGATCTTAGTTTTCTATGTTGAGTTGTAAGCCAACTTTTTCACTCTGCTCTTTCACTTTCATCAAGATGCTCTTTATTTTATTTTATTTTTTTATATCATATCATTTACTTTTAAAATATTGCAGTGTTCAAAAATATAGGTTAAATTATTTTAATAAGTCCATGTTTTTCATCACTAAAGGTTTCCAGATATAAATAATACAGGTAATGGCACCATTTACCACCCAGATGTTAAGAATAACTTTTGATATGTTTTTACTAATATATCATGTATTTCATGGGGTTTCCCAGGTGAGTCAGTGGTAAAGAATCTGCCCGCCAGTGCAGGAGATGCAGGTTGGGTCGGGAAGATCCCCTGGAGGAGGAAATGGCAACCCACTCCAGCATTCTTGCCTGGGAAATCCCATGGACAGAGGAGACTTGAGGGCTACAGTCCATGAAGTCACAAAGAGTTGGACACGACTGATATAAGCATGCACAAGATGCTCTTTAGTTCTTCACTTTCTGCCATAAGGGTGATGTCATCTGCATAACTGAGGTTATTGATATTTCTCCCAGCAATCTTGATTCCAGCTTGTGTTTCATCCAGCTCAGCATTTCTCATGATGTACTCTGCATATAAGTTAAATAAGCAGGGTGACAACATACAGCCTTGACATACTCCTTTCCCGACTTGGAACAAGTCTGTTGGTCCATGTCCAGTTCTAATTGTTGCTTCCTGACCTGCACACAGATTTCTCAGGAGCCATTTCTCAAGGTGGTCTGGTATTTCCATCTCTTTAAGAATTTTCCAGAGTTTGTTGTGATCTACACAGTCAAAGGCTTTGGCATAGTCAATAAAGCAGAAATAGATGTTTTTCTGGAACTCTTGCTTTTTCGATGATCCAATAGATGTTGGCAATTTGATCTCTGGTTCTCTGCCTTTTCTAAATCCAGCTTGAACATCTAGAAGTTCATGGTTCATGTACTGTTGAAGCCTGGCTTGGAGAATTTTGAGGATTACTTTACTAGTGTGTGAGATGAGTGCAATTGTGTGGTAGTTTGAACATTCTTTGGCCTTTCCTTTCTTAGGGATTGGAATGAAAACTGATCTTTCCTGGTCCTTGTGGCCACTGCTGAGTTCTCCAAATTTGCTGGCATATTGAGTGCAGTACTTTCACAGCATCATCTTTTAGGATTTGAAATAGCTGAACTGGAATTCCATCGCCTCCGCTAGCTTTGTTTGTAGTGATGCTTCCTAAGGCCCACTTGACTTTGTGTTCCAGGATGTCTGGCTCTAGGTGAGTGATCACACCATCATGCTTATCTGAGTCATGAAGATCTTTTTTGTATAGTTCTTCTGTGTATTCTTGCCACCTCTTCTTAATATCTTCTGCTTCTGTTAGGTCCATACTATTTCTTTCCTTCATCGAGCCCATCTTTGCATGAAATGTTCCCTTGGTATCTCTAATTTTCTTGAAGAGATCTCTAGTCTTTCCCATTCTATTGTTTTCCTCTATTTCTTTGCACTGATCACTGAGGAAGGCTTTATTATCTCTCCTTGCTATTCTTTGGAACTCTGCATTCAAATGGGTGATTCAAATGGGTGTATCTTTTCTTTTCTCCTTTGCATTTTGGTTCTCTTCATTTCACAGCTATTTGTAAGGCCTCCTCAGACAGCCATTTTGTTTTTTTGCATTTCTTTTTCTTGGGGATGGTCTTGATCCCTGTCTCCTGTACAATGTCATGAACCTCCATCCACAGTTCATCAGGCACTCTACCAGATCTAGTCCCTTAAATCTATTTCTCACTTCTACTGTATAACTGTAAGGGATTTGATATAGGTCATACCTGAATGGTCTAGTGGTTTTCCCAACTTTCTTCAATTTAAGTCTGAATTTGGCAATAAGGAGCTCATTATCTGAGCCACAGTCAGCTCCCAGTCTTGTTTTTGCTGACTGTATAGAGCTTTCCTGTCTTTGGCTGCAAAGAATATAATCAATCTGATTTTGGTATTGACCATCTGGTAATGTCTATGTGTAGAGTCATAGCTTGTGTTGTTGGAAGTGGGTGTTTGCTATGGTCCGTCCGTTCTCTTGGCAAAACCCTATTGGTCTTTGCCCTGCTTCATTCTGTACTCCAAGGCCAAATTTGCCTGTTACTCCAGGTGTTTCTTGACTTCTACTTTTGCATTGCAGTCCCGTATAATGACAAGGACATCTTTTTTGGGTGTTAGTTCTAGAAGGTCTTATAGGTCTTCATAGAACCATTCAACTTCAGCTTCTTCAGCACTACTGGTTGGATTACCGTGATGTTGAATTGTTTGCCTTGGAAATGAACAGAGATCATTCTGTGATTTTTGAGATTGCATCCAAGTACTGCATTTCAGACTCTCTTGTTGACTATGATGGCTACTCCATTTCTTCTAAGGAACTGCAGTTCTTCTCAGAAGAACTCCATTTCTACTTAACACCATATACAAAGATAAACCCTAAATGGATTAAAGATCTAAATCTAAGATGAAAAATTATAAAACTCTTAAAGAAAAACATAGGCAGAACAGTCTATGACATAAATCACAGAAGATTCTCTATGACTTATCTAGAAAGATGGTACTGATAAGATGGTACTGATGAACCTACTTACAGGGCAATAATGGACACACAGACATAGAGAACAGATTTATGGGCATGGTGGAGGAGGGAGGAAGGAGAGGGTGGGATGTATGGTGAGAGTAACATGTAAATGTATACATAGCCATACGTAAAAATAGATAGCCAATGGGAATTTGTTGTATGTCTCAGAGAACTCAGACTGAGGCTCTGTAACAACCTAGAGGGTTAGGATGGGGAGGGAGATGGGGGGTAGGTTCAAAAGGGAGAGAACATAGGTACACCTATGGCTGATTCATGCTGATGTTTTGAAGAAACCAACACAATATTGTAAAGCAATTATCCTTCAATTAAAAATAGATAAGTTTTTTTTCACTGTTGCTAAATTATACTTTAATTTAATTTTTTTTCATTTATTTTTATTAGTTGGAAGCTAATTACTTCACAACATTGCAGTGCATTTTGTCATACATTGGCATGAATCAGCCATGGAGTTACATGTATTCCCCATAAAAATAGATAAGTTTTTTTAAAAAGAAAAAAAAAACACTTTAGAGGTTCTAGATGAGCTAATCTTCTTCCATAATGTATTCAATTTTATTCTAGCAGGAAAATAAAGCACTAGCTTGATCCCTTTCAGGAAATGAAAAAATAATGCCCAACAGGGTCATTCAAATAAATAAAGGACTGATGTCTCCATGTACAGTATAATTCCTAAAGGTGCATCCTAATAGAAACTGGTGGTGTTTCCAATGTAGGTTGGGTGTTGTGCTTTGCCGGGGATGATCTAACTCTGGCTTGACCTTGTTCCTAGGATGTAGCAATTACTCCTAAGGTGTAATATTTCAGGACTCCCAAAATTATACGGTGCTATGGGGAACAACAAACTGGTTCCAAATAGGAAAAGGAATATGTCAAGGCTGTATATTGTCACCCTGCTTATTTAATATATATGCAGAGTACATCATGAGAAATGCTGGGCTGGAAGAAGCACAAGCTGGAATCAAGATTGCTGAGAGAAATATCAATAACCTCAGATATGCAGATGACACCACCCTTATGGCAGAAAGTGAAGATGAACTAAAGCCTCCTGATGAAATTGAAAGAGGAGAGTGAAAAAGTTGGCTTAAAGCTTAACATTCAGAAAACTAAGATCATGGCATCTGGTCCCATCACTTCATGGTAAATAGATGGGGAGACAGTGGAAACAGTGACAGACTTTAATTTGGGGGGCTCCAAAATAACTGCAGATTGTGATTGCAACCATGAAATTAAAAGACACTTACTCCTTGAAAGGAAAGTTGTGACCAACCTAGATAACATATTAAAAAGCAGAGACATCACTTTGCCAACAAAGATCCATCTGGTCAAGGCTATGGTTTTTCCAGTGGTCATGTATGGATGTGAGAGTTGGACTGTGAAGAAAGCTGAGTGCCGAAGAATTGATGCTTTTGAACTATGGTGTTGGAGAAGACTCTTGAGGGTCCCTTGGACTGCAAGGAGATCCGACCAGTCCATCCTAAAGGAGATAAGTCCTGGGTGTTCATTGGAAGGACTGATGCTGAAGCTGAAACTCCAGTACTTTGGCCATCTCATGAGAAGAGTTGACTCATTGGAAAAGACCCTGATGCTGGGACGGATTGGGGGCAGGAGGAGAAGGGGATGACAGAGGATGAGATGGTTGGATGGCATCACTGACTCAATGGACATGGGTTTGAGTAAACTCCAGGAGTTGGTGATGGACAGGGAGGCCTGGCTTGCTGCAATTCATGGGGTCTCGAAGAGTCAGACAAGACTGAGCAACTGAACTAAACTGATGGGTCCCCTCTACCTTAAAAAGCCTATCTACCAAACTCTATCAAACCAACGCTGCAAAATTCCCAAATCTCTGCTAAGATCTTCAAGTTCTCATAAGCTGACTTCCACTTGGTGTTTGATATCTCACCAACCCACGTGTAACTTTTAAGTAGTCAAATTCCATAATGAGAAATTTTACATAGGATATCAGGCTCACTGCCCTATAGTTTTTGTTTTTCTTTGTCCTCTCCAGTATCTTGGCCTCACAAGTATCAGGCATCTTTGACCTCAAAGTTCTATGTACACCCTACCTCACTACCAAAAGCTCCAGGTTGTATCTTTTTGCTCTGTCTCTACTTTACTTAACATCATTTGGCAAATCCATTTATTTGTGAGGCTCAAGAAAAGCTTTACTGGGGAAATGACATTTAAACTGAGATATGAAGGGAAAAAGGAATTAACTGGTCACTGAGAGTTGGAAATGTAGTTGCAGAAACTTTGGTGGGTGGGTAAAAGTAGTAATGTGGGAGGTTGAACTAATTATCCTTAACTCAAAGTACAGTGTCTGGTACAGAGCAAGCATTCAACAAGTATCTGCTGGTTAAACATTAATTCTAATCAATGAATTATTTATTTAGTGTTTCCTTTATTCCTAGCACTAGCTTATGAACTGAGGAAACAAAAGTTGAATATGTTATGTATTTTTCACAACAATCAAAGAAATGTTTCATAAAAACACAATGGTTTCCATTCAAGTGGTATGATATAAAGTGCTAGTTGCCATGTTCTTTTTAGCCTCTAAAACAATTTTAAGACTTTTAAAATAAAAATTGTATGTGTTTAAAGTGTTCAGCCTGATGTCTCGACATACATATACATAGTGAATTGATAAATACAACTAAGCTAACAACTCGATGGACATGAGTTTGAGTAAACTCTGGGAGTTGGTGATGGACAAGGAAGCCAGGCATGCTATGATCTATAGGATTGCAAAGTTGGACACAACTGAGCGACTGAACTGAACTGAACATATTCTTCTCCTCACATCTCCTTATCTTTTTTAGGTGTGATAAGAGTAAACTGACTCTTGGAAAATTTCCAGTATAAAATAGAGTGTTGTGAACTATAGTTGTAATACTGTACATTCAATCTCTAGAATTTATTCATGTTCCATGACTGTAACTTTGTACCCTTTGACCAACATCTTCCCATTCCCCCTACCACACCAACCCTGGGAGGGTATTCTATTCTATTCTCTACTACTATGTATTTAACTTCCTTTGTCTCCAGATACATCCATGTTGTCACAAATGGCAACATTTTCTTAATTTTTTAATGACTGAATAACATTTCATTGTGTGTATATGCCATATCTATTGATCTGATCTTGCGGTTTTAGCTTTCATTCTGTTTCTGTGATATATTATGTTGATTTTTCATATGTTAAACCAAACTTGCACCCCAGGGGTAAATTCAATTTGGTCAAAATTTGGGGACTTAAAATAATTAATGAAATAAAAAGTTTAGATAATTATATGAGGAGTTAGAGATTTTTCACACTAGCAGGGAGATTTGTGAAAATGGAATGATGAAGTTTGTGAAATGGCTGGACAGAGAACCTCTAGCCAAACTTTAATTCAATGTTGAGCAAAGAATGAGAACCACAGACCCAATAGTCTCTGACACTACCTACAATCAATGAAACTGTGATGTGAATCCCAATTGCAAGCCTTTTGGGAGCTCTTTTCACCAGAACTCATTCATACACAACTCCTGCTTTGTCTCTTCAAAATTCTCTTTCCTTGCTAAGCTTTCTCCTATAAATTTAACTTTGATTCTGAAATCTTCTTTCTATTCCACCTATCAACTTCTCACAAAGTACATGATCTACCTCTTCATCTAAACCAAACCTAGCTATCCAAGGAGGGGACTTCTCAGCTCTACTGAAGAGAAGTTGCTCACTTCCCAGTTCTACAGCACCCAGACACCTGCACACAATGTTGACATTCTCCTAGCCCCTCACCACATTGCTAAATCATTTACCAGCAATCTTCATGACATAATATTTCACTTATTGACACCAATACTATCCAGCAATGAAACAATATACCAATTTTTCCTCAGAGTCCTTTATTAACCACCCAGTTTCTTCTTATTTATTAAGGACTTTGCCACCAGCCCCTTGATTCTGTCTCCCATTTCAGTCCCTCAGTCCAGCTACAACATTGGGAATGTACTCAGCATATGGATGTGCTATTAGACAGTGTGGCCTCAGATGCCTAGCCCTCCCCACAGCCTCTCCCTTATTACAAGTGGCCTCAGATTCAGCTATTTACAGCACCTTCCACCTCTGTGGTTTGCATAAATTCAAAGCTATTTATCTTTGTCTATGCTCTAACTCAGCATTTCAATTATTTGCTTTTTGAGGACTTGTGGAAGTCCATTATGGAATCATCTAGCATACTTCTTTGCTGGGGCTGAAAAGAATAGCTCTTTGACAGGTATCTGTATTATTCCTGGAATTTGACATACTAAAAGTGCATATTAGTTTTGAAGTAACTTTCATCACTTTATTTTTTTCAGAAATTCATTCATTCCCACTTAGTTTCCTTATTTCTTTGAATAGAGTTAAACAAATATTTTATTTTTTTCCTTTCACTTTTTAGTTTTTTAAAATTAATTTTCTCTGGGCATATACCCAGAGAAAATCATTATTTTTAATAATTAAATTATTAATTAATATTATAGTTAATATTATAATATTAAGTATAAATGTATTTATATTTATTCTATTCATTTATATTATTTATTTTAATTTTTTAAAATTTATTTTTATTAGTTGGAGGCTAATTACTTTACAATATTGTAGTGGGTTTTGTCATACATTGACATGAATCAGCCATGGATTTACATGTATTCCCCATCCCGATCCCCCCTCCCACCTCCCTCTCTACCCGATCCCTCTGGGTCTTCCCAGTGCACCAGGCCCGAGCACTTGTCTCATGAACCCAACCTGGGCTGGTGATCTGTTTTACTCTAGATAATATACATGTTTTGATGCTATTTATTTTATTTTTAAATTTTATTTTATTATTTTATTTATTTTAAAATTTATTTTTTAATTTATTTAAAAATTTATTTTAAATATTAAATATTGAATATTATAAATATATAAAATATTATAAATATATAAAATGTTTATAATGTAATATTAAATATTATATTTAATATTAATTAAATAATTAAACCATAATTCAAAAGGACACATGCACCCGATGTTCATTACAGCATGATTTACAGTAGCCAAGACATGGAAGCAAACTGAATATCCAACAACAGAGAAATAAAGAAAGAAGATGTGGTATACATACATAATAGAATATTAGCTATAAAAAGGAACAAAATTGGGTCATTGGTAAGGACATGGATAGACCTAGAGACTGTCATACAGAGTTGAAGTAAGTCAGAAAAAGAAAAGCAAATATCGTACATTAACACATATATGTAGAATCTGGAAAAAAAATGGTATACACAATCTTATCTACAAAACAGAAATAGAGAGACAGACAGAGAGACAAATGTATGGATACCAAGGAGGAAAAGGTGATGGGTGAATTGGGAGACTGGGACTGACATATATATACTACTGATGCATAGAAAATAGGTAACCAATGAGAACCTACTGTACTCGGTGCTCTGTGGTGACCTAAATGGGAAAGAAATCTAAAAGAAAGGGAGATATATGTACAGCTGTTTTACTTTGCTGTACAGTGGAAACTAACAACATTGTGAAGCGACTATACTCCAAACTTTTCATTTTTATTGAAGTACAGTTGTTTTACAAATTTGTGTTAGTTTCTACTGTACAGGTAATGAATCAGCCTATATATACATATATCTTCTCCCTTTTGGGGTATTAAAGTGTTTTAAAATTTCTCTGTACTGTGGTCTTTCACTCATTTCAACACTAAATTTTTGTGCTTGTGCTTTCTCCTTTTTTGATTATGTAAATTACTGATCTTCCTTTCCTCTCTTTCTCTCTTGCTCTCTCTCTCCCCCTCTTTCATTCTCTCTTATCCTTTTTAATATAATTTTCTTCCTTCTCCAAAGGAACCAAAATTATGAAAAATATAGTATTCCCAAATCATCTATACCTAAATAAAAAAAGAAAATAAAATATTCTAAAACATTTTGATACACTTACTACATTCATATATGTTTGTGTATATGCATATAACTGGGCTTCTGTGATGGCTCAGATGATAAAGACTTCACCTGCATTGCAGAAGATCTGGGTTTGACCCCTGGGCCAGGAAGATACCTTGGAGAATGGAATGACTACCCACTCCATTATTCTTGCCTAGAGAATCCCATGGACAGAGAAGCCTGGTGGGCTACAGTCCATGGTTTTGTAAAGAGTTGAGAGGGTAACAGGCAGGAAGGCCAGGGGTCTCCAAATGGAGGAAATAGGCTGCAAGTGTCAGACATTTTTCTCTCTTAAGGGGCAGGAGGAAACAAACTAGCTATATTTTTTTCCTTCTCTATACAAATTTAAAAGGAGATTTCTCTTAAAATACTGTGTTGCCATAATGACACCTGGTTTCACCTGAAGTTAAATATTCTCAAATCTTGAGTTAACCAATGCATTTTTCCTATGGAAATGTTTGTCTTAAGATATGTTAATATACTATACATTTACCCCAGACTCTGTCTTCAAGTCGTTTCCGCCTAATGGCTCAGAACCTACTTGACAAACCAGTATGTTATACTCAGATATTGTTTCCCTAATCTATGTAAATGAAACTATTTGTATGGTACTCTGCCCTTCTACAAGATTCAGTCAATCATTTTATGGTCCGAGATGAATCATCTGGTGCCAAGATTATCCCAAAATGCATCTTATTGATGAGGGGCCTGGTGCCATTCTGAGTTTTAAGACATTCCTTTCTTTCATTAACAGACTGCTAGTGACTATATAACACCCAGCTGAAGACTAGCAGGAAGTTACTCTTTCTGCCCCCTTCTGATGCTTATGTCAGAAGCTTTCTCTATCTCCTTTATACTTTAGTAAAACTTTATTACACAAAAGCTCTGAGCAATCAAGCCTCGTCTCTGGCCCTGGATTGAATTCTTCTCCTCCGGAGGCCAAGAATCCCAGCGTCTTTTCATTCAGCAACAACCTTTCAGAGTCAGACCAACTGAGTGACTAAGCACACATGCACACACGTGCAGATATATGTATGTATACCTATGTATGTAATAAAAATTTTAAATATTTTGTTTAAAAATATTTTAAAACTACGTCTAGTTTTATGGCAGAAAAGGAGTAAGACCAGAGCATATTAGTCATTAGAACACATTTTAATTGCTCTGTATAACAAAGTGGTGATTTGCATTGGAAATACTCCAATTGAAGGTGAAAGGAGAAGAGGGTGGCAGAGAATGAGATGGTTAGACAGCATCATCGACTCAATAGACATGAATTTGAACCAACTCTGGGAGACAGTGAGGACAGAGGATCCTGGTGTGCCACAGTCCATGGAGTCGCAAAGAATTAGACACAACTTATCGACTGAACAAAAAGAACTTCACTTTCTCTACTTTTATTTATCAATGCTTGCACTATACAAATTTTAGAAGTGTTCAGGGCTCTTTTATTTACTATCTAAGGGGGAAACCTACATATATTGTCTAGTACTTTCTTTAGGGCTGTTTGCATTGCTTTGTTTTTTAGACTGTAAACAATGGGATTAAGCAGAGGTGTCAGCACTGTATATGTCACAGCCATCAGCATATCTTCACGGAATGAGTCACTGTTCTTGGGCCTCAAATAGACAAAGCCAGCAAAACCATAGTGTATGCACACCACAATGAGGTGGGAGGAGCAAGTTGAGAAGGCCTTATACCTCCCCTTAGCAGAATTCATCTTCATAACTATGGACCCAATGAATACATAGGAAATCATAATTAAAATAAAGCTGCCCACCAACACAAAGACAGTGAAGGCAAGAAGAACCATTTTCTGAAAAATGGTGTAATCACAGGCAAGGGAGACTACAGGTGTAATGTCACAAAAAAAATGTTGGATGATGCTAGAGTCACAAAAAGACAAGTTGAATACTATGAGGACAATGCACAGTGACACCACAACCCCAGTAATGCAAGAAGCCATCATCATCTGAAAGCAGATCTTAGGGGTCATAAGGATGGAGTAGTGCAGTGGGTTGTGAATAGCAGTGTAACGGTCATAGGACATGGCGGCCAAGATGAAGCAGTTGTTGGTTCCTAAGCCAAAGAAGAAAAACATCTGTGTGGCACACTCAGGAATAGAAATGGACTTACTGTCTGATAGCAAGTCCACCAACATGCGAGGGATGACTACCACAGTGGTACAGGTTTCCGAAAAGGAGAGGCCACAGAGGAAAAAGTACATGGGGATGTGAAGGCCGTGATTGAGCTTGACGGCCACCATTACGGCTGTGTTTGCAGCTAGAATGGTCACATGGGAGAAGAAAACCATCACAAAAAGGAGATCCTGCAGGTCTGAGAAACTGGAAAACCCCCACAGAAGGAATGCGCTCACTGTAGTATGATTGCCCATTCTCTCGGTGTATGTAGCAACTCTCCTCCAAAGGTATAGAGGTTCTTGGGGCTGAGACTCTGATAAGTCTGCTGAAAGTACTGATGTACTGATGCCTTTAATCATAGACACTGACAAGACAACTCTTAACAAAAAAGCCTGAGAAATGGAAGTTAAATGTAGTTGGCTTAATTCTACATCAGGACTCAGAGTGATGACAAAAAGATTCTCATAGGGGAGTATATATAAATTCCATAGAGTAGGCACAAATACATATTCTAGGAGCTCCCTAATTTCTCACCCCTTTCCAGCTTCTACAATCAGAATCTTCAAGAATGAGAGAAATATGGAAAATGTTTATTTTCTCACTTACAAGAGTATGAGGAGTAAAGGATATAAAATGTTTTATGTGTGGTCTAATCATAACTTGGCATAGAGAAGTACTTAACAATGTTGACTGAATCAATATTAAAGAGATGTAAGGAAAAACTTTTGAATAGCTTCCAAACACTCTTGGAAAACAATTCTATCCTTAGAGGTGCTCTGCAGGAGGCAGTGGCTGCTTGGCTGACAATTATGTCAGTGAATGGACTTAAGAATGAGTGGATTTCAGGCTTAACACCAGTTTGAAATGTATACTAATTTTCTGTACATAACTATGAGCTGAAGCAGAAGTGTTCAATAATGATCTGTCATTCAGGCAGATCATGGAGGCAAAATGGTTATGGAGACTATTCTAATCCTGGATGGCTCATCTGGTTCATGATGTTCTGATCAATTCTTGAGCTTTCAGGAAAACTTCCAGCATAAAGCTAACTGGTATACCGGTGGACAGGGCTTCTTTGCAGCATAGCTCTTGTAAGAGCTCAACTACCTCAGGTTGTCTCCAGTTGTTAAAATATCTACTCTGTGTTTGAGATGACAGCATGAAAGTAACATACAGATGTTCCAAATAATACGGAGCTTGGTTTCAGGCATTGTTGTTAGGGAATGAAAGAAAAACAGTGAGAAGACATTGGTGTGGAGTTGTAGATTGGAGACAGACTGGTAGAAACACACTGGAAAGTATTTTTGCAGGATCCACAAAGCTTGAAGAAAACAGAAAATATACCATTATCTGCAAAGTTTGTGCATTGTTTAAGTACTGAATTACTGGGCAAAAAATATACAAGGCAATGATGTAGGTAACCAGTATTTACTCATAATTTCAAATACACTGGACAAAATTCTGTGTGTTTTTCTCACTAGATTTCTCCCGACAATTATGTGTGGCAGTATTTCAGTCCTGATGTTACAAAAATTGAAACCAAGGTATGGGTTGCTTAATTGACTATCTAAAGTTCAACATACTGATTCCAAAAATATTTAGTTACCGTATACAATGTATTAGTCAATTCTTTGTATGGGAAATATAGGATAAGACACATATGACCTTTCCTATCTCAGAAAGAGAAAAATGCCATGAAGAGAATTAAAGGAAAGTGATATGGAAGTGAGGGACTGGGTGGCTACATTGGACTATAGAGTCAGGAAAGCCCTTTCTGTGGAACTGACATTTTGCTAATTAGAATGTGGTAAGCATGCTCCATATAAGATCTAGGGGTAAAACATGATACAGGCAGGAAACAGCTACTGCGAGGATCCCATGGTGAGAATGAGCTTGACATGCTTAAAAAATATCTAGATAGCCAATGTATCCAGAGGGGTTTTCCTGGTGGCTCAGACGGTAAAGAAACTGCCTGCAGTGCAGGAAACCTGGGTTCAGCCCCGAGGTCTGGAAGATCCCCTGGAGAAGGGAATAGCAACCCACTCCAGTATTCCTGTCTGGAGAATTACATGGACAGAGGAGACTGGAGGGCTAGAGTCCACGGGGTTGCAAAGAGCGACTGAGCGACTAACACACCCACACCCACCCCGGTACGCCTGGAGAATTCCAGGCAGGCTACAGTCCATGGGGTCACGAAGAGTCAGGCATGATTGAGTGACTAACACTTTCTAATGTACCCAGAACACCTCTCTCACATAGCCTCTTAAATACCTCACAGGATAAAAAGTAGTATTGTGTCCATGCTTGAGATAAGGAAACTATAGTCTAGAGGGTTAATTGTGAAGGTGATAAAGTTTGCTAAAGGAGGAGTTGGCATTTATACCCAGACAGTTACTCGGGTGTAGATCTTCTTAACTAGTAGGTTAAAAATTGTTCTGCAAATGCCAATGCCCTCGCATGGCATTCAAGGTTTACCTGTCCATCTCATCTTCTGCCACTAAATTCCTCTATGTGATAAGCATCCCACTGTCCCCCAAGCATGGAGTGCCCCTTGGTGGCTCTCCTACTGTATACACAGATACACGTTGTTGCTCTAATTGCAATGTTCTCCCTCTGCGCTTCTTAAACCACAGCCTTTGTTCCAAACCAGCTTAAACGTCACCTCCTTAAATGTAAATTGGTGCAACCATGTGGAAAACAGTATAGAAGTTTCTCAAAAAACTAAAAATAGAACTGCCATATGACCCAACAACTCCACTCCTAGGTATATACTCCAAAAAAACAAAAATGCTAATTTGAAAAGACATATGCACCCCAGTGTTCATAGCAGCACCATTTACAATAGCCAAGATATGGGAGCAACCTAAATGTCCATCAACAGATGAATGGATACAGAAGATGTGCTATGTGTGTATACACACACACACACACACACACACACACACACAATGGAATACTATTCAGTCATAAAAAAGAATGAAATAATGTCATTCACAGCAACGTGGATGGACCTTCAGAATATTATGTGCTAAGTGAAGTAAGTGAGAAAGAGAAAGATAAAGGACCTCCTTGATGCAATGAATAAGAATCGCCTGCCAATATAGGAAGCATGGGTTTGATCCCTGGGCAGGGAAGATTCCACGTGCCTCAGAGCAACTAAGCCCATGTGCCACAACTACTGAGCCTGTGCTCTAGAGCTTGTGCACTGCAACTGCTGAGCCCATGTACCACGACTGCTTAAGCCTGCACACACTAGGGCCTGTGAACCACAACTCATGAGCCCCTGGGCCACAGCTACGGAAGCCATGCACCCTGGAGCCAGCAATCACAACTACGGAGCCCTGTGCTCTACAAGAGAAGCCACTGCATTGAGAAACCGCAACTAGAGAGTAGCTCCTCTCTCCACAACTAGAGAAATCCTGCATACAGCAACAAAGACCCAGTGCAGCCATAAGTAAAGCATGTCCCAAAAAAGAGATGATATCATATGGTACCACTTACAGGTAGAATATTTTAAAAGATACAGATGAACTATTTACAAAAAAGAAATAGACTCACAGATATAGGCACAGAAAACAAACTTACGGTAACCAAAAAGGGAGGCATAAATTAGGAGTTTGGGATTAACAAATACATACTATTATAAATAGATAAACACAAAGACCTACTGTATAGCACAGAGAATTATATTCAATATCTTGCAGTAACCCATAATGGGAAAGAATCTGAAGCTGTATGCCTCAAACTAACTCAATATTTTAAATAAGCTATAGTTTAATTTTTAAAAAGACAAGCAAAATAATAGGGAACTAGAAATGAAATTAGTTAAAATAAATAAATGCAAGACTCAGCAAATTAAAAAAAGTGCATACAAAACTATTTAATATATGCCTGTTTAATGAATAAAGTGTACTTCATATTCTACCCAGGCCTCATTCCCCCAAAATCCCTCTAAATTCTAGGAATGGTTTGCTTGGAACAAAGCAAAAAGTATTATTGCTTTCTGACCTGGACAATATACTTCACTTTCTGTGGCATCAAATAAGACACAGTTGCCATAACTGCTCCTGGTGGCATGAGTGGTAAAGAACCCACCTGCCAATGCAGGAGACATAGAGTAGCAGGTTTGATTCCTGGGTCGGGAAGATCCCCTGGAGGAGGGCATGGCAACCCACTCCAGTGTTCTTGCCTGGAGAATCCCATGGACAGAGGAGCCTGGTGGGCTACAGTCCACTGGGTCGCAAAGAGTCTGACACAACTGAAGCAACTTAGCACACACACGCATGCTCCTATTGTAGGGAGCGTATCAAAATCACTAAAGGAGCCTTCTTGAAAGTTATATGACCTCACTCACGTCCATCCCAAGTTTCTGTTAGGTCTTTCCAAGAAGAGAAAAAAAAAAAAACCAAACTAGAAAAAAGTTGGCATGTCTAGGATTTCATAAACTACCACTGTGACTCTGTTACTTCCTTTTCCCATTTATACTCATAAAACCTATTTTTCTCATAACACTCAAGGGAGCTAGTGATTGAAAACATGTCAATATGACAATATTCCCATTACTTCTGGTCACTCTCCAAGGGACAGAATTTGAGGGAGTTCTTTTCTGGCCCAGCATTTTGTGATAAATTCATCCTCCTTGGGCTAGACCACTTCTATAGACTAAAAGGGACATAATCGATTTATTTACCTGAAAAACCAATTTCCCAGTTTGGCCATTACCCATCCTTGCAGAGAGATCTAGCAGATTTAGTAAGCCTAATTTCTTTGAGATGGCAGTGAGACTTGCAGAAATTTTAAGGTTCTTTCTTAAGTCACCTTTCAGACTCTCTTGTTTCCTCACCATATCAAAATCCTGGACAACGGACCCTGTAAACCAATATAAATCTCAAGAGGTACATCAAAACCATGGCCAGCCTAGGGGCTACTGGAACCACTATGTCACTCATCATTCCCTTCCAGGCTGAACAAGAGGAATTTTCTGGCAGTTCCACTTAATTTCTGTTCATGGGGTAGCATTTAAAGCTGGAGAAACAGTAAATATTTACCACCAAGTCTTTAAAAAAAATGCATTTAACTTTCTTCCAACTCAACTAAAATGAAAATCAACTTTGAGTCAGTTTTCCTGTATTTTTTAGGAAAGATACCAATATTTTAAATGAGAAGATCAAGGAGTATGCTTTACTGAGTAATAGATATGAATTTTGATAGAAAATTTAACAAAATTTACACAATTCAAGTTTCACGATGCTTATGCTTCTTCTAGTTAAAAATGACTTTTGTAGATGGATGAAAATTTATTTCCTTACTTCTTTCAATGAGCCTATATATTAGACCCACCAAAGGAATGCTTGTTGTGTTACATAAATCACAACTACTTAATTATGAAACCAAATGGCCACACTGAATAGTCAAAGGAAAAATGGAGATGGGGGAGGAAAACGCAAAAAATTCAATTGCCAATTGTTTACTTACAGTAAAATTTACAATTAAATAATGGAAATGACATAGGAATTTTATACATGTTTTTCTTTACTCTTTCCTGTTTAACTGTATCTATTAGAATGAAGTCACGTAATTAGCCTTGAGATTAGATCTAGGATTATACAGGAGTGTATTTTTGTAATTGGATAGTTGATAGAGGAGAGTTAGAAAGGCCTGTGATCAAATTCAACCTCTGCTTCTATTACTTACAAAAGTGCATAGTTCAAAATCCCTGATGAGCATTTCTCTCCTCTGTAAATGTCCTTAAACATACCTCCTTGCATAGTGACAATGTTGTGCATATAGACCGATCAGATGACAAGTACCCAGTTCCTGCTAGTTCATTTATTAAAACATCACAAACAGGTCAGCAATACTGACCTGTTCACACACAGCCTTGTAACGTGGTACCTACTCTTCTGCTGAGTTAGCTTTGTGAAGTCAGTCTTTCTCCACACACTTCACTTTGGTCTGAAGTTTGTAAGCTGTTCTCAGTTTGCAGCTTTCTAAACTTCTCTCATTGCTGTTGTCCATGTGGAATAGCAGAACAACAGTATTTATCTCCAGTCCAATTTGACTCTTATTATTTTCAGTATCTTCTATTAACACATACATCTATTTGTTTATTATTAGTGGACTGAGCACAATGTTTATGGAAAATAAAAATATAAAATAAAATCCTATCTCAATGCCAAAGAGGAATCACTGCCAATCTGTTAAAAAGAAGAAAACATTAACTTGAATGAGGAAGTCACGGCTCATTCACATTTGTCTACAGTTTTTTTTTCTAACGTCACTTGGTGTAAATTTTTAGGCCACTTTGCCCTTTGAATGTCTGTGATGCATTAACTCTATACCTGAAATTACAAAGTGTCTTATAATAATACTGTAGAGTCTTCTCTATTCCTCATGGCTGGAGCTAAGTTTCACGCACATTTTAATAAGAATTTTATGGTCACCTGAGACCATTGCCCCTAGACACTACTTGGGAGTTTCTTCCTTTCCATTAAATACCAGGAAGATTGTTCTCTGTGGACCCAGAACTCACTGTGACATTCACAAAACATTGTTTTTATTCTGAGGTAGCATCTTGACTATTCAATAAAGTTTGTTCTTATTTGTTTGAAAAAAAATCAAGTAATTGAAATTCAACTTCTTCAAATATATTTTGGAATGTGGATGATTGTATATTTTTTTAAAAAGTCCTACTTAATACCAAGTCCCACAGGTATTCTGTCCTATACACAAGGCTAGGGAGAGGCCAGTCATACAGGGTATTGCCTAGGGAATCAGTCAGAAGAAAGATGGAAAAGAAAAAGAACACATAGAATGATTCTGATGACAGCATTCTCATGAAGTAAATATTCTACAGAAGACCTTGCTGAAGAGGAAAATCCATTGTAATTGAAATCTCCATTTGCTGCAGTGCCGCTCAAAATTTTTTCCAGTACTTCATGAAATTTTGAAGACATAAAGTCATTCTGAAGCAATTATACCATTAGTATCTGCATACACACTACCTAGAGAGTTTGTAGTATCTACTGTTGTATAAGAAAATGTTGCAGGGAAGAGCCAATTCTGACCCCATGATGGGTCTGTTTCACTGACTTTAACCTTTGTTTTTTGCTGGTTTTGTTACTATAATCATACATAACGGTCTACTTCAGGGAATACTGCACTTCTACCTGATTGATTTTTAATTATAATTTTAAAAATTTTTAATTGGAGGAAAATTTCTTTAAAGTGTTGTGATGGTTTCTGCCATACAACAATGCAAATTAGCCATAATTATTTCCCTCTTGAGCCTCTTTCCCCTCTTGCTACTCCACTCCTCTAAGTCATAATAGAGCGCCTGACCGGACTCCCCGTGTTATACAGTAACATATCACCAGCTATCTATTTTACACATGTAGTATATATATATGTTTATGCTACTTTCTCCATTCATCCCATTCTCTCCTCCCCCCCACTGGGTCCATAAGACTGTTCTCTATAGTTGCCTCTCCATTCCTTCCCAGCAAATAGGCTCATCAGTTCTATTTTTGTAGATTCCATATACATATGCTAATATGAAATAACTTGTTTTTCTCTTTCTGACTTACTTCACTCTATGAAACAGGTTCTAGGTTCATCCACTTCACTAGAAATGACTCAAATTTGTTCTTCTTCTTTTTTTTTTAATGGCTGAGCATTAGAGAAAAACATAGGCAGTACACTCTTTAACATAAATCACAGCAAGATCCTCTTTGCATGATTGTTAAACTAAAAGTGCTTTTGTTTGGCTCACAGGGAGATAATCTGACCCTGCCCACCTGTGAATGTCTATAAGAATCAGTTCAGAGGGAGGTGGGAGGGGGGATCAGTTCAGTTCAGTTCAGTCATGTCTGACTCTTTGTGACCCCATGGACTGCAACACACCAGGCCTCCCTGTCCATCACCAACTCCTGGAGCTTGCTCAAACTCATGTCCATTGAGTTGGTGACGCCATCCAACCATCTCATCCTCTGTGTCCCCTTCTCCTTCCACCTTCAATCTTTCCTAGCATCAGGGTCTTTACAAATGAGTCAGTTCTTGGCATCAGGTGGCCAAAGTATTGGAGTTTCAGCTTCAGCATCAGTCCTTCCAATGAATACCCAGGACTGATCTCTTTAGGATAGACTGGGGGATCTCCTTGCAGTCTAAGGGACTCTCAAGAGTCTTCTCCAACACCACAGTTCAAAAGCATCAATTCTTCAGCACTCAGCTTTTTTTATAGTCCAACTCTCACATCCATACATGACTACTGGAAAATCATAGCTTTGACTAGATTATAAGAATAAAGAGATTAATACATCCCCACCCCAAGGTTGGCCATTCCAGGAGATATTTGCAAGATACTTTCCTCAACTCTTCCTACTCTCTCTGGCTCTAGATCCCCTACAAGATGGTTATTTTGAGACATTATTCTGCCATCTTCTTGGTCAGCCAGCTTTCCAAATAAAGTCATATTCCTTGCCTCAACACTTTGTCTCTTTATTGACATGTCATACAGATTTATTAGCCTGTCATGCAGTGAACATAGCGAGCTTGAACTTGGTAATAAACATACCACAAAACTTAATGGACTTAACTAAATTCATATAGACATGGCTCAACAGGGATAATAGAAACATTGGCTATCTTGATCATTATCAGATCTGGCTGCTTATGCTGGCTGTTGTCTGAGATCTTAAATGTGGATTCAGCCTTTCTGCATGTGCATGGTGATGGATTCTGTAGGTGAGCATTTCATGAGAGCCAAGTAGACACCATACCACTTTTTATTCTCTATTGCACTTGCACTGCATTCTTTTCACTGAGACATCTTTGAAGGACTACGTAGTTTTAGGGCCGTTAAATAGATTCCAACTCTTGATGGGACAGTGACAAAGTTCTGGAAGAGCATCTCAAACTGGAATTACTGCTATCTTTATTTTGGAAAACACATTATGCCATCCATTCATATTTTATTATCTTTGGTTTGTCTCATCTTCTTGTACTTTGTCCATCTATTAGTTCATCTGATTTTATAACACATGTCAAAGGAAATTACAGGTATCAGTACATTTCCTCATAAGTACTGTTTTACTCATATCAATAACTAGAGTTCAATACTTTTTACAAGTTATACTTTATGCAATTTTACAGAAGTTTACATAAAGTGAAATATGCTAATCTTAAGTATATAACCAATATATATTGGTGAATACAATAAGCTGTGTAACTCAAACACCTCTCATCATATAGAACACTACATTAGCCCAGAAATTTCCCCATACCCCTCTCAGTTAGTCGGAGATTCCCCCATATAGAGGTATTCATTATTCTGATGATTTTTTTTTTCACCCAGGCTTAGTTTTGCAGGTTTTAGAACTTCATACAAATGGAATCATACAGTATGCCCTGTTGTTTTGTAAGCTTTCACAGGTTGCTTTTTTTCCCCAGTATATACAAAGGCAGCTGATTTTTTTTTTCATATTTGGTGGTATTTATTGGTTCTCTCTCCAAAATGGAACAATAAACTTGACAAAACTGTCACACAGTCATCAGAAACCAGCCACCAATCTCAGCCAAGCTCTCCTGACGTCTCTATGTAACTAATTAGTACTCGACAGCTAGTGGCTAAAGGGAAGGACCACTTTCACGTGGATGGAAGGACAAGCAAAGACAAGACCACTAGTGTCTATGAGGCATGGAAGACAGCTGATTTTTGTATTTTGATTTTATATCCTGAAACTTTACTAAACTTATTAATTCTAACAATTTTTTTGTGGAGTCTCTAGTATTTTCCGCATATAAAGTCACGTCACCTGAAAATAGAGACAATTTGACATTTTCTTTTTCAATTTGGATGCCTTTTAAAATTTATATTTTAAATTTTGTCTAATTTCTCTTGATAGAACTTAAAGGATTTTAAGTTGAATGGGATTGGTATGAATAGGCATCCTTGACTTTTTTCTGATGTTAGAGGAAAAACTTTCAGTTTTTCACTGGTGAGTATGATTTTAGCTGTGGGCTTGTCACGTGTAACCTCTTATTATGTTGAGGTATGTTGCCTCCATACATAATTTGTTGAGAGTTTTAGATCATGAAAGGATGTTGAATTTTGTTGAATGCTTTTTCTGCATCTATTGAGATGATACAATTTTTATCCTGCATTATATTAATATAGTGTATCACATTATCAATCAATAAAATGAAAAGGCAACCTATAGAGTGGGAGAAGTACTTGCTAACCATATATCTGATAATGTACCAAATATATAAGGAAATCATAAATCAGTGGACTTCCCTGATGGCTCAGTTGGTAAGGAATCTGCCTGTAATGTGGGAAACTGGGTTTGATCCCTGGATTGGGAAGAATCTCTGGAGAAGGGCATGGCAACCCACTCCAGTATTCTTGCCTGGAGAATCCCCATGGACAGAGGAACCTGGCAGGCTATAGTCCATGGGATCACAAAAAGTCGGACATGACTGAGCGACTAAGCACATAAATCAGTAGAAAAAGAAAATTAAATAACTTGATTAAAATGTCATTAAAGCAATGAATAGGCATTTCTCCACAGAAGATGTACAAATAGCCAACAGAATTATGAAAAGGTGCTTAATATTGTTAATCATCAGAAAAATGCAAAGTAAAACCATAATGAGATACCACCTCACTCCTTGTGTGGTCAGGGCACTGAAGATAGCTGTTATCTTGTTCTCTGTACATCCTCTGTTGGATCAATGTCTGCCTCACCTACACCCTACTCATAAGACTGACCTTCCTGTGTACTTGCCCCAGGCTAAGGTTACTGCTTAATATTTGATGTTTAGTATTACTTGACCTTTAACAGCAAAGTAAACTTATAATCAATATTTAGCTTTAGGATAATTCATTGTTTGTACTTTCAATAACTACCAGTTGAAAGTGCACAGAAATCTGATAAAAAGAAGTGATTAGTTCAGAATTGACAGAAACCTTAAAGATTACTTGTTTTTATTTGAAGTAAATTGTTTCATACTCACTTGAGAATGTAATAATGACCTCTGGTGCTTTTGAATTCACATTTGAATCTCTAAAATCTTCAGAGACTTATCCCTAAAGACAAGCAATAATAAAAGATAGGATGGCTGCTATATAACAATGTCTCTGAATTTATTGCTACAAATGAACAAATTCTTATTTCAAGAGGTAAGGCTTTGCTTTGTGAATTAATCTGTTGTACTGAGTTTCATTTACTGTTTGAGAATATTTTACCCTAAAGTTGTATCTGTACTCACAACCTTGGGCAGAGGTAATCTAGCAGTCGGCTAGCAAGTAACATTAGCTGAATTAACCAAAGTTTCTACAGTCTAGTGTGTATAAACAGGCATAATTCAAGGTACTAGGATTCATCATTTTCCACCCATAGGATCAGAAGCTCACACGGTCTTTTGACACTGTCTACACTTGGCATTCAGTCATCAAACTAATAGATTCACTAGCTTTGAGATGCTTTGCAGATTTACTGTTTGTAAATATTTTGTGGAAAGATTTCCTTTGTTTATTGCTCTGTAGACTTTAACTGACAGGCAACCAGAGACTTTGGACAATATCAACTATATGAATCCAGAAAATCTGGAGGTGATTTTCAACCTGGCCACTCACGATGAAGCTGGGTAAACTTTTTTTCAGGCTGTAATTGTATTCGGCTGTATATCATGTTGAAACTAACATTATTTTGTTTCACAGTACTCCATGGGCAAAGGAGCCTGGTGGGTTACAGTCCACAGGGCTGCAAAGAGTTGGACATGGCTGAGTGACTGAGCACAACAAAGATCTCATCCATAACTTCAATTTGAAATTTCTCTCTTTTTCTTCTATTGTATTTCCCCTTTCAAAAACATGGTCTTGTTTTATTGATAGAAAATGTAAATATTGTGACTAACTAGGCACCTTATTTATACATTAGCTGTCAGAAAGTGGAAAGGTAATTTGTTATCCATCCTTATCCAAGAGATATGACTTCATCTTAAGTGTTGTTTAATTTCATTTAGAGTGTAGTTTCTAAAGGAATGTACTGGTTTCAAACTACCTAAGCTCCACATCTTGATTTTACCACTTGCTGTATAAATTTAGGTAAGTTTCTTAACATTATCAAAGTCAGTTTCTTCTAAAAATAAAAGTACTTAATATTATTTCATGGAAACTAAAAATAGAACTTAATATATAAAACTCTTAAAATTGTGCCCATCATTTATTAAGCATTTCATAAATATTAGCTATTGAGTCCCCTTAACATAATCCTATATGTATTTATACATTTTAATCTTTGTTATACTGATCAGTTCTTTTTGCTCTTCTCATAAATCTTAATTTTTTAAATCTTTAGCTTTAAAGTCTCTTTATGGCTCAGATGGTAAAGCATCTGCCCACAGCATGGGATACCCAGGTTCAATTCCTGGGTTGGGAAGATCCCATGGAGAAGGAAATGGCAACCCACTCCAGTACTCTTGCCTGGAAAATTCCATGGACTGAGGAGCCTCATAGGCTACAGTCCATGGGGTCGCAAAGAGTCGGACACGACTGAGCGACTTCACTTTCACTTTCTTCTAAGTACATTTTATCAATATATAATATAGAGGGAAAGAATCTACATTATTTAAGCAGGCTTTTTTTTAGTGTTTTTGCTAAAAACAATTTTTTAAATACAGAAGACACACATGTATAAAATGTAGAATCTAAAGTTAAAAAATCCAAGCTTAGCTTGAATAATTTTTTTCTTATAATAACTTCTATATGTATTCATGAAAATAGAACCATTGAATTTAAAATTTTTTTTAATGCAGTGTTTCATCATAGGTTCATTTTGATAGCAGCTACCTCATCTCATGGATTCCCTGTGGCAGAGGAACGATACTACAATGACAGGGTTCATTTTACTGGGCTTAACAAATGATCCAGTCCTTCGAATCATCCTCTTCATGATCATCCTCTGTATCTACCTGGTGACCATATGTGGGAATCTCAGCACAATCATCCTTATCAGAATCTCGTCTCAGCTCCATCATCCTATGTATTTTTTCCTGAGCCACTTGGCCATTGCTGATGTGGGCTATTCATCTTCTGTTACACCCAATATGCTTGTAAACTTCCTGGCGGAGGAAAATACCATCTCCTACCCTGGCTGTGCCATCCAGCTTGGTTCAGCTGTTTTCTTCGGGTCAACTGAATGCATTCTTCTGGCTGCCATGGCATATGATCGCTTCATAGCAATCTGCAACCCACTGCTTTATTCCACCAAAATGTCCACACAAGTCTGTGTCCAGTTACTCATAGTGGCTTACATAGGTGGTTTTTTCGATGCTTCCTCCTTTACTATTTCCTTCCATTTTTTACTTTTCTGTGGACCAAATCGAGTCAATCATTTTCTCTGTGATTTTGCTCCTTTGGTTGAACTCTCCTGTTCTGACACCAGTATCCCTGCAGTTGTCACCTCATTTACAGCTGGCTCCATTATCGTGGTCACAGCAGTTGTTATAGCTGTATCCTACATCTACATCCTCATCACCATCCTCAGGATGCACTCCACTGAGGGGCGCCACAGAGCCTTCTCCACCTGCACATCCCACCTCACAGCAGTCACTCTGTTCTATGGGACCATCACATTCATTTACGTGATGCCCAAGTCCAGCTACTCAACTGACCAAAACAAGGTTGTGTCTGTGTTCTACATGGTGGTGATCCCCATGTTGAATCCCCTCATCTACAGTCTCAGGAACAATGAGATTAAGGGGGCTCTGAAGAGAGAGCTTGCCAGAAAAATATTTTCTTAGTGAAGTCTGTTGTTTTGTAGGAATTGATATAATAAAATACCATAAATATAATAATAAAAAGAAATTGAGTAGTTGTGCTCTAAACATAATGGTCCATATGTAATTAGCCAATGTGGAGCTTCTTGGTAAAGGTAGGTGGTGGATTTTCTGGAACCAAATTGTTAATCAGAGGCTAATAGTAAGTTATCTTTAATAAAGGAAAATTGAAGTTATCATAACAAACATATTTGTTCCTATGTAAAAAACACTTGATCTGCTAAAAATTCTTTCAAAATTGTATTCATACCTTTTCAAAAGACATTCTCTGCTGTAAGTTAGGGGTTTTGTACTTTCAAACATTGCAGACTGTGTCCATATTCAATAGCAGCTTACCCTGAAATAAGCATGATAATTTCAGTTATTACTAAATACATTCTGTGGGGAGATGACCAAGTAGAACCAGACAGTAAAACTTCTGAAGACTTTCTTCTTGCAGGAAGTTTGTCTCCCAGCAGTGGGGTTTTTGGACCCATAAATTCTGATCTGTGTTCTTCATCTCTGGTGCCAGCCTAGTTATAGAGGACCCATTAAAGAATAGGATGAGATGCCCCTGTCCAAACCAACTGTGAATTCTTCTTTCAGGTTAAAACAGGTGAATTCTTTGTATAAGATAAGCAGGGCTTCTGAATTCCTAGGGAGTAAGTAGGCAAACTCTTTAATTCCTAGGGAGTGTTCATAGTCAGATTCACATCCTACTAAGAAAGCTAAGCGAACTAGATTATGTTTCCCCTGTGAAATTTATCTGTATATACTGATGACTATCATATTTATTTCTCTTTCCCTGTCTTCTATTTAATGCTTCAGAGAGAAATATATTTGTTTGTTGACTCTCAAGCACAAATTATCTGAAACTAAACTAATTATATCCTTATACCTCCGACTTGCTCCCCTCCAATGTTCCATACCTCAATAAGGAGCACCATCATTCAATCAACATATTGATTGATTCATAAACCTGAATTGATTTCTTTTTCACCTTCAAACACCTACATTTAACTACCAAGTCTTTATATTCTGAGTCCCAGACTTTTCTATTTCTCTTTACTTTCACTGTCAGCAGTTCTATTTCCAGCAATCAATTTATACATTTTACAATAATACAATCCCG
Source organism: Odocoileus virginianus (assembly GCF_023699985.2). NCBI lineage: Eukaryota > Metazoa > Chordata > Mammalia > Artiodactyla > Cervidae > Odocoileus > Odocoileus virginianus. The sequence goes on from NC_069683.1 coordinate 31,757,253, forward strand.
AGATAGCTAATTTTACATGTTAATTTGAGTGACCAGCTGTTTGGTCAAACAGCAGTCCAGACGTTGCCATGAAGGTATTTGTAGAGGGAGGAGCTAAGATGGCAGAGGAATAGGACGGGGAGACCACTTTCTCCCCTACAAATTCATAGAAAGAACATTTGAACGCTGAGCAAACTCCACAAAACAACTTCTGATCGCTAGCAGAAGACATCAGGTGCCCACAAAAACAGCCCATTGCCTTCAAAAGGAGGTAGGACAAAATATAAAAGAAAAGAAGAGAGACAAAAGAATTAGGGATGGAGACCCGACCTGGGGAGGGAGTTATAATAGAGGAAGTTTCCAAACACCAGGAAACCCTCTCACTGGCGGGTATGTGGGAAGTTTTCGAATCTTGGACGGCAACCTAACTGGGAGGAAAAATAAATAAAACCCACAGATTACATGCCTAAAAGCAACTCCCAGCAGAAAAATACCCCAGACACTCGCATCCGCCACCAGCAAGTGGGGGCTGAACAGACAGGAGCGGGTGGCATTGCTTAGGGTAAGAACCGGGCCTGAATGCCCTGAGGGCAATCGGAGGGAGCTAAAGTGAGATAGCAACTTAAACTGTGGGATAGCAAGAGAGAGAGAGAGAAAATTAAACTGCGAAAAGCGCTAACCAATCACACTGCCGGCCCGTTCGCAGAGCGAAGGAAGGACGGAGCATTTCCAGAGAAGAGCTAGCTAGCTGCGGACCGGCCCATCCCCCACTGGAGGCAGGAGGCAGGGGGGAGGGGAAAGGGGCAAACTTGGCCCCAGAGATGGCATGCCCTACCGAACTGCAAACAGGCTCCCAGTTTCTAGCCAAAGACTTCCTGAGATTCTGGATGGTTGACATCCGCCGGGAGGGTCTCAGCTAGAGACCAGCTCTGGACCGGGCGCGCAGAAACTGAGACTGGGACTGCGGAGGGGAGAAGGCGCACCGCACCCGGGGAGAGTGCGCTCGTCAAGCGCCTGGCTGCCTGAGCTGCTCGGGCCAGGGAAGGCACAAAACGCAGGCCCAACCAGTCTGAGCTTTTGTGGAGTACCTGAAAACTGAAATTGCATGCAACTCAGGGCCCGCTTGCTATAGAGCAGCCTGGAGCCTGAGCAGTGTAGACGGGGAAAGCACACATGCCGCAAGTGGGGGCAAACCCAGTGTGGCTGGAACACTGTGAGTGCTCCCCACACAGGCCAGTGACATTTGTCTGCAGCGCCCCTCTCTCCCCACAGCACAACTGAACCAGCGAACTTAAACAAGAGACCATCTCTGCCCGCTTGTGTCAGGGTGGAAATTAGACACTGAAGAGACCTGCAAACAGAAGCCAAATAAACAAAGGGAACTGCTTCAGAAGTGACCGGTGCAACAGATTAAAATCCCTGTAGTTAACACTGACTACACCGGAAGGGGCCTATAGATATTGAGAAGTGTAAGCTGGAACAAGGAGCTATTTGAAACTGAACTGAACCCACACTGCCTGCAACAGCTCCAGAGAATTTCCTAGATATATTTTTACTTTTTTTTTTAATTAAAATTTTTTTCTTTTTTTCTTTTATTTTCTTTTAAAATTCCCTATTTTTTCCATTGTATATCCTTGCCTCCTTTGTCAACCTCTTTAACAAGTGGTGCTGGGAAAACTGGTCAACCACCTGTAAAAGAATGAAACTAGAACACTTTCTAACACCATACACAAAAATAAACTCAAAATGGATTAAAGATCTAAATGTAAGACCAGAAACTATAAAACTCCTAGAGGAGAACATAGGCAAAACACTCTCCGACATAAATCACAGCAGGATCCTCTATGACCCACATCCCAGAATTTTAGAAACAAAAGCAAAAATAAACAAATGGGACCTAATGAAACTTAAAAGCTTTTGCACAACAAAGGAAACTATAAGCAAGGTGAAAAGACAGCCCTCAGATTGGGAGAAAATAATAGCAAATGAAGCAACAGACAAAGGATTAATCTCAAAAATATACAAGCAACTCCTGCAGCTCAACTTCAGAAAAATAAATGACCCAATCAAAAAATGGGCCAAAGAACTCAACAGACATTTCTCCAAGGAAGACATACGGATGGCTAAAAAAACACATGAAAAGATGCTCAACATCACTCATTATCAGAGAAATGCAAATCAAAACCACAATGAGGTACCATTACATGCCAGTCAGGATGGCTGCTATCCAAAAGTCTACAAGCAATAAATGCTGGAGAGGGTGTGGAGAAAAGGGAACCCTCTTACACTGTTGGTGGGAATGCAAACTAGTAGAGCCACTATGGAGAACAGTGTGGAGATTTCTTAAAAAACTGGAAATAGAACTGCCATATGACCCAGCAATACCACTTCTAGGCATACACACTGAGGAAACCAGATCCGAAAGAGACACGTGCACCCCAATGTTCATCGCAGCACTGTTTATAATTGCCAGGACATGGAAGCAACCTAGATGCCCATCAGCAGACGAATGGATGAGGAAGCTGTGGTACATATACACCATGGAATATTACTCAGCCATTAAAAAGCATTCATTTGAATCAGTTCTAATGAGATGGGTGAAACTGGAACCCATTATACAGAGCGAAGTAAGCCAGAAAGATAAAGACCATTACAGTATACTAACACATATATATGGAATTTAGAAAGATGGTAACGATAACCCTATATGCAAAAAAAGAAAAAGAGACTCAGATGTATAGAGCAGACTTGTGGACTCTGTGGGAGAAGGCGAGGGTGGGATGTTTCAAGAGAACAGCATCGAAACATGTATATCTAGGGTGAAACAGATCACCAGCCCAGGTTGGATGCATGAGACAAGTGCTCAGGCCTGGTGCACTGGGAAGACCCAGAGGGATGGGGTGGAGAGGGAGGTGGGAGGGGGGACCAGGATGGGGAATACATGTAAATCCATGGCTAATTCATTTCAATGTATGACAAAAACACTGCAATGCTGTAAAGTAATTAGCCTCCAACTAATAAAAGTAAATGGAAAAAAAAAAAAAGAGGCAACAAGAAATAGAAAAGTAAATCAAACAAAAAAAAATTTGGACACAATATATATCTGTATCTACCGGATCTCAGAGTCAAAAAAGACTTTGTTAGAGGCAGAACCAATGAAAGGAATAATAAAAGAAAAAAACATATACTGGAAAAAAAAATAAAAAAAATAAAATTCCCTATTACTCTCTATTACTCCTTAATTTTCATTTTCTTTCATTTTCTTTTAAAGTCCTCTATTACTCCTTAATTTTCATTTTCATTTCACCATAACCTTGCAAAAAAAAAAGATCCTATTTTTAAAGCAAACTTCATATATAGTTCTTAAATTTTTTGTGTTTTTGTTTTTAATATTGTATTTTTAAGAGTCTAACCTCTACTCTAGATTTTTAATCTTTGTTTTTCAGTATTTGATATCAATTTTGGACATTTAAGAATCCAATATTCAGTACCCATTTTTACTCAGGAGCGTGATGATGACTCTCTTCCCCTTTTGACTCTCCTTTTTCTCCCACAGATCACCTCTATTTCCTCCCTCCCCCTTCTCTTCTCAATCCAATTCTGTGAATCTCTGTGGGTGTCTGGGCTACAGAGAACACTTAGGGAACAGAGTACTGCGTAGGTCTGTCTCTCTCCTCTTGAGTCCCCCTTTTTCTCTTCTTGCTCATCTCTATCTCTTTCCTCCCTCTCCTCTTCTTCATGTAACTCTGTGAACCTCTCTGGGTGTCCCTCACTGTGGAGAATCTTTTCACCATTAACCTAGAAGTTTTATTATCAGTGCTGTATAGTTGGAGAAGTCTTGAGGCTACTGGAAGAATAAGACTGAAATCCAGAGGCAGGAGACTTAAGCCCCAAACCTGAGAACACCAGTGAACTCCTGACTACATGGAACATTAAGTAATAAGAGATCATCAAAAAGCCTACCTACACTGAACCAACCACCACTCAAGAGTCAGTAAGTTCCAGAGCAAGACATACCATGCAAATTCTCCAACAACACAGGAACATAGCCCTGAGCGTCAACATACAGGCTGCCCAAAGTCACACCAAACACATAGACCCATCTCAAAACTCACTACTGGACACTCCATTGCACTCCAGAGAGAAGAAATCCAGTTCCATGCACCAGAACACCAATGCAAGCTTCCCTAACCAGGAAACCTTGACAAGCCAATTGTCCAGCCCCACCCACTGGGAGAAACCTCCACAATAAAAAGGAACCACAGATCACCAGAATATAGAAGGGCCACTCCAAACACAGCAATCTAAACAAGATGAAAAGGCAGAGAAATACCCAACAGCTAAAGGAATATGAAAAATGCCCACCAAGCCAAACAAAAGAGGAGGAGATAGGGAATCTACCTGAAAAAGAATTTAGAATAATGATAATAAAAATTACCCAAAATATTGAAAACAAAATGGAGTTACAGATAAATAGCCTGGAGACAAAGATTGAGAAGATGCAATAAATGTTTAACAAGGACCTACAATAAATAAAAAAGAGTCAATTAAAAATGAATAATGCAATAAATGAGATCAAAAACACTCTGGAGGGAACCAACAGTGGAATAACGGAGACCGAAGATAGGATAAGTGAGGTAGAAGATAAAATGGTGGAAATAAATGAAGCAGAGAGGAAAAAGGAAAAAAGAATCAAAAGAAATGAGGACAACCTCAGGGACCTCTGGGACAATGTGAAATGCCCCAACATTTGAATCATAGGAGTCCCAGAAGAAGAAGACAAAAAGAAAGGCCATGAGAAGATACTCGAGGAGATAATAGCTGAAAGCTTCCCTAAAATGGGGAAGGAAATAGTCACACAAATCCAACAAACCCAGAGAGTCCCAAACAGGATAAACCCAAGGCAAAACACCCCAAGACACATATTAATCAAATTAAGAAAGATCAAACACAAAGAACAAATATTAAAAGCAGCAAGGGAGAAACAACAAATAACACACAAAGGGATTCCCATAAGGATAACAGCTGATCTATCAATAGAAACTCTTCAGGCCAGAAGGGAATGACAGGATATACTTAGAGTAATGAAAGAGAATAACCTACAACCCAGATTACTGTACCCAGCAAGGATCTCATTCAGATATGAAGGAGAATTCAAAAGCTTTACAGACAAGCAAAAGCTGAAAGAATTCAACACCACTAGACCAGCTCTTCAACAAATGCTAAAGGATCCTCTCTAGACAGGAAACACAGAAAGGTTGTATAAACGCAAAGCCAAAACAACAAAGTAAATGGCAATGGGACCATACCTATCAATAATACCTTAAATGTAAATGGGTTGAATGCCCCAACCAAAAGACAAAGACTGGCTGAATGGATACAAAAACAAGACCCCTATATATGCTGTCTACAAGAGACCCACCTCAAAACAAGGGACACATACAGACTAAAAGTGAAGGGCTGGAAAAAAATATTTCATGCAAACGGAGACCAAAAGAAAGCAGGAGTCGCAATACTCATATTAGATAAAATAGGCTTTAAAATGAAGGCTGTGAAAAGAGACAAAGAAGGACACTACATAATGATCAAAGGATAAATCCAAGAAGAAGATATAACAATTATAAATATATATGCACCCAACATAGGAGCACTGTAATATGGAAGGCAAATGCTAACGAGTATGAAAGGGGAAATTAACAATAACACAATAATAGTGAGAGACTTTAATACCCCGCTCACAACTATGGATAGATCAACTAAACAGAAAATTAACAAGGAAACACAAACTTTAAATGACACAATGGACCAGCTAGACCTAATTGATATCTATAGGACATTTCACCCCAAAACAATTTCACCTTTTTCTAAAGTGCACACAGAACCTTCTCCCAAATAGATCACATCCTGGGCCATAAATCTAGCCTTGGTAAATTCAAAAAATTGAAATCATTCCAGTAATCTTTTTTGACCACAATGCAGTAAGACTAGATCTCAATTACAGGAAAAAAAAATTATTAAAAATTCAAACATATGGAGGGTAAATAACACGTTTCTGAATAAACAACAAATCATAGAAGAAATAAAAAAAGAAATCAAAATATGCATAGAAATGAGTGAAAATGAAAACACAACAACCCAAAACCTATGGGACACTGTAAAAAGCAGTGCTAAGGGGGAAAGTTCATAGCATTACAGCCTTACCTCAAGAAACAAGAAAAAAAGCCAAATAAAGAACCTAACTCTACACATAAAGCAACTGAAGAAGGAAGAAATGAAGAACCTCAGGGTTAGTAGAAGGAAAGAAATCTTAAAAATTAGGGCAGAAATAAATGCAAAAGAAACGAAAAAGACCATAGCAAAAATCAACAAAGCTAAAAGCTGGGTTTTTGAAAGGATAAACAAAATTGACAAACCGTTAGCAAGACTCATTAAGAAACAAAGGGAGAAGAACCAAATCAACAAAATTAGAAATGAAAATGGAGAGATCACAACAGACAACACTGAAATACAAAGGATCATAAGAGACTACTACCAGCAGCTATACGCCAATAAAATGGACAACTTGGAAGAAATGGACAAACTCTTAGAAAAGTATAACTTTCCAAAACTGAACCAGGAAGAAATAGAAGATCTTAACAGACCCATCACAAGCACAGAAATCGAAACTGTAATCAGAAATCTTCCAGCAAACAAAAGCCCAGGACCAGATGGCTTCACAGATGAATTCTACCAAAAATTTAGAGAAGAGTTAGCACCTATCTTACTCAAACTCTTCCAGAAAATTGCAGAAGAAGGTGAACTTCAAAACTCATTCTATGACGTCACCATCACCCTAATTCCAAAACCAGACAAAGATGCCAGAAAAAAAGAAAACTACAAGCCAATATCACTGAAAAACATAGATGCAAAAATCCTTAACAAAATTTTGCAAACAGAATCCAACAATATATTAAAAAGATCATACATCATGACCAAGTGGGCTTTATCCCAGGGGTGCAAGGAGTCTTTAACATCTGCAAATCAATCAATGTAATACACCACATTAACAAATTGAAAGATAAAAACCATATGATTATCTCAATAGATGCAAAAAAGCCTTTGACAAAATTCAACATCCATTTATGATAAAAACTCTCCAGAAAGCAGGAATAGAGGGAGCATACCTCAACATAATAAAAGCTATATATGACAAACCCACAGCAAACATTATCGTCAATTGTGAAAAATTGAAAGCATTTCCCCTAAAATCAGGAACAAGACAAGGGTGCCCACTCTCACCACTACTATTCAACATAGTTTTGGAAGTGTTGGCCACAGCAATCAGAGCAGAAAAAGAAATAAAAGGAATCCAGATAGGAAAAGAAGAAGTGAAACTCTCACTGTTTGCAGATGACATGATCCTCTACATAGAAAACCCTAAAGACTCTACCAGAAAATTACTAGAGCTAATCAATGAATATAGTAAAGTTGCAGGATATAAAATTAACACACAGAAATTCCTTGCATCATCACACTAACAATGAGAAAACAGAAAGAGAAATTAAGGAAACAATACCATTCACTATTGCAACAAAAAGAATAAAATACTTAGGAGTATATCTAAAGAAACAAAAGACCTATAAATAGAAAACTATAAAACACTGATGAAAGAAATCAAAGAGGACACAAACAGATGGAGAAATATACCGTGTTCATGGATTGGAAGAATCAATATTGTCAAAATGAGTATACTACTGAAAGCAATCTATAGATTCAATGCACTCCCTATCAAGCTACCAATGGTATTCTTCACAGAACTAGAACAAATAATTTCACAATTTGTATGGAAATACAAAAAACCTTGAATAGCCAAAGCAATCTTAAGAAAGAAGAATGGAACTGGAGGAATCAACCTGCCTGACTTCAGGCTCTACTACAAAGCCACAGTCATCAAGACAGTATGGTACTGGCACAAAGACAGAAAAATAGATCAATGGAACAAAATAGAAAGCCCAGAGACAAATCCACATACCTATGGACACCTTATCTTCGACAAAAGAGGCAAGAATATACAATTGAAAAAAGATAACCTCTTTAACAAGTGGTGCTGGGAAAACTGGTCAACCACTTATAAAGGAATGAAACTAGAACACTTTCCAACACCATACACAAAAATAAACTCAAAATGGATTAAAGATCTAAATGTAAGACCAGAAACTATAAAACTCCTAGAGGAGAACATAGGCAAAACACTCTCCGACATAAATCACAGCAAGATCCTCTATGGCCCACATCCCAGAATATTGGAAATAAAAGCAAAAATAAACGAATGGGACCTAATGAAACTTAAAAGCTTTTGCACAACAAAGGAAACTATAAGCAAGGTGAAAAGACAGCCTTCAGAATGGGAGAAAATAATAGCAAATGAAGAAACAGACAAAGGATTAATCTAAAAAATATACAAGCAACTCCTGCAGCTCAATTCCAGAAAAATAAATGACCCAATCAAAAAATGGGCCAAAGACCTAAACAGACTTTTTTCCAAAGAAGACATACAGATGGCTAACAAACACATGAAAAGATGCTCAACATCACTCATTATCAGAGAAATGCAAATCGAAACCTCAATGAGGTACTATTACACGCCAGTCAGAATGGCTGCTATCCAAAAGTCTACAAGCAATAAATGCTGGAGAGGGTGTGGAGAAAAGGGAACCCTCTTACACTGTTGGTGGGAATGCAAACTAGTACAGCCACTATGGAGAACAGTGTGGAGATTCCTTAAAAAAACTGGAAATAGAACTGCCATATGACCCAGCAATCCCACTCCTGGTCATACACACTGAGGAAACCAGATCTGAAAGAGACACGTGTACCCCAATGTTCATTGCAGCACTGTTTATAATAGCCAGGACATGGAAGCAACTTAGGTGCCCATCAGCAGACGAATGGATAAGGAAGCTGTGGTACATATACACCATGGAATATTACTCAGCCATTAAAAAGAATACATTTGAATCAGTTCTAATGAGATGGATAAAACTGGAACCCATTATACAGAGTGAAGTAAGCCAGAAAGAAAAACACCAATACAGTATACTAATGCATATATATGGAATTTAGAAAGATGGTAATGATAACCCTATATGCAAGACAGAAAAAGAGACTCAGATGTATAGAACAGATGGACTCTATGGGAGAAGACAAGGGTGGGATGATCTGAGAGAACTGCATCAAAACATGTATATTATCAAGTGTGAAACAGATTGCCAGTCCGGGTTGGATGCATGAGACAAGTGCTTGGGGCTGGTGCACTGGGATGTCCCAGAGGGATGGAATGGGGAGGGAGGTCAGAGGGGGGTTCAGGATGGGGCACACATGTAAATCCATGGCTGATTCATGTCAATGTATGACAAAAACCACTACAATATTGTAAAGTAGTTAGCCTCCAACTAATAAAAATAAATGGAAAAAATAAGTAAATAAATAAAATTTTTTAAAAAGAAGGTATTTGTATATACGGTTGATATTTATATCAGTAGACTCTAGTAAAGTAGATTATCCTCCATTATGTGGATGTCCTTTGTTTAATCAGTTGAAAGCCTTAAGAGGGAAAAACCTGAGCTCTCTTGGAAAAGAGGGATTCTGTTTTCAGTCTGCCTTTGGCTTCAAGACTATGCCTTCGACTCTTACCAGAATTTCCAGTCTGTTGGACTGCCTGTTGATTTTGGAATTGACAGTTCCCACAATCATGTAAGCTAACTCCTTAAAAGAAATCATTTGTATCTATCTGTCTACCTATCTATCATCTATCTACTAAAGGCAAAAAAAAAAAAAATCTTGAACGTGGCCCTTCTTATTTTTCTTTCTTATTACTCTTCTCTTGGTCCTCAAACACTCAAACCCTAGAAATAAATAAATTGGTCTTTTAAGTCTTTTTTTTTTTTTGGTCTTTTAAGTCTTTAAGCAAGTCCATATTCTTTTCTGCCTCAGGACCCTCTCACATGCAGTAACTCTACCTGAATGCATTTTTCCCCCTCATCAGGGTAATACCCACTTAAACCGTAGGCACCAACCTAAGTGTTTTTCTCATCCTTTTTGGAAATCTTGAGACTTCAGACCAAATAAGTACACCTGTTATCTCCCCATAGAAACCTGCATATTTTCTTCAGAATGCTCAGTGCACTTGCAGTTACAGATTAAGTATATGTTTTCTCCAAAATATTGGAAGTTGTGCATAGGCATTCCAATGCCTTTCTCCTTTCTCCATGCATCTAATTTCCACACTATTCTTGGAACGTAACAAGCATAAATGCACAATCCAAATGAAAAAATAAAAATGAACAGATGGTTGAATAAAGCTTTTGCCCTAGCATGAACCACTATGTTGCCTTTTAATCTGTTGAATTTCAGCCTGGTTCATGTGACTGAATGCTTGTGTCTGATCCTGTTAAAACTCTGGCAGGTTTTTATACAACCCCTTGCTCATCACAATCATGTCACTGCCTTGACAATGTTTAACTCATTTTGGCAACTAGAATTCCAGGCTAGTTTAGTGAAATTTTTGTAGCCAATCTCTGCTGAATAATGTCTCCCTTATGTCTCCTCATGGTAGGAGAGTTAGAAAATGTAGAAGTCAAATGTTAGCAATAGTAGCAGTGGCAAGAGTATTAGCAAAGGAACTAACAGTATGAGACTATTTACTACCTTCCAGTTACTGTTCCCAGTGATTTACAAGCATTGACCCAATTAATCCTCAGAATAACAAACTTTTTTACCCAATGTGTATTTTACAGAGGATGTTGCTGATGCATATAAAGATTAAGCAAAAGCTCAAGGTCATGAATATCCTCTTGTTAATCTGATTTCTCTTAATTTCTCCCTGGAGGGGCAGAATGAGTGGCTCTTTGAGAATATTTCATCATTAGGAGACTCTCACTTGACTCTGACACATTTCATTCTAGCCAACTCTCTGTTCAAAGTAAGTGTGCAAGCTTCTGTAGCTGGATATGTCAAGCTAACTTGTATTAGACCAAATTTCTGGCACAAAATAAGAAGGTATATATGGCTGCACCATGCAGCATGTGGGACCTTAGCCCCCCACCCAGGGATTGAACACATGCTCCCTGCATTGGAAGCATGGACTCTTAACCACTGGACTGTTAGGAAAGTCCCAGAAGGTGGATAAATATCGATAAATGTTTGAAGGCATAGGCTTCTGGTTGAAGATGAAGCTCTATTCCCCTTAGGTCCTCCCTCTTATTGCTAAAAATAATCCTGGATGCAACTCAACAAACAAGCATAGAGAGACTCTAAAAAGGACAAATAAGAAGGAAGACTCTAGGACTTTGAGACTTGAGGAACAACACAGTTTGAGTCCTCATGTTTCCCGTATTGCTTCTGTATACCCTGGAGAGGGTGCTGCCTTCCCAAACTGCCAAGAGACACAGATGAAAAAAGCACCAAGAAGATCCTATTCCTTTTAGTCAGAGAACAAGGAGAAGAGTGGCCTTAAGAGAACAGAAAACCTTCTGGTAATACTGCCCACTCTAGATAAACACTAGTGGAAAAATCATACCTGCCTCCCTACCCTCAGTGTTGGGGGTGCCAAGAAGGGAACTCGCCTTTATCCTACCCACTGTGTGATTCCCTTGCCAGGGCATGGTCAATGGGGCACAGGGGAGAAATGAGCCTCCCGTCATTTGGCAGCAATGAGACTTAGGGAGGGAGTGTGAGGTGGAGCTAATGGTCCTCTGCTCACCTATATCCAATCCTACTTGTAAGTGGGAACCCAGTGAGGGGATGGGCTTCTATCCTGCTGCAACTACAAAGCAGTGTGAACCAGCTCTCCACTTCCCTGGGGACAATAGGGCTCAACAAGGTGCTGGCCTTACTTATATAGTCAGCATCAGATCACTACTGGGGAAAAGACAGCAGGGCAGTGGGAGGAGCTGAGCCTTCACCTTACTCATTTGCAAGGAGGCAGGGGAAGTCAGCACTCCATTTTTGCCAGAGCTGTGTCAGCAGTGCTCAGCAGGAAGCTGAACGCACACACACACCCCTAGTAGTTGCAGTGACGCCTCAACAGGGGAACATCCTCCTAAAAAGAATTGAATATGATCCAGAGTCTCATAATACAATATCCTAAATGTTTATGATACAATAAAAAAAAATCCTTGTTATACCAGTTGTTTAATTTCTGAATACAGGATATACTAAGTCACTGATTATGTCAAAAACAGTGAATAGCTACACACTACTTGTGGGAGGAAATTCAAGCACCCCAACAGGACATTTGATGCTCATCACAAACAGATCCCTAGACATTTCTCCTGGCTCTGTTTCCACCGCAGATAATAACCCTCTCTTTCTCTAAACACATGGTGATCCTTCATGCAACTGTGCCTTTGCAAGTGGTGTTTTCTCTGTAGCCCCTCCTCTTACTCTATTAGACTTTTACTCAGTTTTCAGGCCCTAGCTTGAATGACTTGATTCCTCATCCTCTCTTTCACCCACATTTTCCTTCTTTCTTTTTTTTTTTATTAGTTGGAGGCTAATTACTTCACAACATTGCAGTGGGTTTTGTCATACATTGACATGAATCAGCCATGGATTTACATGTATTCCCCATCCCAGTCCCCCCTCCCACCTCCCTCTCCACCCCATCCCTCTGGGTCTTCCCAGTGCACCAGGCCCGAGCACTTGTCTCATGCATCCCACTTGGGCTGATCACCCACATTTTCTAGATTTCAGAATTCTAACTAAACTGTCTCCTGCATTCTACTCTGTCATGTATTTGGATTTTTGCCACTGCCTCTTCCAGACCTGTCCTTCACATCCTACCACTTTTTCTATATCAAATTTATAATCAAGCTACATCTTTTCATTTTCAACATGCTTTAGCTAGCCTTTGCTTATACACTAGATAATTGTAATAGCTTCTAAAACTCATTGCATGCTTCAGTTATACCATCTCATATATCCTCATGGCTATCCTAAGAGATAAGTGCCATTTTTCAAGGGGTGAATTTAATCAGACAAGTAAGAAAATGCAGAAACAAAACAGTTAAGCAAGACAAAATAATAACAGTTTAGCCAGAAGACAGAGTCAAGGACTTTTAGTTCCTCCTCAGGAGCTACAGATATTATTCTGAGCTTCATCCTTGAGTTGTTTTGCAAATACTAAAGCTTCCACCAGAGGGAAGAAGTTAACTGCATACTAAGAAGCAGCACACGGACACAGGTTGGAATCAGAAGGCTGATTAAACATCACCTTATTACCTCACCTCCTCCAATCAGAAGGTTGTGCACAAGCCGATCACACACTCTGTGATCGTCTCCCTTGCCTTGCCTTCAAAGAATTTTCCCAGAAAACTCTCAGAGAGTTCAGATCTTTTGAGCATGAGCTGCCCATTCTTATTCCTTGATCCCACACTGGACACTTTGCAATCAACACCATACTTTCCTTCACCTGGTGTCAGTAGGTTGGCTTTACTGCTGGCAGACTAGGAGACCCAAGTTCAGTATCACCAATCTCTCATATATTGGGAACATTCCCCATTTCCCAAACATCATACATCCTTCATAGTTTCTACTTTCCACAAATTATTTTCTCTCATCTGCAATGCCCTTCCTTTTTGTCAGCTACAAGTCTCCCATTTCTAGTGAATCATTAAATGGCACTTTCCTACTAACCCTAACCCCTCCTCACCCCAAAAAAGGAAAAACTTTGGAATGCTTCCCACAGAAGTCTACTTAAATTCCCTTACTTGGTTAGTGATTTCTCCTAAAGTCACATTCCATTTTACTGAGACAGGGTTCCCCTACCTTTCTTCTTCTCCTTCTGCTCCTTCTTCTGTTTCCTTTTTTAAAGTTTAACTCATATACTAGACAGGTGGAGACCAGTTTCAAAATTTTGCATCCCCCATTATGCAGCCTAAGTTTAGTGAATGTAGGCTTTCGAGTAAGGTTATTTCAGTCACTGTAGGAAAAAATGGAATTCCTTCTTCACCAGAAAGCCTCTCATGTTTATTATTTGGGGGCATTTACTAATTCCTCCACAATTTATTTTTGGTTTATTTAAAATTTATTATATTTATACTAAAGTAATTGGCTGCTCTCTAAATAGGTTTTAAGAATCTTGTCACCTAGCAATGTGAATGCTGTATGGAAGTTTTTTGCATACTCTAATTGAAATAAGGATGGTGAAAAATTCAACAAATGTCTGAAAATGCCAGCAGATAAGAGTCTAAGAGGATGAGACTAGCATATTCTCATGTTAGACAATTTACTGTAGAATCAAATCACACTTGAACTACAAGAGTGATCACCTATTAAGAGGCATATTAGACTCTCTAGGGGAGCTATGTAAAAACAAAAAAAAACAAAACAGTACATCTCTATCTATACGTACAACAAGTTCTTGGCAGATCTCTCCCAAAAGGGAAATCTCCAGCATATGAGGGTACATGTATCCTGCATAGTTTTTCTCATTAATTTTGGTTGAGAACTTTTGACTTATATGATAATTTTCATGCATTTTGATGTGAAGTTCCTGTCTTAAAAAAAAATACTATTCTAGTAGTACAGTAACGATGGAAGATGATGTCAAGATGACATTTTCTGAATTCTTCTTGATCACCCTTGCAGGCACTGGAGACAAGATGCCTATGCCATCTTTTTAGCCCTTTATTTTTTTTTTTTTTGCAAGCATTACTCTCTTTACTGTGATGGCTTCTGCCCTGAGTTTGCCATCCTAGTCTCTGTTTGAAGTTCTCAAAGCTTTTCCAATACTGTTTTCTGGGTTCCAGCTCTACCAAGAATAGGAAAATTTTAATTCCTAGATTATCTGTGCTTGTATTTTCTTTAATATTTCCCAACATGTTATTTACATCTACAGGTATGTGATCATTAAAAGACAGAATATTACTTTGTATAGAGGAATAAAACTAAAATTCCCACATTCTACAGAAGGAAAATAATTTTCTAGTCTCATAAATCATACCAATGTTTTCTTAGGTCAGTCTCCCAACGCAATAACTATAAAAGCAAAAATAAACAAATGGGACCTAGTTAAATTCAAAAACTTTTGCATGGCAAAGGGAACCATAGGCAAAATGAAAAGACAACCCCTAGAATGGGAGAAAATATTTGCAAATGATACAATCGACAAAGGCTTAGTTTCCAAAATATACAAACAGCTAATACATGTCAATAACAAAAAATAAAAACCTAATTAAAAATGGGTAGAAGACCTAAATAGACATTTCTCCAAAGAAGAAATACAGATGACCAATAGATACATGAAAATATGCTCACCATTACTAATTACTAAAGAAATGAAAATCAAGACTATAATGAGGTACCACCTCACACCGGTCAGAATGGCTATCATTAAAAAGTCTACAAATAACAACTGCTGGAGAGGTTGTGGAGAAAAGGGTACCCTCCTTCAGTGTTGGTGGGAATGTAAATTGGTGCTGCTACTATGGAAAATAGTATGGAGGTTCCTCAAAAACCAAAAATAGAGTTGTCATGTGATCCAGCAATCCCATTCCTGGGCATATACCCAGACAGAACTATAATATGAAAAGATACTTGCACGCTTATATTCATAGCAGAACTATTTACAATAGCCAAAACATGGAAATAACCTAAATGTCCACTAACAGATGAATGGATAAAGAAGATGTGTATACACACACACACACACACACACAATGAAATATAACTGAGCCATCAAAAAGAATGAATAATGCCATTTGCAGCAACATGGATGAACCTAGAGATTATCACACTAAGCAAAGTAAGTCAGAGAGAGACAAATACCGTATGATATCACTCACTTGTGGAATCTAAAATATGATGCAAATGAATATATCTATGGAACAGAAAAAACTCACAGACATAGAGAACAAACTTGTAGTTGTCAAGGGGGAAGGATCTGGAGGAGGGAAGAACTGGTGGTTTGAGATTAGCAGATGCAAACTAGTATATACAGAATATGTAAACAACAAGGTCCTACTGTACAGCACAGGGAATTATATCCAATATCCTAGGATAAACCATAATGGAAAAGAGTATGTATATGTAGAACTGAATCACTTTGCTATATAGCAGAAATTAGCACAATATTGCAAATTGACTACAATAAAAATTTTAAAAATCACTTTCTAGTCTCTTAAATTCATGAGGTATTAAGCTGGAGGAAGAACAGTCTGTATTAGAGTCTTACAACTCAGGTGTGGCTTTCTGCACTACTTCCTATGATTTCATATATCTCATAATTCAGGAATAAATTTTAAAGCAATTTTTCTGTTTGAATGCCTATGATGAGTCCCTCTGACATTAGTCTCCTTAACATAAAAGGTTGTGTCTTCCCCATTCCTTAAGGATGGAGCTCAGTACCATAAAGATTTTAATGAGAGTCCTCTGGCCACAGGAGACCATTATCTTGAGACTACTGCTTTAGATACCAGGAGTCTTTCTGTGAATCTAACACCCAATGCAATGTTCTCAAAAATGGTTTTAAATCCTGACCTACCATAGGAAAGTTTTAGTGATGTTAGCACTTATAATTCTGAATAACAACTGAAGTAATGGGAAACAATTAATTAAAAATAAATCTTGTGACTGTGTTTTGTATTACTGTGAAGATATGAAAATGTATGGCTTTGAGTATCCACCACTTGTCCTACCTTCTACCTAACATGCTACCATGTCTTTTCTATAACATCTGCTTTCAGAACCTCAACACTTGATGTAAACCAGTCAAAACACTACCTTCTGATTAATATCTACACCTTCTTCATTCTATACATTATTCTATCTGTCTGAAAATTCCTTCTCCTGACTTTACTCATCCAAACTCTTCCCCATTTTTTAAACGTTCAGCATAAATCCTATCTCATCCAAGAAGCCCTTAATTAAATAATGCATGTGGACATAGAACATCAAGGCTAGCAGATGTGGTGTATCAGTTTAGGTAATTGTACAGAAAACAAATTGGGGTTTATGGGGTAGATAATTTGTGTCTTTCCTCAGTCTCCGTTATCAGACCAGTGAATATTTCATCAACTTGAGACCCAGCTGCTAATGTATTCTTTCAAGAACCACTCTTTGATAAAAGGAATGTAACTGACTGCAAATGTCTGAGAGTTATATACTCCCAGTATATATTCCCAGGGCATCCCATAGTCAACAACTTAATGATATGGTACTAAAAAATAATGGACAAAAACACCCTATTGTCACATGGTAGGAGAACTCTGCAATGCCGTTCATGCTCCACTTCTCCTGGTGGTTTCAGACTAAAGCTACATTTCAGGAGAGCCTGCATGTTTATCTGGCTTCTCCTCATGGCTGTCCTGCTTCTCTCTCTCTCCTTACAGTTTTTCCCTAAGATCACTCCTCACTAAATCACTCACATACAAATTGCAGTTTAAGGTCCAGCTCTTGGAGAATTTGTGATAAGACAAGTCTCAAAGCATACACAGGAATGAGGACTATATATACTTAAATAAGCACCCTTGAAATAAAAAAAATTTTATAGGTAACAACATCAGTTTCTGATTATTGACTCAGAGTCCTCCTCACTGAGGAACTATTATAGTTATAACCCTTCAACATCGTTGACAGTCATCTAGTCATACAGACTGGATTTCTGTCTCTAGATCTTATTGCACTGGCACCTTCTAGTGCTGGGACTTCTGCTTCCCCCTAAATAGCTCTGATTACTAGAGACTGATTTTTTTTTCTTATGCATCTATTCAGAGGACAGTTAGTGAATTCTAAGTTCATACTATTGATTTTTCTATGGATGCCTGCAATACAGTCTGCCAAAGACAGATGGGACTGCTTGATGCTGCTGCTCTGGGTCTCTCTACCCTGAATCATCAGTCTATCTTTCCTATTATCTCATCTACTATACTTTCAAATGCAGCATAAGTCAGCTACAGAAATGTTAATAGGAATCACAGTGTCATTTCCTGCCTGAAAGCAAAGTTACAGATACTACCACCACCCCCTACTCCTCAAATTTGAAAAAGCATTTGCTTGTTACATTTTCTTTATAATACTATTAACGATCTTTCTAGGGATACTAATATAGAGCATTAATTGTTTCATCCATTCTTTGATTCAACATTTATATCAACTGCCTCATATTTCAGGCATTGTCCTAGACTAAAGGAAATACAAATAACAATCAATCAAAGATGCCTGCCCTCATGGAATTTATTGTCCTTCATCTCTGAGGCAGAAAGAGAAAAAACTGTGGCATAGCATTAAGCAAATATGCCAAAAAATTAAAATAGGAAAGGATAATTCTATAACTCTTTCAAGCAGAGTAGTCACCAATTAACTTCAAATCTTTTAAACATCCTATACTGGCTTCTAGAAAGGAACAGAGAGAGAAAGATCAATAGTGAACATGTAGAAAGAGGAAGCAGAGATCTAGCATATGCAAATATGGTCAGAGTGAGAATTACTTCTTTGGCCATAAAACCCATATTCTTGGATGCAGAAATATTCTATATGGATCATGAAATTGTCCCGGAATAGAAACAAAATTATTTGACAGTAATATTCTATGCTATTCATTTCAATAACTAGTTTTGAAAGCTAGAACACTTTCATGACCTTCTAAAGATTTCT
The DNA here is from genome assembly GCF_023699985.2 of Odocoileus virginianus. Lineage (NCBI taxonomy): Eukaryota > Metazoa > Chordata > Mammalia > Artiodactyla > Cervidae > Odocoileus > Odocoileus virginianus. Next base: position 31,775,865 of record NC_069683.1, read on the forward strand.
TATGTCTGTGTGCAGTCCTTGCTTCCCTTTGCCCCTTCTCCAGGTAACTGTTGATCAGCTTTTTAAAATTTATTTACTTTTAATTGGAGGATAATTGCTATAAAAGTTTGTATTGATTTCTTCTATACATCAACATAAATCAGCCATAGTTACACATATGTTCCCTCCCTCCTGAACCTCCTTCCCACCTCCCACCATATCCCAACCCTCTAGGTTGTCACAGAACACTGGATTTGAGCTCCCTGTGTCACATAGCAAATTCCCATTGGCTATCCATTTTTATATATGGTAGTCTATATGTTTCCATGCTGCTCTCTCAATTCATCCCACCCTCTACTTCCCCTGCTGTCCACAGTCTGTTCTCTATGTTTGTGTCTCTATTCCTGCCCTGCAAATAAGTTCATCAGTACCATTTTTCTAGATTCCATATATATGAATTAATATACAATATTTGTTGTTCTCTTTCTGACTTCACTCTGTTCCTCCACCTCACCAGGACTCAAATTTTTTTTTATGGCTGAGTAATATTTCATTGTATATATGTACCACAACTTCTTTATCTATTCATCTGTCAGTGGACATCTAGATTGCTTCCATGTCTTGGCTATTGTAAATAGTGTTGTAATGAACACTGAGGTACATGTGTCTTTTTCCATTGTGGTTTCCTCAGGGTATATGCCCAGCAGTGGGATTGTTGGGTGATATGGTAGTTTTATTTCTAGTTTTTTAAGGAATCTCCATACAGTCTTCTATAGTGGCTGTATCAATTTACCAACAGTACAACAGGGTTTCCTTTTCTCCACACCCTCTGTAGCATTTACTGTTTGTAGATTTCTTGATGATGGCCACTCTGACTGGTGTGTGATGACATTTCATTGTCGTTTTGATTTTTATTTCTCTAATAATGAGTGATGTTGAGCTTCTTTTCATGTGTTTATTAGCCATCTGTAAGTCTTCTTTGGAGAAATGTCTGTTTAGCTCTTCTGCCCACTTTTTGATTGCATGGTGTGTTTTCCTGGTATTGAGTTGCATGAACTGCTTGTATATTTTGGAAATTAATCCTTTGTCAGTTGTTTCATTTAATATTATTTTCTCCCATTCTGAGAGCTGCATTTCACCTTGTTTGTAGTCTCCTTTGTTGTGCAAAAGCTTTTAAGTTTAATTAGGTCCCACCTGTTTATTTTTGTTTTTTTCTCTCCATTACTCTAGGAGGTGGCTCATAGAGAATCTTGCTGTGATTTATGTCATATTGAGTTTTGCTATGTTTTTCTTTAAGAGTTTTCCAGTTTCTGGTCTTACATTTAGGTCTCTAACCCATTTTGAGTTTATCTTTGTATATGTTGTTAGGAAGAATTCTAATTTCATTCCTTTACAGTATCTGTCCAGGTTTCCCAGCATCACTTATTGAAGAGACTATCTTTTTTTCCATTGTATATTCTTGCCTCGTTTGTCAAAAATAAGGTGCACATAGGTGCTTATCTGAAATTTACCCATTTTACTTTGTAGTTCTCTACATGATTTTCAAGGCTCTTACTTTCTTAGTCTTCACATATTTGTTGTTGTTCAGTCACTCAGTCGTGTCCGACTCTTTGCAACCCCATGGACCGCAGCATGCCAAGCTTCCCTGTCCTTCACCATCTCCCAGAGCTTGATCAAACTCATGTCCATTGAGTCAGTGATGCCACTCAACCATCTCATTCTCTGTCATCCCCTTCTACTCTTGCCTTCTATCTTTCCCAGCATCAGGGTCTTTTCCATTGAGTCAGCTCTTCACATCAGGTGGCCAGAGTTTCAGCCTCAGCATCAGTCCCTCCAATGAATATTTCAGGATTGATTTCCTTTAGGATTGACTGGCTTGATCTCCTTGCAGTCCAAGGGACTCTCAAGAGTCTTCTCCAATGCCACAGTTCAAAAGCATCAATTCTTTGGTGCTCAGCTTTCTTCATGGATTGGAGGTCCAATTCTCACATCCATATATGACCACTGGAAAAACCAGTGGTTTTGACTATAGCTTTGACTATATGGACCTTTGTCAGCAAAGTAATGTCTCTGCTTTTTAATGTGCTGTCTGTACTGTGCTTAGTCACTCAGTCATGTCCGACTCTTTATGACCCCATGGACTACATGTAGCCCGCCAGGCTCCACTTTCCATGGGGATTCTCCAGGTAAGAATACTGGAGTGGATTGCCATGCCCTCCTTCAGGGCACCTTCCCAACCCAGGGATTTAACCCAGGTCTCCCACATTGCAGGCAGATTCTTTCTGACTGAGCCACCTGAGAAGCCCAAGAATACTAGAATGGGTAGCCTGTCCCTTCTCCAGGGGATCTTCCCGAGCCAGGAATCAAACCAGGTCTCCTGCATTACAGATGGATTTGTCACCAGCTCAGCTACAAGGGAAGCCCCTTGTAGCCATCTAGGTTTGCCATAGCTTTTCTCCTAAGTAGTAAGTGTCTTTTAATTTCATGGCTGCAGTCACCATCTGCAGTGATTTTGGAGCCCAAGAAAATAGAGCCGTTGCTGTTTCCTTTGCTTCCCCATCTATTTGCCATGAAGCTATGGGACCAGATGGCATGATCTTAGTTTTTTGAATGTTGAGTTTTAAGCCAGTTTTTTCACTCTCTTCTTTCACTTTCATCAAGAGGCTCTTTAATTCCTCTTCGTATTCTGCCATAGCAGTGGTGTCATCTGCATATCTGAGGTTATCGATATTTCTTCAGCAATGCTGATTCCAGCTTGTGATTCATCCAGCCCAGTATTTCACAAGATGTACTCTCCATATAAGATAAATGAACAGGCTGACCATATATAGCCTTGACACACTCCTTTCCCAATTTGGAAACAGTCCATTATTCCATGTCTGGTTCTAACTGTTGCTTCTTGACCTGCATACAGGTTTTGCAGGAGGCAGGTAAGGTGGTCTGGTATTTCCACATCTTTAAGAATTTTCCAGTTTGTTGTTATCCACACAGTCAAAGGCTTTGGCGTAGTCAGTGAAGCAGAAGGAGATTTTTTTTGGACTTCTCTTGCTTTTTCTATGATGCAACAGATGTTGGTAATTTGATCTCTGGTACCTCTGCCTTTTCTAAATCCAGCGTGAACATCTGGAAGTTCTCAGTTTACGTACTGTTGAAGCCTCACTTGGAGAATTTTGAGCATTACTTTGCTAGCATGTGAGATGAGTGCAATTGTACGGTAGTTTGAACATTCTTTGGCATTGCCCTTCTTTGCAGTTGGAGTGAAATCTGACCTTTTCCAGTCTTGTGGCCATTGCTGAGTTTTCCAAATTTGCTGACATATTGAGTGCAGCACTTTAACAGCATCATCTTTTTAAATTCAACTTTATATCAAATTCCACCACATATACCCCCAAAGTAGTTAATAGCATATCTTATAGATACACAAAATACTTACCAAAAACACATATTGAGGGCTTCCCTGGTGACTCAGTGCTGAAGAATCTGCCTGTCAATGCAGGAGACACAGTTTTGATCCCTGATCCTGAAAGCTCCCACATGCAGCAGAACAGCTAAGCCCATGTGCCACAACCATTGAGCCTGTGCGCTAGAGCCTGGGAGCCGCAACTACCGGGCCCACATTCTGCAACTACTGAAGCCTGCCCACCCTAGAGCCCATGCTCTGCAATAAGAGAAGCCACTGCAATGAGGCCTGTACACCACAACTACAGAGTAGCTTCCACTAGCCACAACTAGAGAAAAGCCTGCAACAATGAGACCCAGCACAGCCAATAAATAAATAAATAAATAAACAAACAAAAATTTTTTGGGAAAAAGCACATATTGAATGGATAAATCTTTTTTAACCTCAAGTTTAGTATCAAGTATTTCTTAATCAGAAATGTCAAAGAAAATTTGATTATACATGTGTATTTAAAATGGAATTCTTTTTCCTTTTGGCCACACTGTACATCTTGCAGGATCTTAATTCCCCAATCAGGGATTGAACCCAGGCCCCAGCAGTGAAAGTTGGGAGTCCTAACCCCTGAACCACGAGGGAATTCCCTAAAATTGTATTCTGCATGGAAACCTACTCAGAGTGTTAGGGACTATAACATAATTTGTTTCCTAATAGCTTTTGAGTAGAAAATAGTTGGAATGCTTGTCTTGTCAGTTGCCCTAAGCCTAGTGTGACAGTGCTGGAAGTATTTCTAGTGGCTGCTTTGAAATTTGCAAAATCACTTTTAAAATATCTCATATCTGAATGTATATCTAACTTGAAATTGTTTCCTATTAATTTGATTGGAGGAAAATGAAATACCTCAATTGGACATGGAACAACAGACTGGTTCCAAATAGGAAAAGGAGTACACCAAGGCTGTATATTGTCACCCTGCTTATTTAACTTACATGCATAGTACATCATGAGAAACGCTGGGCTGGAGGAAGCACAAGTTGGAATGAAGATTGCCAGGAGAAATATCAATAACCTCAGATATGCAGATGATACCACCCTTATGGCAGAAAGTGAAGAACTAAAGAGCCTCTTGATGAAAGTGAAAGAGGAGAGTGAAAAAGTTGGCTTAAGGCTCATCATTCAGAAAACTAAGATCATGGCATCCGGTCCCATCACTTCATGGCAAATAGATGGGGAAACAGTGGAAACAGTGTCAGACTTTATTTTTTGGGGCTCCAAAATCACTGCAGATGGAGACTGCAGCCATGAAATTAAAAGACGCTTACTCCTTGGAAGGGAGGTTATGACCAACCTAGATAGCATATTAAAAAGCAGAGACATTCCTTTTCCAACAAAGGTCCGTCTAGTCAAGGCTATGGTTTTTCCAGTGGTCAGGTATGAATGTGAGAGTTGGACTGTGAAGAAAGCTGAGCTCCAAAAAATTGATGCTTTTGAACTGTGGTGTTGGAGAAGACTCTTGAGAGTCACTTGGACAGAAAGGAGATCCAACCAGTCCCTCCTAAAGGAGATCAGTCCTGGATGTTCATTGGAAGGACTGATGCTGAGGCTGAAACTCCAATACTTTGGCCACCTCATGCAAAGAGTTGACTCATTGGAAAAGACTCTGATGCTGGGAGGGATTGGGGGCAGGAGGAGAAGGGGAAAACAGAGGATGAGATGGCTAGATGGCATCACCGACTCAATGGACATGAGTTTGAGTAAACTCCGGGAGTTGGTGATGGACAGGGAGGCCTGGCGTGCTGCAATTCGTGGGGTCGCAGAGTTGGATACGACTGAGTGACTAAAGTGACTGACTGATAACTTAGTTTTATAAAATAACAATATATTCCATTTTAGGGCAAAGGTTACATTAAAAAAGTATAAAATCATATCTAAACTGTTCTTTGTTTGGTCAGAGACCATGTCTCAAAGGTTTTTATATCTCCTCAAGTGCCTGCTTGACATTGGGGAATCAAATATAATTATCACATATAGTGTAATGGTGAAGTCGCTCGATCATCTCTGACTCTTTGCGACCCCATGGACTGTAGCCCACCAGGCTCCTCCGTCCATGGGATTTTCCCAGGCAACAGTACTGGAATGGGTTGACATTTCCTTCTCCAATAAAAGTAGTCATAAATAAAAAAAAAATTTGAAACCAATATTATCTCTAGGAAAAGCTGTTATACTTTCTGAAAGAAGGCTATAGAAAAGTGTATAACCACCTAAATAGAAGCAAAAGAATAAATTAACCACTTGAGAATTGACAACACTTAAAAGATTAGCTGTCTTTGTGTGTGAAATGAGATGTTCAATATCCACTAGAGAACGTAATGATGTTCCACATGTTTTTAAATTCACATTTGAATCTCTAGAATCTCCAGAGATTTATCCCCAAAGGCAAGCAAAAATTAAAGACAGCTTTATAACCACAATTATGATTTGTTACAAATGAATGAGCTCTTATTCTAAGAGGTAAGATTTTGGCTTTTGTTAGTGAATCTGATATATTTATTTTCATCTATCATTTGACAACATTCTGCTTGTGTGCTAAGTCACTATGGTCATGTCTGACTCTGCGACCCTGTGGACTATAGCCTACCAGGCTTCTGTGTCCATGGGATTCTCCAGACAACAATACTGGAGTGGGTTGCCATTTTCTTCTCCATGAGAATATTCTACTCCTTGGTTATTAATATTAATATACTCACAAGTTTGGTCGAGGAACAGGGCAGATATAATCAAGCAATTATTAACAGCAAGCAACTTTGGCTGAATTGATGTTTCCACCATCAATTTTATGTGAATTAACAGGCATAGTCCAAGACAAGGATCCCTTGTTTATCAATCCATAAGATGCAAAGTGATATGGTCTTTCAACATTCACCAAATTCAGCACTCCAACATAATGCTAATATATTTATTACCAGAGATGCTTTAGCATTTATTCATGTTTAAAGACTTAAATTTAAGATTTAAATTTGAAAAGATACTGTGAATATATCTGATGCTTTAGCCTCAAGATTATCATATCGTGGGTAAGATGAAGGGTCTTTCATTCAAGATACAAGTCGGAAAATTTGGACATGAGGATCATTATCTGGGTGATAATTCTCAAGTTTTCAAGCACACTTTATTTATCTTCATATTATGTTGAAAATATTTCATTCTACAAAAGTTCAAATACTGTTATAGAGGAAGTGATTTGATCTGTTTGAATAAATATTTCTGAATAAATTATGTGCTAAATAGCAATCATGATTTTTGCATAGTGATTGATTACATTGAAACTTCAAGCTAGTTGTTAAAACAATATTATTTTTAATTTAAAAATACCCAATAAATTTACAGTAGTAACTTTATTCAAATTTGAAATTTGTTTCTGTTACAGTGTCAAGAACACTTCTATTTCTCCTTTCAAAAAATTTTAAGTGATAGATATCATAAAATATATAGCTAACTAGGTATCTCTTTTATAAATAACTGCCAAAAGGCTTAAAGGATAATCTGTTGTTCACTCATTGTCAGGTGTATTGGATTTTATGATCAGTAATTATTTACTGCATAGTTACTAAATGAATCACTGTAGATGGTGACTGCAGCCAGGAAATTAAGACTCTTGTTCCTTGAAAGAAAAGCTATGATAAACCTAGACAGCATATTAAAAAGCAAAAACATCACTGCCAACAAAGGTCTGTATAGTCAGAGGTATGGTTTTTCCAATATTCATGTACAGATGTGAGAGCTGGACCATAATGAAGACTGAGTGCCAAAAAAGTGATGCTTTTGAATTGTGCTGGAGAAGACTCTTGAGAGTCCCTTGGACAGCAAAGAGATCAAACCAGTCAATCCTAAAAGAAATCAGCTCTGAATATTGATTAGAAGGACTGATACTGAAGCTGAAACTCCAATATCTTGGCCACCTGATGTGAAGAGCTGACTCATTGGAAAGGTTCCTGATGCTGGGAAAGATTGAGGGCAGGAGGAGATGGGGGCAACAGAGGATGAGACGGTTGGATAGCATTACCAACTCATTGAACAGGAGTTTGAGCAAACTCCAGGAGATAGTGAAGGGCAGGGAAGCCTGGCATGCTGCAATCCATGGGGTCACAAAGAGTTGAACATGACTTAGTGACTAAGCAACAACAACTAAAGGAATGGGTAGTCAGGCATTCCTGGACTTCATATTCTGACTTTATCTATTAAACAACATAGTGCAACTTATAGAGCCTTCTCAGACTCAATTTTCTCATAAAATAATGAAAGTCATTAATAACATTTTGTGAAAACATAGACTATATATTGGGCTTCCCAGGTGGCTCAGAATCCATCTGCAGGAGATACTAGAGATGCGAGTTCTATCCCTAGGTCGGGAAGATCCTCTGGAGAAGGAAATGGTTACCCACTCCAGTATTCTTGTCCCGGAAATCCCATGGACAGAGGAGCCTGGCAGGCTATGGTCCATGGGGTCTCAAAGAGTTGAACACTATGTAGTGACTAAACAACAAACAATAACAGACTACATCACACACTAAATATGTATATACACTAATTATACTATAAATATAGACTAAAATATAAGCATAGGCTATATATGATAAATGATAAACATATAAATATTAAAAATTTAACCCTATCTTTCACTTTAGTAAGCATGTAATAATTGTTAGCTTTTAAATTACTTGTCTTTATTATAAAACCTTACACATTTGTTTCCTATTTTATGTAACACTCACCGATCTGTTTTGCTATTTTCATCTATCATATATTATTTGTTCTTTGACTCAAAGTTTACTTTAAGTACACTTTTGGAAAAATATAATACAAAAGGTAAAAGCCATTATTTAAATGAAGCTTTTGGGAACTTCTGCTGAAAACAGTTTTAAAAATAAAGTAGACTCATGATTGCATGTAAATATACTTTGATTCTTGAATATCTTTATCTGTAGTCAATTTCCATATATGTATTATATTAATAGAAAATGAAATAATTAAATTTATAGCTTATTTAATGTATTGTTCCATCACAGGTTCATTTTGGTAGCAGCTACATTACCTGATGTATTCCCTGATGCATAGGAACCACACTGCAGAGACAGAGTTCATTTTATTGGGTTTAACAAATGATCCAGTCCTTCGAATCATCCTCTTCATAATCATCCTCTTTATCTACCTGATGACCATATGTGGGAATCTCGGCACAAATCTTCTTATCAGAATCTCATCTCAGCTCCATCATCCTATGTATTTTTTCCTGAGCCACTTAGCCATTGTTGACGTGGGCTATTCATCTTCTGTTACACCCAATATGCTTGCAAACTTCCTAGTGGAAAGAAATACCATCTCCTATCCTGGATGTGCCACACAGCTGGGTTCAGCTGTGTTCTTTGGGTCAACTGAGTGCTTCCTTCTGGCTGCCATGGCATATGATCGCTTCATAGCAATCTGCGATCCACTGCTTTATTCCACCAAAATGTCCACACGAGTCTGTATTCAGTTACTCATAATGTCTTACACTGGTGGTTTTCTCAATGCTTGCTCTTTTACTATTTCCTTCTATTCTTTACACTTCTGTGGACCAAATCGAGTCAATCATTTTTTCTGTGATTTTGCTCCATTGGTTGAACTCTCCTGTTCTGACATCAGTATCCCTACAGTTGTCCCCTCATTTACATCTGGCTCCATCATCGTGGTTACAGTATCTGTCATAGCTATATCCTACCTCTATATCCTCATCACCATTCTGAGGATGCACTCCACCGAGGGGCGCCACAAGGCCTTCTCCACCTGCACGTCCCACCTCACAGCAGTCACTCTGTTCTATGGGACCATCACATTCATTTATGTGATGCCCAAGTCCAGCTACTCAACTGACCAGAACAAGGTGGTGTCTGTATTCTACATAGTGGTGATCCCCATGTTGAATCCCCTCATTTACAGCCTCAGGAACAATGAGATTAAGGGGGCTCTAAGAGAGCTTGGCAGAAAAATACTTTCTTAGTGAAGCCTGTTATTTCATAGGATTTGATATGATAATATGCCATGAAGATAATAAGAAGAGGAAATTGAGAGTCTGTGGTTTAAATATATCCATTCCATGTCATTAGCCAGGGAGCAGTTTTTTAGTAAAGGTAGGGAATAAATTTTCGGATATCTAATTTTAAGTCAGAGACCTATAGTGAGTTACCTTTAGTGGAATAAAATCAAATTTTAATTAAAAAAAACCACATCAGTCCCATGAAAAAATACTTCATCTTCTGAAAATAGTTTTAAAATGTTATTCACATAATTTTTCCAAAATTGTACCTCCAAACCTTTAAGCCTGAGTCCATTTTCAACTGCAGTTTTTTCTGTAATGAGCGAGATCAGTATACTTTTGCCTGTGTACATTCTGAGAGGAAATGACAAAGCGGAGTCAGAAAGCTTTTGGAAACACTCTCTTGGGAAGCTTATATGATAAGGATGGACTTTATGGATCCATAAATTCTGGCCTATGTTCCTGGTCTCTGGCTCCAGTCACCATATAAAAGGTCCCCAAGGAAGAACATGAGAAGTCCCTGACTTGTGAATTCAGTCAGGTTCAAAGATGACTTCTCTCTGGGAATAAGTAGGGTCTCTAAACTCTTCAAGGACTGAGTGGAACAAACTGTTGGAGTGACTTTTTCATTGCTAGGTTTACATCCTACTCAGTAAGCAGGAAGGAACTGGATTGTCTCCCCCTTAATTTTGTAACTGTCCCTTGGAGAGGTTTAATTGACCTCCATGTGCTCTTGAAAGAGCCTCTTGATGAAAGTGAAAGAGAGTGAAAAAGTTGGCTTAAAACTCAACATTTAAAAAACTAAGTTCATGGCATCTGGTCCCATCACTTCACAGCAAATAGATGAGAAAACAATGCAAACAGAGAGAGACTTTATTTTGTGGGGCTCCAAAATCACTGCAGATGGTGACTGCACCACGAAATTAAAAGAGGCTTGCTCCTTGGAAGAAAAGCTATGACAAACCTAGACAGGGTATTAAAAAGCAGAAACATAACTGACAAAGCTATGTTTGTTTTTTTTTCCCTAGTCAAAGCTATGGTTTTTCCAGTAGTCATGTATGGATGTGAGAGTTGGACTACAAAGAAAGCTGAGCACCAAAGAACTGATGCTTTTGAATTATGGTGTTGGAGAAGACTCAAGAGTCCCTTGGACTGCAAGGAGATCAAACTAGTCAATCCTAAAGGAAATCAGTCCTGAATATTCACTGAAAGGACTCATGCTGAAGCTCCAATACTTTGGCCACCTGATGCAAAGAACTGACTCATTGGAAAAGACCCTGATGCTGGGAAAGATTGAAGGCAGAAGGAGAAGGGGATGACAGAAGATGAGATGGTTGGATGGCATCACAAACCAATGGACATGAGTTTGAGCAAGCTCTAGGAGTTGGTGATGGATAGGGAAACCTGGTGTGCTGCAGTCCATGGGGTCACAAAGAGTCAGACACAACTGAGCAACTGAACTGAACAGAACCAATATGCTAACAACAACTGCATTTATTGACCTTTCCTGTCTCTTCTTTCATGTTTTAGACACAGATTCTATATATTTGCTAACAGACTCATGGGGCATTTGTCATCTCTTTCAGTTATTTATCCTTTCATACATTCAAAAATTATTCTGAACTATTCTTCTATTCCAGAGATAGTCATGGGCTATTGGAAATATGAGTGACAAGCATCTAACATGTTTGCCCTAATAGAATTTATCTCATAGCATGAGAGACAATAAAACTAACAAGTTAGTGATTCAGACTATTTGAAGTCTGTGCTGTGGAGAAAGAAAAAGCAGACATAGTAATGGAGCTTAACATGCCAGGGCACGAAGTGTCAGTGCAGACCTCATTGGGAAGATAACATCTGAGCAAGGATGAGGACATTCACTGCCTGTTTTATATAGTGTTACCTGTGTACATTTGCGCAAGTCTAATCATCCACTAACATGCATATAATTTACTTTGGGGACTTCTGTTCCAATTATGGCAGGGTCAGTAATTTGAATCAATCTCATGATGAGCATAACCAAAACAAAGGATCGGATGTTTAAGATATCTTAAATATCACAGTAGAAGTTACAGGATAAGAAGGAATTGCTTCCCCAGGAACTGTGAGAACCCAGAGAAGTAAACCTAACACTCACATATGCTTTAGCAGTTGAAGAATTTGACAAGTCAGAAGGAAGCACAAACCAATCCAGGTTTGCATTTAGTGATGTTTTGGGATGGGGGGAACATACATCAATGCCTAGGACAAAATCAGATGAGAATTATGATTACAACCTCCCATATATCCTCAGGATGAACAGAAATGCTCAGAGACCAGGTTTTACACAGATCTCTCAGATTTCTGGAGATCTAGAAAGCCTCAAGCCTTGAACTTGGATATAAGTGATCAAGGACAGGTGGTACCTCAGGGTGAATTGAATAAGCAAACAAACAATTTGAGCCTCAATTATTTCTATCAAACACTAAAATACAGTAACCAGCGCACATCGAAACATAATGACCAGCATAAAGGAAACAAGATACCAAACATATAGTAGGAGCCAGTGGAAACAACCAACAACAGAAGCAGAACAATTAAGTATTAAGAGAATCAATAGACACATATTATAACATTATTTTATTAAAAAAAATAAAAGACTATTTAAAAACATATAATCACAGAACCAAAAGTAATGACTTAGCATTATACAAAACAACCACATGGAATACTATAAGTGAATAATTCACCATGCCAGCATATGTACCAGGTTTTTCTCTCTGGTGAGCATAATCCTCACAGGTGTTCACAGAAGATCCCAAGAGAGACCTGGCAGAGGAGCCATCTTCCTTGAAAAGCCTCATGATCATAATTAAGACCATTATATCTCATAATGCTTCCAGATATAGTTTCAGGGTCCGTACATGCACTGTGTCAAGTTAGCAGAATCACTCCACTCAGAGAAGCATAAAAGCATACAGAATATGTTTCATTTATTGTCCTCCCAGTCCAGATGTATTTTACAATTAAAGAATCTTTTTTTTAAACAAAACATTGTTGCATGTATGGCATGCACAGATGGCACTGAATTTTTCTCTCAAGATTTATGTGGAAAACAGTATGGAGTTTCCTGAAAAACCTAAAAATAGAAATACAATATGATCTAGTAATTCCACTGCTGAGTATATATCTAAGGAAAACAAAAATACTACTTTGAAAAGATATAGACACCCTAATGTTCATAGAAGCATTATTTACAATAGCCAAGATATGGAAGCAACCTAAGTACTCATGAAAAAATGAAAAAAGAAGATGTGGGATATGTATACACAGCAGAATATTACTCATCCATAAAAAGGAATGAAATTTGCCACTTGCAGCAATGTAGATGGACATAGAGAATATTATATTTAGTTAAATAAGTCAAACAGAGAAAGACCTATACTCTATGTTATCACTTATATGTGAAACAAATCAAGTGAAAGTATATAGCAAAACAGGAACACACAGATATAGATAATGAACTGGTGGTTATCAGTGGGGAGAAGGGAGGGAGGAGTGGAAAGAGAGGGGTATGGAAAGAGACACACACTATTATGTATAAAATGAATAAGCAATAATAATATAACGTACAGGCTTCCCTGGTGGCTCAGATGGTAAAGAATCTGCCTGCAATACAGAAGACCCAGGTTTGATCCCTGGCTCAGGAAGATCCCCTGGAAAGGGAATGGCTACCCACTCCAGTATTTTTGCTGGGAGAATTTCATGGACAGAGGAGCCTGGTGAGCTACGGTCCATGGGAGGGAGGAGTGGAGAGATAGGGGTATGGAATAGAGACACAAACTACTATGTATAAAATGAATAAGCATCAAGAATATATTGTACTGAACAGAGAAATATAGCCATTGTTTTGCAATAACTTTAACTGGAGTATGAGTTATAAAAATACTGAATGCCTCAAATGAATATAATACTCTAAATCAACTAAACTCCAATTAAGAAATAAATTTTAAAAACTGAAAATCCCAAGTCCTCCCTATGACAAATGGGAAAGTGAAATGAGATCAAACCCACAAAGAGATATTATCTTACATCTGTTAGGGTGGCTGTCAAGAAGATAAGAGATAATAAGTGTTGTAGGAATATAGAGATAAGGAAATATTTGTACACTGTTGTGGCAATGTAAACCAGTTTAGCCACTATGGACAAAAGTATGGCGATTTTTCAAAAAATCAATAATAGAACTACAATGTAATCCATTAATTCCACCTCTGGTTATACATATCTAAAGGAGAGAAAAACAGGACTTCAAAGAAATACCTACATTCCCACTCTTATTGCAATATTATTCTACAGTAGATATGAAAACAAAGTGCCAGTCAACAGATGAATGGATAAAGAAGTTGTGATAAATCTGTATACCACAATGGAATATCATTCAGCCTTGAGAAAGAAGAAAATCCTGCTATTTGTAACAACATGAATACAACTTGAGGGCATTATGCTAAGTGAAATAAGTCAGACAGGAAAAGAACAAAACTATACAGACTATGACTTCCCAGGTGGCACAGTGGTAAAGAATCCACTTGCCAATATAGTAAATGCAGAAAATGTGGGTCTGATCCCTGGGTGAGGAAGATCCTCTAGAGTAGGAAATGACAACCCTCTCTAATATTCTTTTTTTTTTCTCTTAAAAATTTTATTTAACTGGAGGCTAATAACTTTACAATATTGTAGTGATTTTTGCCATACATTGAAATGAATCAGCCATGGTGTACATGTGTCCCCCATCCTGAACCCCTCTCCCACCTCCCTCCCCATCCAATTCCTCAGAGGACAACCCACTCTAGTATTCTTGCCTGGAAAATTCCATGGACAGAGGAGACTGGTGGGCCACAGTCCATGGGATCACAAAGAGCTGGACACAAGTGAGCAACTGAATAGGCATGCACTCATACAGACTATGCTATCATTTATATGTGGAATCTAAAAAAGCCAAACTGGTAAAAACAGACTAGAATGGTGATAACCAAAGGCTAGAAAATAGGATAACTGGAGATATGTTGTTCAAAGATACAAATTAGAACAGGTAGATAGTACTAAGTCCTGCAGAGCTAATGCACAGTACAATATTGATTGTTAACAATTCTGCATTACAAACTTCAAAGTTGCTAAGACTCTAGATCTTAGGTTTTCCTACCACAGAAAATAAATGATAATTATGTGAGGTGATAGAGGTTTTAGCTATGCTCGGGTAGAAATCACATTGCAATATGTAAATGCAGTAAATCAATGCATTGTACACATAGAATATATGGCCTTATATGCCAATTATATTACAACAAAAATAAAGTAAATAATAAAATTGCAAAAAGACCTAAAATATTTAAGGGAAGAAATAAGTCTTCATTTGCAAATGACCCTAGAAAAAATTTTAAATATTTAACAAAGCAGCAGTATTTAAAAGGTCAATATACAAAAATTAACAGTCTAGTAGGACTAAAAAAGTTGAAAATTAAGGTAAATTAAAATTCAAAATTAGTGTTTACAATAACATCAAATATTAAGATGTCATTTCTCCCTTAAAATTATCTATAGATTCATTGCACAGGCAATAAAAATGTTAATTTCTTTGCAGAAATTGATAAACATTATAAAATTTAATTGGAAAAGAAATGGACTTGGAGTTGTCAAAGTATATTGGAAAAGGAAAACGAATTTGGATGCAAAGTAACAGCTTAGGTTTGATTACCTTGCTCAAGTCTTCTAGATCAGTAACAGTGCTCAAGTCTTTGGACTGACTGTGGCTTATAGTGTAGGTCAAGTGCATGGAGGACTCAAATCCATATGTCTCCAGAACAAACTATTGGATCTCTCTAACACTCAACATTCTCATCTGTAAACTGAAGTATTTATAATACCAGCATCATGAGATTGCTATGAAAATCAAATGTGAAGCATTGTGGGTTTGGACCCAGACTTTCTACAATCAAAGACTAGTCTCACAACTTCCTAGCTGCATGACTTGGGGCATTCTACTCTGTACATGATTCATTTGTAAAATAAAAGTAGTAACTACTACTTCAAATGATTTTTATGAGGAACAAACCAGCTAATATACATAATATGCTTAGAACAGGGTTGGCACATATAAAGTGCAAGTTATTATTGTTTGCTACAAAAATTAAAGGTGCAAAGGCATCTATGGGTGTTAATAACAGTGATAAATATTGCTGTCATTGTTGTTGACTTCAAGGCATCTCCCATTTGGTGTACAAATATATAAAAGTGAGAGAAGTATGACTTTAACTGAAATAATCAGTTAAGCTATATTTGGTAGGTCCTAAGTGTGATATTGGTAAACAAAAATTTTTATAGGTCACCTGAAATGTTAAGAATGGATCCTAAGAATATATTCTGGCCATTGCCTTTCTCAGGGCCTCCTTTACATCTCTGTTCCTCAGACTGTAGATGAGGGGGTTCAACATGGGGATCACCACTGTGTAGAACACAGACAGCACTTTGTTCTGGCCAATTGAGTAGCTGGATTTGGGCATCACATAAATGAAGGTAATCGTTCCATAGTAGAGAGTGACTGCAGTGAGGTGAGAGGTGCAGGTGGAGAAGGCCTTGTGTCTCCCTTCAGTGGAGCGCATCTTCAGGATGGTGTTGAGGATGCAGATGTAAGAGAGAGTTATGACAGACACTGTTAATGCAAGGATAGATCCAGAGGAGATGGAAGGGATAATTTCAATAGTGGAGACATCTGAGCAGGAAAGTTTCAACAGAGGGGAGAAATCACAGAAAAAGTGATCTATCTGATTTGGTCCACAGAAAGACAGAGTCAATAAACAACTACCAAATGTCCAAGCATTGACACACCCACCCACATAGGAAACTCCCACCAAGAGGACACAGACTCTGGGGGATATACGGATGGAATAGAAAAGAGGCAAGCAGATGGCCACATAACGATCATAGGCCATGACAGCCAGTAGGAAGCAATCAGTTGACCCAAACATTACCATAGAACAGAGCTGGGCTTCACAGACAGCAACTGGGAGGGCTAGTCTATGTCTAAGAAATCCTATAATCATCACAGGTGTGACAGATGTAGAACAACCGATGTCAACAAAAGCCAAATGGCCAAGGAAAAGGTACATAGGGGAGTGAAGTTGGGAACAACTTGCTATTAAAATAATTATGGTGATATTGCCCACTAAAATGACAACATATATGCCTAGAAATAGCACAAAGAAGATGACACAAAGTGTAGGATCCTCTGTTAACCCCAAAAGGATGAACTTCATCACACTGGTGTGGTTTCCAACTTCCATGTCCTCTGGGAATTGTTCCTGTTGAGGGAAATGTGAATATTCATTTTTTTAATGCACTCATTCTACACATTATCAGTTTTGTTTGCCTATTCCACAGACTCATTCACAGTGATTTCCTCTTCTGCACTGCCTGTAAACATAGTCTTTACAGGATTTGTGTGTGTGTGTTTCCTCTTTGCATAAAAGGAGAAGGGTTCAACCTCACTTTCCAGGATCTCAATTATGTTCTTTTTTTTTATTAATTATTTTAAAACACCTCTCCAAGCTTGACTCCTACAAGGATCTCTCTCCCAAATTCCAGATCTATAGTTTCAGTTGTTCTTTAGAAGTATCCAGTTGGAAATCCAATTGATACCTAAAACTCAGCCTCCTCCACACCAAACTCATCCTTCTTTGGACCACTCTTCCTATGTTTTATGTCTGTAGAATGACACCACAATCTACCCAATCTTTCCTTCTGTCTCTCTTTGTACCACATCTAATAAAATCCTATGGATTCTATCTATAATTTAGTTCCCAATTTTATTTACTGATCCTCACAATTTCACTGCTAGTCTCCCTACTTTAGTTGAGACCCTGAAATGTAAACAGTTGCCATTATTTATACTAGATTGTGAATTTTGTTGTTGTTTGCATGTTCAAATTGCACTATCCCCAGTTTATACACATTCTCCTCATCAACAGTGTGTATTTTATCTCAGTATCACAAGTAACTAGTGCTTGGGAACAAAATGTCCTGAAGAAAGACTTGTTAAATAAATGAATGTATGATTAGTATAGTGAATGTGCTCTAGGACACCAGAGAAGAATAAAGTTTACCTGTCCAGAGAAACCAGGTCTTGTGGATAAGGTCTTATAGAGATAACAGTCAAGATATTGCTTGTACACTGAAAGTCTGTAATAATGGTGTAAGTCAAGTAATGGCTTGTGTGTTTCTAAATAAAAATTATGTAACCATGTAGGTGAAAAAAACTTGAAAATTCAAAAGAAACAGAGCTTTCAAATATAGCTACTGTCACACAAGTCAATTATTATAAATTTGGTAATTTATTTCCAGGCATTTTCCCCTTTGGATGCATTTTAATTGAGCTTTTATAACATTGTAGATAAACGTTTTTTTTTTTTCTTTTTTTTTTCTCCATTTATTTTTATTAGTTGGAGGCTAATTACTTTACAACATTGCAGTGGTTTTTGTCATACATTGAAATGAATTAGCCATGGATTTACATGTATTCCCCATCCCAGTCCCCCCTCCCATCTCCCTCTCCACCCCATCCCTCTGGGTCTTCCCAGTGCACCAGGCCCGAGCACTTGTCTCATGCATCCAACCTGGGCTGGTGATCTGTTTCACCCTAGATATACATGTTTCGATGCTGTTCTCTTGAAACATCCCACCCTCGCCTTCTCCCACAGAGTCCACATACTGCTATTTTTACTTGGCATTTCAATATAAAATCTGATCACATTATTATTCCTCAAACATAATTTTTGAGATGATAGTGCATTAAGTAACTAGACCTTAATTTAATTAATCATCCACTAAATTTGGACATGTAACTGTTTACAAATTTTTTACTATCAGAACTAGTAATCTTACAAATTAGATATAGAATTGGGAGGACAGCATTACAAACTATGATAAAATTTTAAAAATAATCCCATTCCTAGACATTTTTCTTAATCCATAATTCAAAGGAAATATACACTGCCCGTTAAGATAAGTGCATCCCCATGATTTGTAATAAACCAACGTCCTAAATTGTGTTCACTGTTTTGTTGAGTATTTGGTTGCATTTTCATTAAAGAGCTTAGTACCCTATTCATGTTTTGTTGTTATATTGTGACAAAGGCTAAGTTCCTATGTCTTAAAGCAGTCCTGAGAAAGAGGAGTTAATGATAAATTAAAAGGGAAGATGGAGAAATACTGCAATCCAAGGCAATAGTTTCAGGGCATACTAAAGACTCAGTGAAAGTTGGAAAAGAAAGTTATATTTATCAGAATGGGAAAATAGTATATATTTAAAGTATTACAAAATTTTAAAAGTTACTTGAAATTCATTTTAGTGATCTGAACATTTCACTTATGTACATCTTTTCTTCAGCAAAGTATCAATCTCTTCTGGTAATTTCTACAGTTTTACAAATTTTTTGCTTGCATTTTATTTTTTAATACAATTAGCTAACTGTAGAAAGACTCACCTACAAATCCTTAATTCTAACTGTGCCTCACAATCCATTTTGATTTAATTTTGTAGCATTTGCCAGTAGTATTTACATATTTATAATCATATTATGTATTATATTTTATAATTTACATTTTGGGGTTTCCCTGGTGGTTCAGTGGTAAAGAATCCACCTGCCAATGTAGGAGGCATGAGTTCAGTCCCTGAGTTGGGAAGATCCCTGGATAAGGAAATGGCAATCCACTTCAATAGTCTTGCCTGGGAAATCCCATGGACAGAGAAGCCTGGTGGGTTTCAGTCCATGGGGCTGCGAAAGAGTCAGACATGACCTACCGACTAAACAGCAGCAATTTACATTTTTACTTAGCATTATCAATAATATACTTCTTGGTTTCCCAAGTACTATTCATGACTTAAATACTGGATATACTATATTTCAAACTGTTTAATATGGTATTCATGGAGCTTTATAACCTATTTCTAATCACTTTTCTTTCTTTTTTTTTTCCATTTATTTTTATTAGTTGGAGGCTAATTACTTTACATCATTACAGTAGTTTTTGTCATACATTGAAATGAATTAGCCATGGATTTACATGTATTCCCCATCCCAGTCCCCCCGTCTCTCCATGTATGCTCCTTGCTTTTAATAGTCACGCTAACATGACACTGAAATTTTCCACTATTTTTGGTTCTAATTTTCAAAGAAAGACAATTTTCTGCTAATGACATTATTTCAGTTCTTAAGGTTTGGACTATTTGACACAAATCATAATATATGCACCAAAATATCTTTGAGTGTCTTATCTTAAAAATTTTAAATATCTTACTTTAGAATGAGAAAGCATTTAGTCTTTTACAATAGTGGGACTTAGTTCTTTGACAGAATGAATTGTGAAATATAATGAATCAATGGTTGAGAACCTACAGCTCATTAAAGAATGTGTTTTGAATAGTCTTCATTAAGTGCATCTAAATTACTCTATGACAGGAAAGCTTATCGCCACAAGTGTTAGCTCTATTGTGAAAAATATATTTATAATCTTATCATTTAATCCCCCATGACTTTAATGGTATAAACAATCTCCTTTCTATATCAAAACATTGAAATGTTTGAACACAGCCAGCATGTTCCTTTTCAAAAATGAAGCATCCCTAGATCCTTCACTATTCCCTGTGGCGTGCTTTTCAGATCCCTCACAATTCTCCTTGTCACCCTCTGAACATACTCTGGTCTAAGGAATGAGGCAAAGCCCTAAGTAGGATTTGTGCTCCGCCTTCTGACTCAAGCAGAGTTCATGGGGCCAACCCTACATTTACTGTGTGCAGTGCGAGCTTCAAAATGTGTGCTGACAGTAGTCATGAAGACTGGGAACAAAAAAACTTAGATCCCTAGCCTCCCAGTGGTCAGCTGTTTTAACTTACACTTGACACTTATATCTCTTGGACTCCCAGTTTTTTTTGTCTGTTTTTTTAATGGAAATAATTGTCCCTGTAATGCAACTTTGTTGTGAAATTAAAAGAAATTATATCTGCAAAGTATTCAAAAGGATTTGGTTATGCATCAGAGCTAAGGAACTATTTTTGATTAAGCAAACTTTTTGATAAGAATCATAATATAATTTTTTTTTCAACACATGTCAGGAGATTTTTACAGATCCAAAAGAAGTCAGAAGTACATTATGTGATGCCTTCTCTGTTTGGGGCTCTATCATTCACAGTCATATGCATAATATGAAACTAATTCTCCCCCCTCCCCCTTCCATTCCATTGGCTACCTAGGGATGTTTCTAGAGGTCTTAATTTTGGCATTACATTGACGCTTGCTCACTTGAATCAGAGATTCTGACTCTCTCCAATCCTTTCCCTCATTGCATGCATTGTTTTGATGATGAACAGAGGGCGTAAGTCTTTAAGCCTCATACAATGTGAACATCAGGTGATTTCTTCTTGATTTCCTTGTCATAGTTTCAGTTACACAAGCTCAGCAGTGGCTTTGGCTGAGGGGACTCCTGGGCAGACTGGTTTGGGTGCACAGACTGACCATTCCACAGTTTAAATCTTTCTAAGGTCATAGTTTCTGCAAGAGTCAAGGCATAATGCTGGTGAAGGTTTATCTTTAATTTCCCATTTAACAAACAAAAGTTTATTTAAACAAAAGCCATGACTATTGTACTCACCTTTCAGAATCAGAATTGATGTTGCTGAATTCTGAAGAGAACTTTATAAAGTAAATGTTTTCTATTTACTTTTATAGTAGTTGTGCACTGAATATCTGACAATGAAAACCATTGACAGCTCCCCTTGTTTAAGGAGGATAGTTATGTTTCCTTGTTATGAAGATGTTATGAGGATGAAGCTGGGTGTCTTTACATGTGTGTGTGTTGGGAGGAAAAGAAGGGCTCCCATAGAATATGAAAAATCCCCTAGGACTGTTATTGTTTGCCCCTTTGAGGAAAAGATTCTTTGATTTGTTCTCCAGAAATGACTTGTGGAAACATGTGTATCATTAATAGACATAAATAGAAGGTCCAGGTGTAACAAAAGGATCTGAGGACCCAGATGGAAGCCTTGTGCAGAGATTTGGGGAAAAAAAAAAAACAAACCTGCTGAATAGAAAGCTGGTGGGAGATGCAATAAGAGTCAGTACCTCCAAGGCTCTAATTTTCTCTCTGTAGACTGTTGAGTTGAGGGCATGAGGTGGTGAGGAAAGAGCCCTGGAGTACTATGAGTAAGTCAGCAGAAACAGAGCACAGTCTATTGTTACTCAGAGTCTAGCCCTTGGGCTGGTTGGCCAACTGTTTATTATTAGTCCAGGATCCAATAAAGACAGGAGTTGAAGGGTACTTTTTATACCAATCTGAGAAAGTAAATTTAAGTGTATTGACTCTGGTGGCGCTGTTGCTCAGTAACTAAGTCATGTCTGACCCTTTGTGACCCTGTGTACTGCAGCATGCCAGGCTTCCCTGTCTTTCACTGTCTCCCAGAGTTTGGTCAAATTCATGTCCACTGAGTCCATGATGCTATGTCACCCTCTTCTCCTTTTGCCTTCAATCTTTCCCAGCATCAAGGTCTTTTCCAATGAATCAGCTCTTCACATCAGTTGCCCAAAGTATTGAAGCTTCAGCTTCAGCATCAGTCCTTCCAGTGAACATTCAGGGTTGATTTCCTTTAGGGCTGACAGTTTTCTCCAGCACCACAATTCGAAAGCATCAATTCTTTGGCCCTCAGCCTTCTTTATTGCCAAGCTCTCACATCCATACATGACTACTAGAAAAACCATAGCTTTGACCAGACAGAACAGTTGGCAAAGTAATGTCTCTGCTTTTTAGTATGCTGTCTAGGTTAGTCATAGCTTTTCTTCCAAGGAGCTAGCATCTTTTCATTTTATGGCTGCAATCACCATCTGCAGTGATTTTGAAGCCCCCAAAATAAAGTCTCTCACTATTTTCATTGTTTCCCCATCTATTTGCCATGAAGTGATGGGATCAGATGCCACAATCTTAGTTTTCTGAATGTTGAGTTTTAAGCCAGGTTTTTCACTCTCCTCTTTCACTTTCATCAAGAGGCTCTTTAGTTCTTCTTCACTTTCTGCCATTAAGGGTGGTGTCATCTACATATCTGAGGTTACTGATATTTCTCCCAGTAGTCTTGATTCCAGGTTGTGCTTCATCCAGACTGGCATTTCATATGATGTACTCTGTATATAAGTTAAATAAACAGGGTGGCAATATACAGCTTTGACATACTCCTTTCCTGATTTGCAACCAGTCTGTTGTTCCATGTCTAGTTCTAACTGTTGTTTCTTGACCTGCATACAGATTTCCCAGGAGGCAGATAGGGTGGTCTGGTATTCCCATCTCTTTCAGAATTTTCCACAGTTTGTTGTCATCCACACAGTCAAAAGCTTTGGCATAGTCAATAAAGCAGAAATAGATGTTTTTCTGGAATTCTCTTGCTTTTTTGATGATCCAACAGATGTTGGCAATTTGGTCTCTGGTTCCTCTGCCTTATCTAAATCCAGCTTGAACATCTGGAAGTTCACGGTTCACATACTGTTGAAGCTTGGCTTGGAGAATTTTGAGCATTACTTTGCTACTGTGTGAGATGAGTGCAATTGTGCAGTAGTTTGAACATTCTTTGGCATCGCCTTTCTTTAGGATTCGAATGAAATCTGCTATTTTCCACTTCTGTGGCCACTGCTGAGTTTTCCAAATTTTCTGGCATATTGAGTGTAGCACTTTCACAGCATCATCTTTTAGGATTTGAAATAATAACTGGAATTCCATCACATCCACTAGCTTTGTTCATAGTGATGCTTCCTAAGGCCCAGTTGTCTTTACATTCCAGGATGTCTGGCTCTAGGTAAGTGATCACACCATCATGGTTATCTCGGTCATGAAGATCTTTTTTGTAGTTCTTCTGTGTATTCTTGCCACCTCTTAATATCATCTGCTTCTGTTAGGTCCATACTATTTCTGTCCTTCATCGAGCCCATCTTTGCATGAAATGTTCCCTTGGTATCTCTAATTTTCTTGAAGAGATGTCTAGTCTTTCCCATTCTATTGTTTTCCTCTATTTCTATGCATTGATCACTGAGGAAGGCTTTCTTATCTCTCCTTGCTATTCTTTGGAACTCTGCATTCAGATGGATATATCTTTCCTTTTCTCCTTTGCCTTTCATGTCTTGTCTTTTCTCAGCTATTTGTAAGGCCTCCTTAGACAAACATTTTGCCTGTTTGTATTTCTTTTTCTTGGGGATGGTCTTGATCCCTGTCTCCTGTACAATGTCATGAACCTCCATCCATAGTTCTTCAGGCATTCTATCAGATCTAATCCCTTGCATCTATTTGTCCCTTCCACTGTATAATCGTAAGGGATTTGTATTAGGTCATAACTGAATGGTCTAGTGGTTTCCCCTACTTCCTTCAATTTAAGTCTGAATTTGGCAATAAAGAGTTCATGATCTGAGCCACAGTCAGCTCCTGGTCTTGTTTTTGCTGACTGTATGGAGCGTCTCCATCTTTGTCTGCAAAGTATATAATCAATCTGATTTCGGTATTGACCATCTAGTGATGTCCATATGTGGAGTCTTCTCTTGTGTTGTTGGGAGACGGTGTTTGCTATGACCAGTGTGTTCTCTTGGCAAAACCCTGTTAGCCTTTACCCTGGTTCATTTTGTACTCCAAGACCAAATTTGCCTGTTACTCCAGGTATCTCTTGACTGCCTACTTTTGGATTCCAGTCCCCTATGATGAAAAGGACATCTTTTTAGGTGTTAGTTTAGAAGGTCCTGTAGGTCTTCATAGAACCGTTCAACTTCAGCATCTTCAGCATTACTGGTTGGGGCATAGATTTGGATTACTGTGATATTGAATGGTTTGCCTTGGAAACGAACAGAGATCATTCTGTTGTTTTTGAGACTGCACCCAAGTATTGCATTTAGGGCTTTTTTGTTGACTATGAGGGGTACTCCATTTCTTCTGAGGGATTCTTCCCCATAGTAGTAGATATAATGGTCATCTGGGTTAAATTCGCCCACTCCAGTCCATGTTAGTTCACTGATTCCTAAAATGTTGATGTTCACTCTTGCCATCTCCTCTGTGATCACTTCCAATTTATCTTGGTTCATGGACCTAACATTCCTGGTGCTTATGCAATGTTGCTCTTTACAGCATCAGACTTTACTTCCATTACCAGTTACATCCACAACTGGGAGTTGTTTTTGCTTTGGCTCCGTCTCTTCATTCTTTCTGGCGTTATTTCTCCACTCTTCTCCAGTAGCAAATTTAGCACCTACTGACCTGGGGAGTTTATTTTTCAGTGTCCTCTCTTTTTGCCTTTCATACTGTTCATGGGGTTCTCAAGGCATGAATACTGAAGTGGTTTGCCATTCCCTTCTCCAGTAGACCACATTTTGTCAGAACTCTCTGCCATGACCTGTCCATCTTGGGTTGCCCTACATGGCATGGCTCATAGTTTCATTGAGTTAGACAAGGCTATGGTCCATGTGATCAGTTTGATTAGTTTTATGTGACTTTGGTTTTCATTCTGTCTGCCCTCTGAGGGATACAGATAAGAGGCTTATGGAAGCTTTCTGATTGGAGAGACTGACTGTGGAGGGAACTGGGTCCTGTTCTGATGGGCAGAGCCATGCTCAGTAAATGTTTAATCCAATTTCCTGTTGATGGACGGGGCTGTGTTCCCTCCCTGTTGTTTGACCTGAGACCAAATTATGGTGGAGGTAATGAAGATAATGGTGACCTCCTTCAAAAGGTCCCATGCTCACACTGCCACACTCAATGCCCCTGATCCTGCAGCAGACCACCGCAGACTCACACCTCCTGGACACTCACAGGCAAGTCTGGGTCAGTCTCTTGTGGGGTCACTGCTCCTTTCTCCTAGGTCCTGGTGTGCACAAGGTTTTGTTTGTGCCCTCCAAGAGTCTGTTTCCCCAGCCCTGTGTAAGTTCTGGGGGCTCTATGGTGAGGTTAATGGCAACCTCCTCCAAGAGGGCTTATGCCACACCCAGGTCTGTTGCACCCAGAGCCCCCTGCCCCTACGGCTGATTCATACCTCCACAGGAGACACTAAAACACTCAAAGGCAGGTCTGACTCAGTCTCTGTGGGGTCTCCTGCTGTGCACAATGTTTTGTTTGAGCCCTCCAAGCATCTCTGGTGGGAATGGGATTTGATTCTAAGTGCAATTTTACCCCTCCTACTATCTTGCTGGGGTTTTCTCCTTTGACCTTGGACATGGGGTATTTTATTTTGGTGGGATCCAACATTCCCCTGTCAATGGTTGTTCAGCAGTGAGTTGTAATTTTGGAATTCTCATAGAAGATAAGCACACGTCCTTCTACTCCACCATCTTGATTTGATCCTGAAAAATTGTTCACAATTTGATCAGAAAAAATTGTTCATAACATCTATTTTAACTATTTAAATATCTGCAGAATGTGAGGTTATGCCTCCTTGCTTGTCTTTTTTGGATAGTGCATATTTTTGCCTTTTTCTTGATTAATATACCTCTGTTTTTTCAATTTTATTAATATTTTTGAAGAGTGAAATACAGATTTATTCTCTCTATGGGACATATATTCTATTTCTTTGATTTATATTCTTTCATTTTTAATATTTTTTTCATATTTGTTGTTCCTTTTGAAGCTTCCTGTGATGAAAGCTTTCCTTTTATTTTCAGCCTTTCCTTGAGGTTGTTTTCCAAAGCATTATCTTAAATAAATTTAAGGGGACCTTAATATAATAATAAATAAATAAATAAATAAATAAATAAATAAAATAATAAATAAATTAAAAAAATAATAATAAATTGAGGGGACCTCAATTCTCCCCCTTTTTTTTTTGCTAGTAATTTTGAATGATGCCATGGAAACTGTGAAGGCTAGGTTATAGAGAGTCTGGATTCCATTACGGTCCTCTCAAACACAGCCATTGCATGAATATACCACCATTTTTTTTTTTAACCTGTTCTTTTAATGATGGACATTTGAGAAATTTCTAGATTTTGACAATTGAGAATAAAGCTTCTAAAAGATCTCCATACAGGTCTTTGTGTGTTTTCATTTCTGTTGAATAAATACCCAGGATTGAAATTTCTGGGCAGTATGGTTGGTGCATGTTTATAAGAATTGAAAAAAAACTTTTAAATGGTAATAACATTTCACCTTTCTTCAGGATTGCATTTCAGTTCTCTTTGCTCTGCATCTTTTCCAGCACTTGCTATTGTCAGTACTTTTTTTTTTTAAGTCATTCTACATATTAAGGAATAATTACACTAGGAAAGGAACAATAAGAAAAGTAAATAGGACAAAAACAAAAAAATCAAAAGAAAAAAAAATCCACAGCACTGCAGAAGGCCAACGTAGAGGTAGAAGGGAAATAAAAAGTGTGATTTAAAAAAGACAGAGAGAGAAATAAAGTTTCAAGGTGGTAGTTCTTCTTAAGTGTAAAGTCTGTCCCCCATGGGTGGGGTTGGACCAGTGCCCTCTGAAGGTTTCCTGGCTGGGAGGACTTGTGCCTGTGTTCTGGTCAATGGAGCTGGATCTCGTCTCTCCAGTGGGCAGTGTCATGTCCAGTAGTAGCTTTAGGGTGTCTATGGGTTTGATACAGCTTTGAGCAGCCTGTCTGCTAGTGTGTATTGTGTTTCTGTTTTGTTGAAGAACCGGCGTGGGATGTCTGGGCACTTGTGCTTGCTGACACTGCTGGTAGGAATGTAAATTGATGCAGCCTCTATGGAAGACTGGAGATTCCTTTAAAAACTAGGAGTAAGACTACCATATGACCCAGCAATATCACTGCTAGGCATATACCCTGAGGAACCCAAAATTGAAAAAGACACATGTACCCCAGTGTTCGTTGCAGCACTATTTACAATAGGTAGGACATAGAAGCAACCCAGATGTTCACTGACAGATGAATGGATACAGAAGTTGTGGTACATATATACAATGGACTATCTATTCTATATATGGTAGTGTGTATGCTTCTGTGCTACTCTCTCCATTCATCTCACCCTCTCCTGCCTGTGTTCATAATTCTGTTTTCTATATCTGTGTCTCCATTGCAACCCTGCAAATAGGTTCATCAGTACCTTCTTTCTAGATTCCATATATATATGTGTTAATATAGGATATTTGCGTTTCTCTTTCCGACTTACTTCACTCTATAATAGGCTGCAAACACATTTGAGTCAGTTCTAATGAGGTGGATGAACCTACAGCCTATTATTCAGAGTGAAGTAAGCTGGAAAGAGAAAAACAAAAATTGTTTATTAACACTTATATATGGAATCTAGAAAGATGATACTGATGAACCTATCTGCAGGGCTGCAGTGGAGACACAGACATAGGAAACAGACTTACAGACACAGGCAGGAGAGGGTAGATGAATGGAGAGAGTAGCATAGGAGCATATACACTACCATGTGTAAAATAGATAGCCAATGAATATTTGCTATATGACTCATGGAACCCAAACTAAGACTCTGTAACAACCTAGAGGGGTAGTAAAGGGTGGGGGTGGGAGGTGGGAGGGAGGTTCAAGAGGGAGGGGACATACGTATGCCTATAGCTAATTCATGTTAATATATGGCAGAAACCAAAGCAACATTATAATTATCCTCCAATTAAAAAAATTAATTTAAAAAGTCATTCTAATGTGTGTGTAGTATTAATTCTTCTAATTTGCTTTTCCCCAGTGACTTATCTTGTTCATCATCATTTTCAGGTGCTCTCTTGCCATTCATATTTCTTTTATGAAATATCTCTTCAAATCTTTTATCTATTTTAAAAAATTAGATTGCTTGCTCTCTAATTGAGTTATGAGAACTCCATATATTTTATATGTATGTGTGTGGTCACACTCAGTCATGTCTAACTCTTTGCAACCCCATGGACTATAACCTGCCAGACTCCTTTGTCCATGAAATTTTCCAGACAAGAATACTGGAGTGGGTTGACATTTACTTCTCCAATATTTTAGATATAAATCCTTCAGTGTTTTGTAAAGATTTTGTTATAATCTCTGCTTTGTCATTTCATTTTTTTAACAATGTCATTTGAGATTAACGCTTTAACTTTTATAAAATCTAGTTTACTATTATTATTGTGGTTCCTGCAGTTATTGTCATAGTTAACAAAATTTTACCCTCTCCTGGTTCGATTCCTGGATCAGGAAGATCCACTGGAGAAGGGATAGGCTACCCACTCCAGAATTCTTGTGCTTCCCTTGTGGCTCAGCTGGTAAAGAATCCACATGTGATGTTGGGAGACCTGGCTTCAATCCCTGGGTTGGGAAGATCCCCTGGAGAAGGGAAAGGCTATCCCCTCCAGTATTCTGGCCTGGAGAATTCCATGGACTGTATAGTCCATGGGGTTGCAGAGTCAGACACGACTGAGCGACTTTCACGTCAATAAAATATTCTTTGTCTTTTTTTTTCTTTGAAATTTTATAATGTTGGTTTACATTTCACTCTAAGATCTCATTAAAACTTTGTTTTATGTGTGAAATAAGTATTGAGGTCTTCTGGGTATTTGCTTATTTAATGAATGTTCACTTATTCTCACACACTTTGTTGAAAAGTTTATACTTTTCTCCATTAACCTCCATTATCTTTTCTTTCAAGAAGCCAATTAACCAGGTAAAAATGTATGAATCTATTTTAGAAACTCTATTCTATTCCATTTATCTATATGCTTATCCTTATAGTAATACTGCATGTCTTGAGTACTGCAGCTTTATTATAAGGCTTGAAATTAGGTAATGGAAAATGTGCAAATCTGCTTTCCTTTTCCAAATTTTCTTAAACTTCTCCAGGCCCATTTTTTCCTTATGAATTTTATAATGCTTGTGAATTTCTAAAAAGCAAAACTAAACTTCTTATTGCTTTTGCATTCAATCTATGATAACTTTAGGGGAGAATTGACATCTTAACATTTGGCATTATTATAAATGGTGCTAATTTTTAAATTTTATTTTTTATTTTCAGCTGCTTGTTGTCCATGATAGTGTTGATTTTCACATATTGACCTTGTATGTTGTGACTCTGTTAAGCTAAATTAATTTAGTCACATAAAAAATTGCCTTTTTTGATATTTCTACAATCACTTGCAAATGAAGTCTGGTGGGTTTTCTGCTCCTGAAAAATTTTAGGTCTTTGGTTCATTTTAATTTTTCATTGTTCTAGCCAGTATCTAAAATACAATGTTTAAAATGAAGGCATGAGGAATGGGAGTGCGTGTCCTAATTTTGTTCCTGATCTTTGGAGCAAAGCATTCAACTTACATTGCACTTAATAGCAAAAGATTGTATGCTGAAAACTATAAAATGCCAATGAAAGAAATCGAAAAAGTTCTCAATGAATAGAGAGAAATACAATACTTATGAATTTGATGACTCAACATGACAAAGATGTCATTTCTTCCCAAATTGATCTATAGGTTTAATGCAATCACTATCAAAATTCCAGCATGATTCTTTATAGTTAGACAATCTGATCTTAAAATTTAAATAAAACCACCTGTAAAAGAATGAAACTAGAACACTTTCTAACACCATACACAAAAATAAACTCAAAATGGATTAAAGATCTAAATGTAAGACCAGAAACTATAAAACTCCTAGAGGAGAACATAGGCAAAACACTCTCTGACATAAATCACAGCAGGATCCTCTATGACCCACATCCCAGAATTTTAGAAACAAAAGCAAAAATAAACAAATGGGACCTAATGAAACTTAAAAGCTTTTGCACAACAAAGGAAACTATAAGCAAGGTGAAAAGACAGCCCTCAGATTGGGAGAAAATAATAGCAAACGAAGCAACAGACAAAGGATTAATCTCAAAAATATACAAGCAACTCCTCCAGCTCAGCTCCAGAAAAATAAATGACCCAATCAAAAAATGGGCCAAAGAACTAAACAGACAGCTCTCCAAGGAAGACATACAGATGGCAAAAAAACACATGAAAAGATGCTCAACATCACTCATTATCAGAGAAATGCAAATCAAAACCACAATGAGGTACCATTACACGCCAGTCAGGATGGCTGCTATCCAAAAGTCTAGCAATAAATGCAATAAATGCTGGAGAGGGTGTGGAGAAAAGGGAACCCTCTTACACTGTTGGTGGGAATGCAAATTAGTACAGCCACTATGGAAAACAGTGTGGAGATTTCTTAAAAAGCTGGAAATAGAACTGCCATATGACCCAGCAATCCCACTTCTGGGCATACACACCGAGGAAACGAGATCTGAAAGAGACACGTGCACCCCAATGTTCATTGCAGCACTGTTTATCATAGCCAGGACATGGAAGCAACCCAGATGCCCATCAGCAGACGAATGGATGAGGAAGCTGTGGTACATATACACCATGGAATATTACTCAGCCATTAAAAAGAATTCATTTGAATCAGTTCTAATGAGATGGATGAAACTGGAGCCCATTATACAGAGCGAAGTAAGCCAGAAAGATAAAGACCAATACAGCATACTAACACATATATATGGACTTTAGAAAGATGGTAACGATAACCCTATATGCAAAACAGAAAAAGAGACTCAGATGTATGGAACAGACTTGTGGACTCTGGGAGAAGGCGAGGGTGGGATGTTTCGAGAGAACAGCATCGAAACATGTATATTATCTAGGGTGAAACAGATCACCAGCCCAGGTTGGGTGCATGAGACAAGTGCTCGGGCCTGGTGCACTGGGAAGACCCAGAGGGATGGGGTGGAGAGGGAGGTGGGAGGGGGGACCGGGATGGGGAATACATGTAAATCCATGGCTAATTCATTTCAATGTATGACAAAAACCACTGCAATGATGTAAAGTAATTAGCCTCCAACTAATCAAAATAAATGGAAAAAATAAAAAATAAAATAATAAAAATAAAAATAAATAATAAAATAAAATAAAATAAAATTTAAATAAAGAGCAAAGGAACTGCCCAATATAATTATTTTTAGAAAGAATGACACAGCCTGAATTTAGACTCACTACTTTTCAACAAGAATCAAGACAGTGTAGCACTAGTGTGGGGATGGGAGGTGTGAATTCCTGGGTTAACAGAACAGAGTAAAATTCAGAATTAGGTCCACACAAGTACAACCCACTGATTTAAACAAATGTACAAAAGCCATCAATGGAGAAAGGACAGTCTTTTCAATAAATGGTGTTGGAATAATTGGACTTTCATGGACAAAAACAAACTAAGCAAACTTCAACCTAAACCTCACATCTTATACAAAAATACACTCAAAATGGAGCATAGATCAAAATGTAAAGTGTTAGAGTTTGGAAAAAAGCACAGAAGAACTATTCAAGAGGAGTGTTAGGCAAATGTTCTTAGATGACATGAAATGCACAATGCATATATTAAAAGATTGAGAAATTGGATCTATATAAAAATTCAAATCAACAGCATAAGCAAATACCACTACACACCCATTAAAAGGTACATTTACAGAGGACTAATAATACTAACTGTTGGCAATATACTGAAGCAATTGGGGCTCTTAACATCACAAATGGGAGTGTAAAATAATACAGTCACTTTGGAAAATGGTTTGAAAAATTTTAAAGATAAACACCCTATTTCCAGCAATCTCACTCCTAAATATTTACCTAAGACAAACCAGAAAATATATTCACACAGAAATAACTCAAGTGTTCATAGCAGTCTCATTTACAATAGCTGAGAACTGGAAACAATTCCCGCCAACTGGTGATGGGATTAAAATAAGTGGTACATCTATACAGTGAAATACTACTTGCCAATAAAAAGAAATAAAATGGTGATACTCATCATAATGAATATTAAAATAAGTATGCTGAGAGAAGTCATTCACAACAATGTATATATAATATGATTTGTATTTTCTAAATTTACAGGAAAAGGAAACTAATCCATATTGTCAAAAAGCATATCAGTAGTTGTCTGTGGCCAAAGGCACAGAGAAAAATGGATTCCAAAGGAGCAGAAGAAATCATTGGGAGGTAATTGAAATTGAAATGCTTGATTGTGACTGTGGCTTCATGATTTCAAGTTAATCATTGTGAACTTTCTATTTCCCCTAAATCCTGACAAAAATGAAATGTCAGCTGTGTTACATAAAACACTGTAGAAAAAAATGATTCTTTAATTGTAAGATGAACATGGACTGAGAGGACAATATACAGAACATATTTTTTAGGCTTTTCAGAGTGCAGTGATTCTGATAACTTGAAATAATGCTTTCAGGGGCTCTGAAACTGTATCTGGCAGCATTATAAATATATGATCTCAGTTATGATCATGAGGCTCGCCAGGTAGGATGGATCCTCTGCCAGTGATGTCTCTTGGGAGTCACAGTGAAGAACTGTGAAGATTACGCTCACCAAAGAGAAATGAATGCCTGGTACACACACTGGCATGGCAAATTTTTCACTTTTGAAGTTCCGTGTGGTTCTTTTGCATATTACAGAGTCATCATTTTTGGTTTTATGTGATTATATATGTTTTCAAATTGTATTTTATCTTTTTAAATGAAATAATACTATAGTCTGTGTCTATTGATTCCCATATCTTAAATCTTAATGATTCTGTTTCTGTTGTCTCCACTGACTCCCACCGTATGTTTAGAATTTAGCTACTTCCTTGGTGCTGTTCATTATTTTTCAGTATGTACTTGTTATCATATTTATTGTTCAGTAGGAATAACAGGCTTGAGTTGTTTGTTTATCCAGTTCACCAAGAGGCACCACCTGTCCTTGACCATCTTATATTCAAGTTCAAGGCTTGAGACTATAGATCTCCAGGGATCTGAGAGATCTGTGCAAGACTTGGTCACTGAATATTTCTCTTATCCTAAGGGTGTATGTCTGAGAAGGCAATGGCACCCCACTCCAGTACTCTTGCCTGGAAAATCCCATGGATGGAGGAGCCTGGTAGGCTGTAGTCCATGGGGTCGCTGAGTCGGACACAACTGAGCAACTTCCCTTTCACTTTTCACTTTCATGCATTGGGGAAGGAAATGGCAACCCACTCCAGTGTTCTTGCCTGGAGAATCCCAGAGATGGGGTAGCCTGGTGGGCTTCCATCTATGGGGTCATACAGAGTCGGATGCGACTGAAGCGACTTAGCAGCGGCAGAAGGGTATATGTAAAGTTTATCCTTCAGAATTCTCATCTGGTTGTGTCCTAGACCTCGAAGTATATTCCTCCCCTCCCAAGATACCACTAAATGCAAACCTGGGTTGATAAGACTTCCTTCTGGCCTGTCAAATTCTCTCATTGCTGAACCATATGTGAGTGTTAGGTTTACTTCTCTGGGTTCTCACAGTTCCTGAGGAAGCAGCTCCTTATTAGTCTGTAACCTCTACTTAAGAGATCTTAAACATATTAACATTTGTTTTAGTTGTGCTCACTATATGATTGATTCAAATTACTAAACCTGCCATAATTGGAACAGAAATCTCAAAGGTAAAGGTAAATTATATGCCTGTGAGTGGAAGATTCAGTTAAGTTCAGTCACTCAGTCGTGTCCGACTCTTTGCAACCCCATGAATCGCTGCACGCCAGGCCTCCCTGTCCATCACCAACTCCTGGAGTTTACTCAAACTCATGCCCCTCAAGTCGGTGATGCCATCCAGCCATCTCATCCTCTGTCGTCCCCTTCTCCTCCTACCCCCAATACCTCCCAGCATCAAGGTCTTTTCCAATGAGTCAACTCTTTGCATGAGGTGCCCAAAGTACTGGAGTTTCAGCTTCAGCATCAGGTCTTCCAATGAACACCCAGGACTGATCTCCTTTAGGATGGACTGGTTGGATCTCCTTGCAGTCCAAGGGACTCTCAAGAGTCTTCTCCAACACCACAGTTCAGAAGCATCAACTTTTCGGTGCTCAGCTTTCTTTACAGTCCAACTCTCACATCCATACATGACCACTGGAAAAACCATAGGCTTGACTAGACAGACCTTTGCAGGCAAAGTAATGTCTCTGCTTTTTAATATGCTGTCTAGGTTGGTCATAACTTTCCTTCCAAGGAGTAAGCGTCTTTGAATTTCATGGCTTCAGTCACCATCTGCAGTGATTTTGGAGCCCAAGAAAATAAAGTCTGACACTGTTTCCACTGTCTCCCCATCCATTTCCCATGAAGTGATGGAACCAGATGCCATGATCTTAGTTTTCTGAATGTTAAGCTTTAAGCCAACTTTCCCACTCTCCTTTTTCACTTTCATCAAGAGGCTTTTTACTTGCTCTTCACTTTCTGCCATAAGGGTGGTGTCATCTACATATCTGAGGTTATTGATATTTCTCCCAGCAATCTAGATTCCAGCTTCTTCCAGCCCAGTGTTTCTCATGATGTACTCTGCATGTAAGTTAAATAAGCAGGGTGACAATATACAGCCTTGATGTACTCCTTTTCCTATTTGGAACCAGTCTGTTGGTCCATGTCCAGTTCTAACTGTTGCTTCCTGACCTGCATACAGGTTCTCAAGAGGCAGGTCAGGTGGTATGGTATTCCCATCTCTTTCAGAATTTTCCACAGTTTATTGTGATCCACACAGTCAAAGGCTTTGGTATAGTCAATAAAGCAGAAATAGACGTTTTTCTGGAACTCTCTTGCTTTTTTGATGATCCAGCGGTTGTTGGCAATTTGATCTCTGGTTCCTCTGCCTTTTCTAAAATCAGCTTGAACATCTGGAAGTTCTCGGCTCACGTATTGCTGAAGCCTGACTTGGAGAATTTTGAGCATTACTTTACTAGCATGTGAGATGAGTTCAATTGTGCAGTAGTTTGAGCATTCTTTGGGATTACCTTTCTTAGGGATTGGAATGAAAACTGGCCTTTTCCAGTCCTGTGGCCACTGCTGAGTTTTCCAAATTTGCTGGCATATTGAGTGCGGCACTTTCACAGCATCATCTTTCAGGATTTGAAATGGCTCAACTGGAATTCCATCACATCCACTAGCTTTGTTTGTAGTGATGCTTTCTAAGGCCCAGTTGACTTCACATTCCAGGATGTCTGGCTCTAGGTGAGTGATCACACCATCGTAATTATCTGGGTCATGAAGATCTTTTTTGTACAGTTCTTCTGTGTCTTCTTGCCACCTCTTCTTAATATCTTCTGCTTCTGTTAGGCTCATACCATTTCTGTCCTTTATTGAGCCCATTTTTGCATGAAATGTTCCCTTGGTATCTCCAATTTTCTTGAAGAGATCTCTAGTCTTTCCCGTTCTATTGTTTTCCTCTATTTCTTTGCATTGATCACTGAGGAAGGCTTTCTTATCTCTCCTGGCTATTCTTTGGAACTCTGCATTCAAATGGGACTATCTTTCCTTTTCTCCTTTGC
Organism: Odocoileus virginianus; assembly: GCF_023699985.2. Taxonomy (NCBI): domain Eukaryota; kingdom Metazoa; phylum Chordata; class Mammalia; order Artiodactyla; family Cervidae; genus Odocoileus; species Odocoileus virginianus. Next base: position 31,811,669 of record NC_069683.1, read on the forward strand.
TTTTTGCTTCTCTTCATTTCGTAGCTATTTGTAAGGCCTCCTCAGACAACCATTTTGCCTTTTTGCATTTCTTTTCCATGGGGATGGTCTTGATCCCTGTCTCCTGTACAATGTCACGAACCTCCGTCCATAGTTCATCAGATTAGATTTGCACAAATATACACAGGTAACACCACATACAACAGGTGATATCCTCACCTCCTCCATCCTTGCTCAGATATTATCTTCCCAATGAGGCCTGCACTGACACCTCCTGCCCTGGCATTTTAAGTTTCATTGCTCTGTCTTTTTTTCTTTCTTTATGACACTATCCCCTTCAAATAGTCTGAATCACTAGCTTGTTGATTTTATTATCACTTGTCTGCTATCAGATAAATTCAATGAGGGCAGATACATTGGATGTTTGTCATTTATATTTCTAATGGCTTATGATGTTCTCTGTAATACAATAACTCAATATAATTTTTGACGGGAATAACTACAAGTTGGTGTCACAGTTTCACTGGGAAGGAGACAGCAGTGCAGTGGGGAAAGCTGAACTTGCATCTCACTCATCTACAAGTAGGCAGTGGGAATCAACACACCATTTTTGCCAGAGCTGTGTCAGGAGTGCTCAGCAGGAAACTGAAGAAACACATACACACCCACCTGATGTTGTAGAAACACAACAGGAGACTTCCTCCAAAAAAAACCCTGGAATATGATCTAGCATACAATCATATACCAAATATCTACAGCATAATCAAAAATCACTTATCATACCAATAACCAGAAAAGTAAAAGCTTCAGTGAGATTAAACAATATATGCCCACATCAAGATGAAAAGAATCTAGAAATCATCTGTTAAGGATTTAAAACAGCCTTCAAACAAATGTTTCAACAAGCAACCATTAATTTCCTTGACACAAATTTGAAAAGTAGAAAATTTAAGCAAAGAAGCAAAAGTCAAAAAATAATAATGTGAAAATGACATAACTAAAAATACAAACACTGAAGTTAAAAAATAAAACTTGCTGGATGATCTCAATAGTCTAGTGGAGATGACAGATGATAGAATCAATAAACTTTAACAAAGATAAATATAAACAACTGATCTAAACAAAAGGGAAATAGATTGGGAAAAAAGTTCAGATCTACATGGATTTGTGGGAAAATAACAAGCTATTTTGGGAGTTCTAGAGGAAAGGAGAAAGAGGTACTGAGTAAATACTTAAATAAATGAAGTCTGAAAACTTTCCAAATTTGATGAAAGATATAGAGCTACAGGTGTAGGAAGCTGACCAAACTCAAACAGGATAAACCCAGAGAAATCCATACCACAACACACATAAGTAAAGCTCTGAAAATTAAAAGAAAGAAAAATCTTAAGAGCACTGATGAAATATCACTACTTATTATTTTAAAAATCCATAATATTTTTCAAGTACTAAAACCAAAGAATAGGCAAATGTAAATTCTATATCTGGCAGAAACAGCCTTCAGAAACGAGGTGAAATAAAGACACTTCAGATGAAGGAAAACGAAAAGAAATTTTTCCCAACAAATCCACCTTTAAATGATGGCAAAAGCAAGTTCCCTAAATAGGAAGCAAATAATAAAAAGAAGACATGGAACTCTAACAATTAAAAATAAATAGAATGAAAATAAAAAGGGAGCATATCAAAACATGTGAGATTAAGTTAAAGTAGTGCTGAGGGGGAAATTTACAGCACTGAATGCTTACATGACTAAAGAAGAAAGGTCTTAGAATATATGTAGGATTTTTGAAAGAAAAGAAAAAGGTAGAAGATAGCTCTACTTGATATGAAGACTTACACAGTTGAAGTCATCAGAATGCTGTGGTACTGGTGGAAGAAAAGATACATTGATCAAATGAAGCTAAACAAAAAAATCTAGAAAAAGACCTACATAAGTATGCCAAACATTTTTTTTTAAGGTACAGAAGCAGCCCAATGAAAGAAGGAAATCTTTTCAACAAAGGTTCTGGAGTAACTGGACAATCATAGATGGCAGAGCCACTTCAATCCTAAATGCCACACCTTACACAAGCATTTACTTAAAGTAGATTTGGACTTCAATGTATAATGTAGAACTATAAATTGTAAACCTTTTTTAAAAAGGAGAAAATGTTCAAAATATGGGACCTGTCAAAAATTTCTGGGAATTGACACTAAAACTACAATCCATAAACAAAAGATTCATCCAACTATTATTTTGAAAATATTATGTTTCAAGCATGCTTTGAATCATTTACTACATATATATATTTATACACACAGACACATACATACAGAGAAGCATATATACATGTATTTTAAAACATTTTTTAAATGTGTGGAATTAAAAAAAAAAAAGGAGATACAAATGAATTTATTTACAAGGCAGAAGCAGACTCACAGACTTGGAGAACAATCTTGTGGTTGCCAGAGGGGGAAGGTGGAGGATAGGGATGGATTGGGAATTTGGGATTGACATGTATCTAGTGCTATATTTGGAATAGATAACCAACAAGGACCTACTGTAAAATGAAATAAAATGATAAAATAAAAATTAAAAAAAATATTTTAAAATGGTATCCCCTTTATATTAGAATAATAGCGGTACCAGGGCATATAAGTTAATTCTATAATATGTTAAATGCTTTGTACACAAAGTGATTATTTTGTTGGAAGCACTCTGATTTTGATACCAAGCAGGACCCTATGGGGCCCCCAGGCACAGAAACCTTTCTGTGTCCCCTGTTTCTTGTTTGTTGGGAATAGGTTTCAGCCTCCAGGACCTTCCCTGAGTTCCAAATAGCAGGTTCAAACAGTTGCTAACCAGGAAAAGGAGGAGATAAAAAGCAAGGGAGGAGAAGTCAAGAAACAAAAGCAGCCTTGGGAGAATCCTGGTACCAGCTCAAGGGATACACATAACAATATTTTTGAGCGCTTCTGCAGAACTAAACCTCCAACAAATGGAAAATGTTAACTTCTTGATGACATATTATTTTTTCCAGAAAGAAGGTCACAGTTTGATTACCTTGAGAACCACAGAAACTCAATGGGAGACCAAATGAGGCCAGATTAAAGGAATGCAAGCCCTGCACACACTTTAATTCCGATCTCACCTTTAATTCCAATTTAATTCTTTAAATCTCACACTTTAATTCCAGCCTCACCCTTGAAACATTGCCATAAAACTCCTTATAAAATCGCCCTTGGTTGGGACACACAGTTTTGAGGCCATGAGCCCACTATGTCCCCTTTTACCTGGCAAAGTAATAAAGTTATTCTTTTATACTTCACCCAAAACTCTTCTCCAAGATTTGTTTTGGTACCAGTGCACAGAGACTGAGTTTTTGCATCAATTTTTCCATTTCTATTTTCCGTCAGTCTGTAATTTTTAAATGTTCAGGGTTCTTTTATTTACCATCTGAAGGATGAACCTATTTGCACTATTTACTGTCATTCTTAAGGCAATCTGCATTTCTTTGTTTCTTAGACTGTAAATAATGGGATTAAGCAGAGGTGTCAGCACTGTATATGTCACAGCCATCAGCATATCTTCATTGAAAGAGTCACTGTTCTTGGGCCTCAAATAGACAAAGCCAGCAAATCCATAGTGTATGCACACCACAGTGAGGTGGGAAGAGCAAGTTGAGAAGGCCTTATACCTCCCCTTGGCAGAAGGCATCTTCATAACTATGGACCCAATGAAGACATAGGAAATCATTATTAAAATAAAGCTGCCCACCAATACAAAGGCAGAGAGCACAAAAATAGGTAGCTCATAAGACAGAGTATAGTCACAAGCAAGGTGGACAACAGGCGAGATGTCGCAAAAGAAGTGCTGGATGGTGTTGGAGTCACAAAAAGACAAGTTGAATACAACGGTGATGATGCACACAGAAACCAGGAACCCTACCAACCAAGCAGCCATCATTAACTGAAAGCAGATCTTAGGGGTCATGAGGATGGAGTAGTGCAGTGGGTTGTGAATAGCAGTGTAACGGTCATAGGACATGGCAGCCATGATGAAGCAGTTATTGCTTGACAAGCCAAAGAAGAAAAACATCTGTGTGGCACACTCAGGAATAGAAATGGACTTACTGTCTGATAGCAAGTCCACCAACATGCGGGGGATGATTACCACAGTGGTACAGGTTTCTGAAAAGGAGAGGCCACAGAGGAAAAAGTACATGGGGATGTGAAGGCTGTGATTGAGCTTGACGGCCACCATTATGGACACATTTGCAGCTAGAATGGTCACATGGGAGAAGAAAACCATCACAAAGAGGAGATCTTGCAGGTCCGGGAAACTGGAAAATCCCCACAGAAGGAATGTGCTCACTGTGGTGTGATTGTCCATCCTCCTGGTGCACACAGCAACTCTCTTTCAAAGGTGGAGGGTTATTGAAATGAAGACTCTGAGATGAGTATAAACTATCCTTATGGACTGATGTCACCTAGACTGTAACCAAGGGAACCTGAACTTCAAGACTCCTCTTCATGAGAGAGCCTGTGAAAGTGATTCTAAAGGCAGTTGACTGAAGTCAAGTTCAGGAAGTAGAGTAGTGAAAATGATTCTAGTATGGGACTCTGTATTAATGACATAGAGTGAGCCCAAATATCTTCTTTTATTATAATCACAAAGCCATTCTAATCTCTTTTCCAAACTATATCTGCATGTAAAAGGAAAATATGAATAAAATTTCTTTGTTCTCACCCACAGGATTTATTGATTGTATTCAATGCTTCTTGAGATATAATGTTAACCTGGTACTCACAGGTGCTTCATAAACTATTGGCTGAATGAATAAAATAAACCAATCATTGAAATCACTTAAAATAGATATTAAACTTTTAAAGAATTAGGGAGATGAGTGAAATTATCTAAAAGAACTCTGACTTTCCCTTCAAAGAATCTTTTCATCAGTGCACTAAAAGTGATAATGTGACAATGATCTGACCACATAAATGTATTTAGCATGTTGTAACTTCTGCAGAATTTCTAACCACAGTAACATTTGGAGCTTGAGATATATAATATCATTAATTCTTAATACACAATAATTTTCAAACTTCTTAATTCTCATTGAAGTTCTTTTCCTGATGCCCAACATAATATTAATGGACTAGCTTGAAGTCAAAATGATTTTGGAGGCACTGTCTCATTTAGAGTGGCATATTCTGGTAATAATGTTCTAATCAAATTTTGACTCTTTTAGCAAAACCTCCAGGACATTTTCTAGCAGATGTACTTGTTATGTGGTCTGCTTGGAATTGCAGACCTGAATGGAATGAACTCAAATTCTTCAGATCAATTTGGCAAATCATATTTCTATATCAATTTTTCATTAAACATTTGATCTCATAAGAGGTAAGGGCAGAAATGTGACATGAAAACTCTCTATAGAATTTTGATTTTAACTTCAGTCATTGTTAAAGGGAATGGGGAAGAAAAATAGTATGGAAACAGTGATGGAAAAAGGAGGGTGCAAGAGAAATAGAGAAACACTCGCTAGAAATTATTCTGTAGGATGAACACATATATTTCCATTTGAAGAGTTACCATTTTTTTTTTGGACTGTAGTTATGGGGATAGAATACAAGAAGAGTCAGGCTAGGTGACCAGCACTCATCTATTACCCATAACGTGTCAGACACGAGACAGAGAGAAAGCTACTCCATGTAGTCCTCACAAATCTCTGTGTTTGGAATTTTTCATTCTGATTTTATTTTATTTTATTTTTTCATTCTGATTTTATAAAAGATAAAGTGAGTTAGAGAGTGGTTAAGTGATTATGGAAGTCATGCATTTGTTCAACACATATTGACTAAATGAATACAATGTTATACATGAGAAACACAAAATGTAACCAGACACATAGGATCTCTGTGATGTGAGAATGAATGGCTATTTTGGTATGTGGAGTCTGGGACACCCTCTCTGAGGAGGTACCATGCTTAAATGGAGAACAGAATGGCAATAAGCAACCAGCAGGTAAAAATTAGGGGAGAGAGCATTAACTGCATGATTCACAACAAATTCAAGGACTCTAAGGTGGGAAACTCATCTACCCAAGTAATCTTCCTAGACCTAAATGGCTTGTCTTTGTGACCACTTCACTCTCCTCTGAAGGTTTTTGTCTATTTACCTCTAAAGGAAACTTTTTCAATTCTTATTGCTTTAGCTATCACTTACCTTGTATGACTCTCCAATTCTGACTTCTATCATATAGAAAGCTCCAATTTCCTTTGGCACATCTCCAGGCCAAAATGTCCTCAAAGTATTGAATGTAAGATTTTCAGACCAGAATTGGCCACATTTCCCCCACATGTCAGAATTCCCTCCCATACTTCCTATTTGAGTTAGTTACCAACATCAGAGAGCTACTGTAAGATTCCATTTTTTACTCCTTCTCCATTTTCATAATTCCAGACGACTTGTTTGCCAACATCTTTATCATCTTTTTTTAAAATTACCCCTGCTATTTTCCTGGACCTATCCCACAGAGTGTATATGGTACACCCTTATTTGGCTATTTGTCACATGTTCCCTGTGTTTTCATTTTATTTACCACACTGTGACTTATTAGATTTCCAAATACAGAATATATCACTAATAGTGTCAAAAGCAATGAATAGATGCACATTTCTTATAGAAGGAAATCCAAATACCCCCAACATGCTATTTGAGGATCATCACAAATGGATCCCTAGGTGCTGCTCCTGGCCCAATTTCTGCTACATCCCTCTGCCTACCCTACACTCAAACCAGACCATGGTGCCCTCTATTTTCCAGCACATCGTGATCCATATTGCTGCTGCACCTTTGCACACGGTGTCCCCTCTGCCTCAGTTTCTCCTCCCCTATTTTACTTCTATCAGACTTTTACTCAGTTTGGGGGCCCTAACTTGAGTTACTTTGATTCCTCACCTTCTCTTTTTATCCACATTTTCTAGATTCCAGGATCCTAACTAAAAAATGTCTTCTTTCTATTCTACCACTCATGTGTTTTTTTTTTTTTTTTTGCCACAGTCTCTACTTTTTCCATCTTCCAGATCTATCCTTCAGCACCTTCCACATTTTCTCTATCAAATATATGATTATGCTATATATCTCCTCATTTTCAGCATGTTTCATATATCCTTTTCTTACAAACTAGATAATTCTAATAACTTCTAAACCTCATTGCATGCTTCAGTTATTGCTGTTGTTCAGTCGCTAAGTCATGTCTGACTCTTTGCGACCCAATGGACTGCAGCACACCAGGCTCCTCTGGCCTCCACTATCTCCCAGAGTTTATTTAAATTCATGTCCATTGAGTTGGTGATGCTTTCTCATACATCCTCTTGGCTATCCTAAGAGATAAATGCTATTAATATGACCATATTTCTGGTGAAGAAAGGATAGCTTAGAGAGTTAGTTTGCCAAAGGCAATACAGCTGGTAAGTGTACATGTATAATATTTACACAGCAAGGCAGTGACTATCTGGAGACCCATTTATGTGGCTACTTGATTATAAGGCCTACCCTCATTGCAAGTGCCGTAGCATGGCATTCAAGGTCTTACCTGTCCAGCCGCATCTCCTGTTGCCCTAGATGGGGAACATTCCCATTTCCCAAACATCATACGTCCTTCAAGGCTTCTAATTTGCACAAGTTATTTTCTTTAATCTGCAATATCCTTCCTGAATTTTCCTGCCTAATAGAGGGCTAACACTCTTGAAAATACAGTTCCAATGGCACTTTCCCACAGAAAGCCTACCTAAAACTCCTGGCTGTGTCAGTCATTTTTACTAGATTCACATGTCATTTTATTAAGATGAAATTTTGTTTTATTTTCCTCCTTCCTCCTACACTAAGATAGGCAGAGTCCAGTTTAAAATCTAGTGAATGTAGGTTTTTGAGTAAAGTAATTTCAGTGACTATTAGAAAAAATGAAATTTCGTCCTCTCCAGAAAGCCATTATTATTATTATATTGCTCATTTATTAATTCCTCTATAATCTATTTTTAAATGTCTAAATACAATGTATTTTGTGAGCACACATGCTAAAGTTATTGGCTGCTCCCAGATAAGTTTTAAGAAACTTGTCACCTAGCAACGTGAATGCATGTGTAGAAGTTTTCTACACATTCTCTTAATTGAAATAAAGCTGGTGGAAAAAAAACCAACAAACTTCTGAAAATGCCAACAGTGGTTGCTTAGAGTCTAAGAGAATGAGACTAGCATTTTCTCATTACTAAGTACTACCCCAATTTCTGTAGAATCAAATCACACTTGAATTACAACAGTGGTCATCTACTAAGGGGCATATTGAACTCTCTAGGGTAGCTTTGTCAAAATCGTACATCTCTACACATACCTACCACAAGTCCTTAGCAGGCCTCTCCAAGAAGAGAAATCTCTAGCATATGAGGGTACATGTCCTCTATACAGTCTTTCTCACTAGTTATTGTTGTGAACCTTTGACTTGTATGTTTCTTTTCAAATTATTGGCTTTTACCCATACAATTCTAGTACAGTAATGATAGAAGATTATGTCAATATGATACTATGTTCATTTTTCCCAACTGCCCTGGCAGGAACTGGAGAGAAGGAAATCTGTAACATATTTTCATCCCTTCTGTTTGTTTTTCCCAAGCACTACTCTCTTTATTAATCTGGATTTGCTTTGAATTCAGTGTCCTAATCAGAACTATGAAGTTCTTCAAAGCTTCCCCAGTACTGTTTCCTGGGTTCCAGCTCTACCAGGCATAGGGAACTTTCAACATTCTTACTTCCTAGATTGCCTATGCTCATATTTTAATATTTTTCAACAGGCTATTAATATCTACTGGTATTTGATTATTAGAAGATATAGAATAATCACTGTAAAGAGAAAAAAAATCCTATAATGTCCGTGTTCTTCAGAAGGAAAAACACTTTCTAGTCTCTTAAATTCATGAAGTAGTAAACTAGAGGAAGAACTTACAGTCTCATATCTCAGATGTGGCTTTCTGCAATACTTTCTGTGATTTCAAATATTTCATATTTCAGGGATAATTTTTAAAGTAATTTTTCCTTTTGAATGCCTGTGATGAGTCCCTCTGAAATTAGTCTCCTTAACATAAAAGGTAGTGTCTTCTCCATTCCTTAAGGATGGAACTCAGTACCATAAAGATTTTAATGAGAGTCCTCTGGCCACAGGAGACCGTTATCTTAGATTACTGTTTTAGATACCAGGAGTCTTATGCTCTGTGGATCCCAATGTGATGTCCTCAAAAATGTTTTAAAATCCTGATCTACATAAGTGTAATGATGTTTATACTTACAATTCTGAAGAACAAAGTGATGGAAACAAGTTGCTAAAAATAAACCTAGGGATTTAGATGATCCCCTCAGGCATATTTTACTTACTGCACAGTATCATTTCTTTTATGATTCTGAAAATTTGCCAAGTCCCTAAAAACTCCACTATCCTATACACAGGTCAACTGGAATGGCATGCCATGAGAAGCTATTACCTAGAGAATGATTCAGAAGAAGATTTGTAAAAAGAAGATTTTTACGTGGATCACATTAAACTGTAGAAATTCTTAAAGAGATGGAAACACCAAATCACCTTACCTACCTCCTGAGAAACTCGTATGCAGGTCAAGAAGCAATAGTTAGAGCTGGACCTGGAAAAACAGACTCAGTCAAAATTGGGAAAGGAATACGTAAAGTCTGTATACTGTCACCCTGCTAATTTAACTTATATGCAGAGTACACTGAGTGAAATGCTGGGATGGATGAAGCACAAGCTGGAATCAAGATTGCCAGGAGAAATCAATAACTTCAGTTATGCAGATGACACCACCCTTATGGGAGAAAATGAAGAAGAACTTAAGAGCCTCTTGATGAAAGTGAAAGAGGAGAGTAAAAAAGCTGGTTTGAACCTCAACATTCAAAAAGCATAGGTCATGGCATCTGGTTCCATCACTTCATGGCAAAGAGATGGGGAAAAAAATGAGAACAGTGACAGACTATTTTCTTGGGCTCCAAAACCACTGCAGAAGGTGATTGCAGTCATGAAATTAAAAGACACTTGCTCCTTGGAAGAAAAGCTGTGACAAAACTAGACAGTGTATTAAAAAGCAGAGACATCACTTTGCTGACAAAGGTCTATATAGTCAAAACTGTTTTTCCAGTTGTCATGTACAATGAGAGTTGGACTCAGAAGGCTGAGTGCCAAAGAAATGATGCTTTTGAATTGTGCTGGAGAAGACTCTAGAGAGTCCCTTGGACAGCAAGGAGATCAAACCAATCAATCCTAAAGGAAATCAACCCTGAATATTCATAGAAAGGACTGATACTGAAGTTGAAGCTCCAATACTTTGGCCACCTGATGTGAAGAGCAGACTTTTTGGAAAAGACCCTGATGCTGAGAAATATTGAGGGCAGGAAGAGAAGGGGGCAACAGAAGATGAGATGGTTGGATGGCATCACCAACTCAACGGATATGAGTTTGAGCAAGCTCTGAGAGATAGTGAGGAACAGGTAAGCCTGGTGTTCTATAGTCCATAGGGTCACAAAGAGTCAGACATGATTTAGAGACTGAACAACAACAAAATATAAGATTAACACACAGCATAAACACTATGATTTCTCTCTCAGAGGCAATTATTCTATAAAAGACCCAGCTGTGAAGGAAAATTCCATTTCATATAAATTCCCAGTTACTGTACTGGCATTCATAAAATCTATAAATGGCTCCTAGTTGCCTCTCCCATCAGCTTGGCCTTTAAGGTCTTCATCGTCTGTACTACCTTCTACCTAATGTGCTACTAAGTCTTATGTCCAATAACAATACAACACTTGATGCAAACCAGTGAACAAGCTATCTTTTGCTTAATATCTGCTCTTTCCTTATTTTGTACTCTGTTCTGTCAAAGAAAAAAATTCCTTCTCCTGATTTGAATCCAAGCTTGCCCACTCCTTTTAAGGTTCAGCATAAATGCTACCTCATCTATGAAGCCCCTTGCTTGAATGATGCATAAAAACAAAGAGAGAAATTGCAGTCCTCAAGTATGAATTCTATGCGGAGAGACACTTTGGATAACCTCCACTGGACACAGAACCTCAAAGCTAGCAGATGTAGTGGTGCAACCCAGGTAGCTCTACATAGCAATAAATTGGGATTTTTCTGAAGCTAGGCAGAGAGTTTTGTGTCTTTCCCCAATCTCCCTTACCAGGCCAGTGAACATTTCAACTTCTTTGAGACTCAGCTGCTAATGTATTCTTTTGAGATTTACTGGTTGCTGAAAATATAAATGATTAGAAATATCTGAAAGGGCATGCCCTCATTCCCACAGTGCCCCATAGCCAACAGCTTAATGATACAGTATTTAAAAGCAACAATGAAAAAAACACCCTGGTGTCACATGGTAGGGCAACTGTTGTATCCCTCATAGTTCAGTGCTCCCTAGGATTTCAAACTGAAGCTACATTTCAGTAGAACCCACATCTTTATCCAGCTTATCCCCATGCCTGTCCTACCTCCTCCTCTCCTTACAGTTTTCTTCTGAGGTCATTCCTCTGTAAATCACTCACATATGAATTACAGTTTAAGGTCCTATTTTAGAGAAACTGTCTTCATTTAAAAAAAAAAACTTTCACTAATCTGTTTAGTTCACACATCTACATAGAATCAGTTTGTCTATTTATACAAACTGTCCTTCTAGAATTTTGACCCATATTCATTGAATCCAAGCATCAAGTTTTGGAAAACTGGCACCTTACTAATATTGTGTCTTCCAATCCATGAACATGGTATATCTCACTCCATTGTTTATATTTTTCTCTCAGCTGTTCTATAACTTTTAGTGAAGACGTGTTGCATAACTTTCCATAAAACTATTCCTAAATACAATGATTTTAACATGTTTTATGAAATACATTATTTTAATCTTTCCATTGTTTGTTGGAGTATACAAAAATAAAATTTCTTTTATATATTATGAATGTTATTCTGTGATCTTACTAAATGAGTTATAGTACATGTTTTATAGATTTCTTAGAATGTTCTGCATGAAGACATCTACAAATGGAGGCAGTTTCACTTATCCCTGTTTCAACTATATACTTTTTTAAAATTTTTGTTGCTTTTTATAAATAGCTGGGACCTCCAGTATAATGCTGAATAAAAGTAGTGATGGTGAACCTTATTTCTTTTCCCACGTGTAGGTGAAAGTCATTTAATCTTTTACCATTAAGAATGATGTTAGCTGAAAGTTTTTCATAGATGCTCATTATCAGTATTATTGTTGGTATTGATATTTCTCTCTTCTCCTTTCCTGCTTTCTTTTGGGTTGTTTCAATTATAAAAATCTCACTTAAATCTTTCCATTGGCATTTTGGCATACCTCTTGCATTATGCTGCTTAGGGGTTATTCTCAGGATAAGAATATATGTTGCCAAATTCAGTTGTCAAATATATGTAAACCAAATTCAGTTTACTTAGGACCTGAGTCGATTCTTTACCTTCTGAGCCACCAGGAATGTCCCAATAATGTAGCAATTCATGCAAAATATGGAGACCCTGCAATCCTATATGCCAATTTTCCTCCTTCCACTTTTATGCTACACTTGTCAGACATATGTCTTACGTCTCTAATCATAAAGACCCCACTTGACAATATTATTTGTTTTGCTTTGGTAAGTTTTATGTATTTTAAAGGAATTACGAGGAATAAATTTTTTTTTATATTAAACAAGTGTTTCTCATTTTAGATTCTCTTCATTCATTTTTGAAAATCAGATACTTCCATTCTCTCCTTGAGGTCTTGCTCCTTCTGCTTGTATTACAAAGGTCACTGCTATGGCCACAGTGGCTTGATTTCCTATGGATGTGTGCAAAGCTCAGAGATTCTCTTTTAGAAATGACCATCTAAGGAACAGGAGAAGAATGTCTATGTACTGAATCCTAGCCTCCACTGGTTGGAGTTGCCCCAGGGGCCATATCTTCTTCCATATCTGGGATGCACTTGCTTTTGGACTGAGCAGACTGCTAATGCCTTTCTAGAAGGTCTTGGGTTTCAGAGAAGGAATGAGCTAGCATAAAAGTGAAGCTGTTAGTCAGTAGCACTGAAAGCGGGAAACTATCAATATGAGTCAGAATCATCCAGTACAAGTTGCTTGAGTTCATCAGTTTCAGTTCTCTCATCTGATAAATGAGGATAATAAAAGTACCTGCATCATAAAATTCTCATGAGAATTAAATATGTGAAAATTATTAAGCACAGTTCTTAGCAAAAGTGAGCCCTGAATGATTGATTGTTCTTACCATTTCATTGATGGCAAATACCAGTTCCTCAAAAACGAAGCCTCAGAGGCTGATACAGGAGATAACAGATTTAGGATTAGCAAGAGAATTAATTTGGGATTGAATATTAGGGTTGAAAATACCTGGATTCTACTACTATCTATCTACTCAAAAGGTACGACTCAGAAAGGGAATGCTTTAAGGTTACTGACAGTGAGAGACTATTTCTTATCTGGAAGTCATCCCTTTACTTTGTAGTTCTCTAGAGGACTTTTAAAGATTTTGCTTTTTTACTTCTGATATGATAATTAATATACATGTTCAATTTTTTTTGTTATTTAAAATTCAACTTTCCATCATATTCTATCACATATTATCCCAAAGTAGTTAATAGCATGTCTTATAAATATCAATATAGATTACTTATCAAAAAACATATGTTGGATGGATAAATCTAAAATTATCTTTTTATACCTGAAATTTAGTACTATTTCTTAATTGGAAATATCAAAGAAAATCTGGAACCAGTATTTAATCTCTAAGATGATTTATTGTATTGTACTTTCTAGTAAATTATTAAATGAAGGTTATAGAAGTATGTATAAACATCTCAATAGAAGCAAAAGAATAAATTGACCACTTGAGAATTGAAAGACTCTTGAAATATTATTTGCTTTGGTGTGTGAATTGAACTGTTCAGTATTCATTATGAAACATAATGACATTTCAACGTTGCTTTTGAATTCACATTTGAATCTCTAGATTCTTCAGAGATTTATCCCCAAAGGCAAACAAAAATTAAAGATAGCTTTATAATCACAATAACCATGATTTGTTACAGAAAGATGAATTCTTACTCCAGGAGGTAAGATTTTAGCTTTTGTTAATGAATCTGGTGTACTGATTTTCATTTACCATTTGAGAACGTTCTACTCCCTAAAGTTGTCTCTGAATTCACAAGTTAGAGTTGGGGAACAGGGCAGTTTTAATCAAGCAACTAGTAGGTAATGTTAACTGCGGAGCTGTTTCCGCCGTCAATTTCATGTGTAGTCAATTTCAAGCATAGTCCATAACAAGGATCCTTTGTTCACTGATCTATAAGAAGAAAACTCATATGATCTTTCAACACTCTTCAAACTCAGCACTCCAACATAGTGCTAATAAATTTACTACTAGAAATGTTTGGGCATTTACTGGTGTTTAAAGATTTCAATTGAAGATTTTAAAATTGAAAGATATTATATATATTTTTATAAAAAGAATTATTTTGTTTGTGGATCTGTTGCTTTAGCTTCAAGAGAATAACACATCACATAAAGCTCAGGATTTAAGTCAGCAGTTTCAGAAATAAGGACCACTAACTAGGTGATCATTCTTAAGATTTTGAACCACACTTTATTCATTTATAGATTATGTTGAAAATATTTCATTCTATAAAAGTCCAATTAGAAAACATTGTTAAAGTAGGAAGTAATCTGGTTTGTTTGAATAAATGTATTTTAATTATTTACTTATATCAATCATGCTTTTTGCATAATGATTACATCAATATTTCAAACTACCTAATAATCTTTTTAATTTAAAAAATCCTCAATCCTAATTTGAAATTGGTTTCTGTTATACTATCAAGAACATTTTTATTTCTCCTTTAAAAAAATTTTAAGGGATAAATATTGTGAAATACATAACTAACTAGAAATACATAACTATGTATAAAAGAGATATACATAACTGCCAGAAGGCTTAAAGGATAATCTGTTATGTACTCATTGCCAGGTGTATTGGACTTTGTAGTCAGTATTATTTATTGCATGGTTACTATAGGAAATGGGTAGTCAGATTTTTTTGGACTTCATATTTTGATTCTATCAATTACTATACGATCTTGTACAACTTATATAACCTCCTCAGATTCAGTTTACTCACCTATAAAATAATAAAAATTAATATTATTTTATGAAAAATAAACTATAAATACACACACTACATATATACTAAATACCAGACTAAATTATAAGCACAGACTACATATACATACACAGAGTAAATTATAAACATATAAATATAAAATGCTTAAACTGATGCTTATAATTTAGTAAGTGTATAATAAAATTTAGCTATTAATCAGATCTCTATTACAAAACCCTCCACATTTCTAACTTTTTACTTATACTTATTGATTTTTTTATCTCATTTGTGATATTTGTTCTATGAGTTTAAATCTACTTTAAGTGCATTTTGGACACAATATGATACAAAAGGTAAAAGCCATTATTTCAAGAAAGTTTTCTGGTAATTCTGCTGAAAATAATTTTAGAAATACAGATAGTCTCACAATTGCATGTAACTATGCACTGATTCTTGAATATCTTTATTCATAATCACATCCTATTATCTGTACTAAAGAAAATGAAATGATCAAATTTACAACTTCTATAATAAATTGTTTCATCTAGGTTCATTTTGGTAGCAGCTACCTTATCTCATGGATTCCCTGGGGCATGGGAACTACACTACAATGACAGGGTTCATTTTACTGGGCTTAACAAATGATCCAGTCCTTCGAATCATCCTCTTCATGATCATCCTCTGTATCTACCTGGTGACCATATGTGGGAATCTCAGCACAATCATTCTTATCAGAATCTCATCTCAGCTCCATCATCCTATGTATTTTTTCCTGAGCCACTTGGCCATTGCTGATGTGGGCTATTCATCTTCTGTTACACCCAATATGCTTGTAAACTTCCTGGCAGAGGAAAATACTATCTCCTACCCTGGCTGTGCCATCCAGCTTGGTTCAGCTGTTTTCTTCGGGTCAACTGAATGCATTCTTCTGGCTGCCATGGCATATGATCGCTTCATAGCAATCTGCAACCCACTGCTTTATTCCACCAAAATGTCCATACAAGTCTGTGTCCAGTTACTCATAGTGGCTTACATAGGTGGTTTTGTCAATGCCTCCTCCTTTACTATTTCCTTCTATTTTTTACACTTCTGTGGACCAAATCAAGTCAATCATTTTTTCTGTGATTTTGCTCCTTTGGTTGAACTCTCCTGTTCTGACATCAGTATCCCTGCAGTTGTCCCCTCATTTACAGCTGGCTCCATCATTGTGGTTACAGTGACTGTCATAGCTGTATCCTACATCTACATCCTCATCACCATCCTCAGGATGCACTCCACCGAGGGGCGCCACAAGGCCTTCTCGACCTGCACATCCCACCTCACAGCAGTCACTCTGTTCTATGGGACCATCACATTCATTTATGTGATGCCCAAGTCCAGCTACTCAACTGACCAGAACAAAGTTGTGTCTGTGTTCTACATGGTGGTGATCCCCATGTTGAACCCCCTCATCTACAGCCTCAGGAACAATGAGATTAAGTGGGCTCTAAAGAGAGCTTGCCAGAAAAATACTTTCTTAGTGAAGTCTGTTATTTCATAGGGTTTGATATAATAATATGCCATATATATAATAATAAGAGGAAATTAAATGTTTGTGGTTTAAATATACCCATCACATATCATTATCCTGGTTGCAATCTTTTAGTAAAGGTAAGAAGATTTTCAGATACCTAATTGTAAGTCAGAGACCCATAGTAAGTTTCCTTTAATAAAATCAAACTTACAATTAAGAAAAAAATTGGTTCACATAAAAATATTTCATCTCCTGAACATTTTAAAATGTTATTTGTATATTTTTCCCAAAATTGTACTCTACCATAGGATTATTGTATCTCCAAACATTTAAGCCTGTGTTCATTTTCAACTGCAGTCTATCCTGTAATAAGGGAGATAACTATACTTTTGCTTGTGTACATTCTGAGAGGAAATGACAAAGTGGAATCTGAAAGTTTCTAGAGATGTTCTTCAAGGAAGCAGAACAGAACATATACCTGTTCTCTGAGGTATATGCTCAGTATGGACTTTAAGGATCCATAAATTCTGGTCTATGTTCCTAGTCTCTGGCTCCAGTCACCACACAGATGGTCCCCAGGGAAGAACAGAAGTCCCTGACTGATTTGTGAATTCTGTCAGGTTCAACGGTGATTTCTCTCTAGGAATTAGTAGGGTCCTGCTTGGTGTGCTGTGGTCCATGGGGTTGCAAAGAGTTTGACACAAATTGGTGACTGAACAACAAAAAAACTCCGCAGGGACTGAGTGGAACAACCTCTTGGAGTGACTTGTTCATGGTCGGACTTACATCCTTCTCAGGAAGCTGGAAGGAACTGGATTGTTCCCCCTGAATTTGTGACTGTTTCTGGGAGATGCTCAATCAACCTCTATGTGCTGATGACAACTGCATTTGTTGACCTTTCCTGTCCCCTCTTTAATGTTTCAGGCACAAATTCTATATTTTTGCTCACAGAGTCATGGGGCATTAATTATCTCCTTCATTCACTTATTCTTTCATACATTCAAAAAGCGTACATGTCTCTTGTATTCCAGAGACAGTCACAGACCATTGGAAATATAAGTTACAAGCACCTATTTTCTTTTATAGCATTTATTTAATAGCATAAGCATAACAATAAAACCAACAAGTTAGTGATTCAGACTATTTGAAGGGGGTAGTGGTATGGAGAAAGAAAAAGCAGACAGAGTAATGGAGCTTAACCTGCCAAGGCAGGAAGTGTCAGTGTTAACTTCATTGGGAAGATAACATCTGAGGTGAAGATACTCACTGCCTATTGTATATGATGTTAACCTGTGTACATCTGTGCAAGTCTAATATTTCACTCATGTTTACCTTTAGGGTTATGACAGATTTGGTAATTTGAATCAACCCTATGGTAAGCACAACAAAAACAAATGGTAGGATGCTTAAGATATCTTAAATATCACAGAAGAGATTACAGATAAGGAATTGCTTTACCAGGGACTATGAGAATCCAGAGAAGTACACCTAACACTAACATATGCTTCAGCAATGAGAGAATTTGACAGGCAAGAAGGAAGTGTTACCATCCTGGGTTTGCATTCAGTGATGTTTGGGGATGGGTGGAACAAATATCAAAGCCTAGGGCACAACTAGATAATTATGGGGATAAGTTTAACATAAATCCTCAAGATACACAGAAACCCAGTGACCAAGTCTTACACTTATGTGCAGTCCTGGAGGTCTAGAGACTCTCAAGCCTTCAACTTGGGTATAAGGTGTCGTCAAGCACAGGTGGCACTTCTGAGTGAACTGAACAATCAAATGAACAACTCAAGCCTCAATTATTCCTACTAAATATTAAACAGTATAACCAACACACACTGAAAAATTGTGACCAGTACCAAGGAAACAAGGTATCACACATATCACAGGAGTCAGTGGAAACAGCAGACAACATAAACAGAATCATTAGGATATATGGGCATCAGTCTTAGGAGGTTGAACTTTTCTAAGAATATGTCCATTTCCTCTAGGTTGTCCATTTTATTAGCATATAGTTGCTTATAATATTCTCTTATGATCTTTTGTATTTCTTGTTGTCTGTTGTAACCTCTCCTTTTTCATTTCTAATTTTGTTGATTTGATTTTTCTCCCTTTTTGTTTCCTTGCTGAAATAGAAATTATGAACAACCTAATTACAAACACTGAAATCCAGAGTGATCAAAAATCTTCCAAAAAACAAAAGCTCAGGGCCAGATGGCTTCACAGGGGAATTCTAGCAAACATTTAGAGAAGAGCTAATGCCTATTTTTCTGAAACTCTTTCAAAAAACTGCAGAGGAAGGAATACTCACAAACTCATTCTACAAGGCCAGAATCACCCTGATACCAAAACCAGGCAAAGACAACATGAAAATAGAAAATTACAGGTCAATATCACTGATTAACATAGATGCAGAAAGCCTCAACAAAACTCTAGCAAACAGAATTCAACAACACATTAGAAAGCTCATATACCATGGTCAAGTTGGGTTTATTCCAGGGATGCAAGGATTCTTCAATATACACAAATCAATCAACGTGATATACCATATTAACAAATTGAAAGATAAAAACCATATGATCATCTCAATAGATGCAGGAAAAGGCTTTGACAAAATTCAGCACCCATTTGTGATAAAAATGTTTCAAAAAATGAGTACAGAAGGAACTTACCACAACATAGTAAAGGCCATATATGAAAAGCCAACCGCAAAATTATTCTCCGTGATGAAAAGCTAAAAGCATTCCTTCTAAGATCAGGAACAAGACAAGGGTGTCCACTCTCACTGCTATTATTCAACAGTTTTGGAAGTCCTAGTTATGGCAATTAGAGAAGAAAAAGAAATAAAAGAAATCCAGATCAGAAAAGAAGAAGTAAAACTCTTACTGTGTGCAGATGGCATGATACCATACATAGAAAACCCAAAAGAAACTATCAGAAAATTACTAGAGCTGAACAGTGAATTCAGCAAAGTCACAGGATGCAAGGTCAATACACAGAAATCACTTGCATTCCTATATACTAACAATGAAAAATCAGAAAGAGAAATTAGGGAATCAATCTCATTTACCATTGTAACAAAAAGATAAAATATCTAGGAATAAACCTATCTAAGGAGACAAAAGACCTGTATATGGAAAATTATGACACTGATGAGAGAAATCAAAGATGACATAAACAGATGAGAGATATTTCATGTTCCTGGGTAAGAAGAATCAATATTGTGGAAATGACTATACTACCAAATGCAATCTACAGATTCAGTGCAATCCCTATCAAATTATCAACAGTATTTTTTCACAGAACTAGAACAAAAATTTTCACAATTCATATGTGAACACAAAAGACCCTGAAGAGCCAAAGCAGTCTTGAGAAAGAAGAATGGAGCTGGAGGAATCAACCTTCCTAACTTCAGACTATACCACAAAGCTACAGTCATCAAGACAGTACAGTACTGGCACAAAAACAGAAATATAGACCAATGGAACAAGACAGAGAGCCCAGAGATAAACCCAAGCACCTATAGGTAACTTACTTTTGACAAAGGAGGCAAAAATATACAATGGAGCCAAGATAGCTTCTTCTATAAGTGGGGCTGGGAAAATTGGACAGCTACATGCAAAAGAATGAAATTATAACACTTCTTAATGCCATACACAAAGATAAACTCAAAATTGATTAAAGACTTAAATGTAAGACCAGAAACTACAAAACTCTTAGAGCAAAACATAGGCAGAACATTCGATGACATAAATCAAAGCAAGATCTTCTATGACCCACCTCCTGGAGAAATGGAAACAAAAACAAAAATAAACAAGTGGCACCTAATTAAACTTAAAAGCATTTGCACAGCAAAGGAAACTACAAACAAGGTGAAAAGACAACCCACAGAATGAGAGAAAATAATGGCAAAGGAAACAACTGCCAAAGAATTAATTTCCAAAATATACAACCAGCTCACACAACTCAATACCAGAAAAACAAACAACTCAATCAAAAAGTGGGAAAAAGATCTAAGAAGACATTTCTCCAAAGAAGACATACAGGTGGCTAACAAGCACATGAAAAGATGCTCAACATCACTCACTATTAGAGAAATGCAAATCAAAACTACAATGAGATATCACCTCACACTGGTCAGAAGAGCCATTATCAAAAAATCTACCAAAAAAAAAAAAAAAGTTAGAGGATGTGGAAAAAAGGGAACCCTCCTATATTGTTGGTGGGAATGTAAATTGATAAAACCAGTATGAAGAAAAGTATAGGGGGGTTCCTTAAAAAACTATAAACAGAACTATCATATGGTCCAGCAATCCCACTCCTGGGAATATACCTAGAGAAAACCATAAATAGAAAAGATACATGCATCCTCAATATTCACTGTAGCACCATTTACAATAGTTGGAACATGGAAACAATCTAAATGTCCATCAACAGAGATATGGATAAAGAAGATGTGGCACATATATACAATGAAATATTACTCAGCTGTAAAAAGAAATGAAATTGTGCCATTTACAGAGATGTGAATGGCCTCAGAGACTGTCATACAGAGTGAAGTATGTCAGAAAGAGAAAAACAAATATTGTATATTAATGCATATATGTACAATCTAGAAAAATGGATTTTCAAAAATCTATTTGCAAAGCAGGAATGAAGATAGATGTAGAGAGCAAATGTACAGGCACCAAGGGGGTAAAGAGGGGTTGGGATGAACTGGGAGATTGGGATTGACATATATACACTACTATGTATAAAACAGACAGCTAGTGGGAATCTACTATATAGCACAAGGAACTCTACTCAATGTTCTGTGGTGACAAGGAGGGAAGATATGTGTACATAAAGCAGATTCACTTTATACAGCAGAAACTAATACAACACTGTGAGGCAACTGAACTCCAATAACAAGATTTTTAAAAAGAATTTTTAAATCAATAAGTTAAATTCTAAACACTAGTTGGCTAAAAGACAAAAACATCATAGCAAACAGATTCAAAATTAAGGTTGGTGATTTTTAACATCCAGTTATGATTTTAAAATTCTAGCAAAAGTGGAATAGAATAAAAAATACTTGAGCTAGAGAAAACTGACTTATGTTTAAAACTTCTAATGCTTTTCCACTGTGTCTGGGGACATGAAGAAGATTCCTATTAGCATTGCTATTCTTCCTGGTGCACTATGGCAAGAAAAAGAAATGAAAGGCGTAATGATTGAAAATAAAGAAATGAAGTATAATATAAGACAATTGCTCATGTGGAGAATAAGAAAGTACAGATAGATTATCAGGATTAGAGGTCTTTAGCAAGATGGAGACAAGATGGTATTTCTCTAAATACCAGTAACAAGCAATTAGAAATGAAAATTTTAAAAAATTTACAGTAACATAAAATAATCAAGTATCTAAGGAGAAAAAAATTTCAGAGAAGAGGAAAGGGGAAAAGGCTATAGAATAATTTAAGAATAAGGGTTGAAATGTCTCAAATCTGGTTAAAAAAAAAACTAACCTAAAAATCCCAAAACACAGTGAATTCCATGTAAGATACATACATATACATACTCAAATACACACTTAGTCTCATAGTTGTGAACATAATAGCAAAGTACTAAAAACCAAAGTGAATCTTGAAAGCAGCAAGAGGAAAACATCACATTATCTGTAGGGAACTCTGATATAATTGGGCTTCCCTGGTGGCTCAGATGGTAAAGAATCTGCCTGCAATTCAGGGTTGGACCCCTGGGTCAGGAAGATGCCCTGGAAAGAGGAATGGCAACCCACTCCACTATTCTTGCCTGGAGAATTCCATGGACTTAGAAACCTGGCAGGCTACAGCCCAAGGGGTTACAAAAAATCAGACCTGACAGCAACTAAAATTTTCACTTTCTTTCTTTCTGATATAATTAATGCCTGATTTCTAATCAGAAAAAAAAAAGGCATGGAGGTCAGAATCTAAAGGAAAGAAATAGTCAAAGCTGTAAAAGGGAAAATAAACTTTCAACAAAAAATTTTATAATTATAAAATGACCTTTTAAAAATAAAGAAACAATTAAGATATCTTCAGACAAACCACCCTGGAAAGATTTGTTATCTACAGACCTAAGTTTCAATAAAAATCTAAAGGAAAAATTCTAAGCTGCAGAAAAAAATTCTAAGCTGTAGTTTTGATGTATATGAAGTAGTAAAGTACATTAAAAAATGAAAGGTATGTGTGGTTTAAGATGCTAATTGATCATTTTCTATGCTTCAATAGAAGCACAATGCCAAAATCAAAAAGACAGCACAAAAAAATAAGACATATTATGATCTGGGTTAGGAAACTTAACAAAGATGTCAATGCTACTTATATTAATCTCTTTAACACTCATGCAATCCTAAATAAAATTACAAATTGATTTTTTTTTTGAGAACCTAAAAATTAATTCTAAAACTTATATGGGATCAGGGACTTCTGGGTAAAGATGAAATAAATACAAGCATCCAATTTTATAACCCTCCTAAACCCCATTAAAATGACAAAAGGGGGATTTTTAATTTTTTGTTACTTCATTCATTGAAGGATACCTACCTATAGTAAAATGCATAAACCTAGGTATACAGTTTGGGGAGTTCTGACAAATGTGTACACCCATGTAACCAACACACTAATCAATATGAAGAACAACATCATCACATAATAAAGATTCTATATATCCAAACTGTAGGCTTCAGTTTTTTTTTTTAAAAAACCTTTTCTAAAGTATAATAACCTTCCGTAAAATAATCGAATCCATTTAAAATGGATGATTTAATAAGTTACCCATTAAACCACAACCACAGTCAAGCAAAAAAGTATTTATGTTATATCTCAATGTCCTTCTGCTCCATGGAAATATATTTTTTTCTGTACTCCTGATTAGAGATAACCAGTGATTTGTTTTCTGACAATATAAATCAGTTTCTTTTTTCTGTAAATTTATAAGATGAGGAGTATACAGTATATACACTATGGCACATGATTTCTTTCTCTAATCATAATTATTTTGATACATACAAATACATTAATAATTTATATATCCATAGTTTTGCTTTATGTTGTAAAGTAGTATTTCACTGTATAGATACTCCACTTTTCTAAATCTACTCTCCAGTTGGTGGGAATTGTTTCTATTTGGAACTATTGTGAATGATGTTGATATGAACATTTGAATTATTTCTGTGTGGATATATTTTTTCCATTTGTTTTAGGTAAACACTTAAGAGTGGGATTTCTAGGAGACATGCTTTAGTTTTTAGAATTTTCAAACTACTGTCAAAGTGATTGTACTGTTTTATACTCACATTTGCAATGTTGAGAGTCCAATTTCTTCAAAATCTTGCCAACATCTGGTATTATTAGTTTTCTCTAAATTTAACCATTTAATGGGTGTGTGGTGATATCTATTTATGCCTTTAACTTGCATTTTGATATTTCCAATTTATCAATTTTTGGATATATATTGGACTTTTGGTGTCAAGAACTGGTCATGAGTAACTCTATGTTTTCTTCTGAAAATCTTACATTTCATATTTTGGTCCATGGTCCATCTTGAGTGTATTTTTGTATAAGATGTGAAATTTAGATTGAGGTTTTTTGGTTTTGCCTATGAAATTCTAATTATTCCATTTATTGAGACACTATTTATTGAAAAAACTATCTTTTCTCCATTGAATTGTCTTTGTAGTTTTGTTTAAAGTTAGTTGGCTATACTTGTGTGAACCGATTTCTGAATTTCTGTTCTATTCCATTGCTTTTTTTTTTAACGCCAAAAACATGTTCTATTGAGGTATAGCTGATTACCACAATGTTGCAATAGTCTCAGGTGAACAGTGAAGGGACTCAGCCATATATATACATGCATCCTCTCTCCCCCATGTCCTCCTCCTATCCAGTCTGACACATAACACTGAGCAGACTTCCATGTTCTATACAATAAGTTTTCATTGGTTATCCATTTTAAATCAAGTAGTGTATACATGAAAATGAGAAAAGGAAAGATATTCCCATTTGAATACAGAGTTCCAAAGAATAGCCAGGAGAGATAAGAAAGGCTTCCTCAGTGATCAATGCAAAGAAATAGAGGAAAACAACAGAATGGGAAAGACCAGAGATCTCTTCAAGAAAATTAGAGATATCAAGGGGACATTTCATGCAAAGATGGGTTTGATAAAGGACAGAAATGGGATGGACCTAACAGAAGCAGAAGATATTAAGAAGAGGTGGCAAGAATACACAGAAGAACTGTACAAAAAGATCTTCATGACCCAGGTAATCACAATGGTGTGATCACTCACCTAGAGCCAGACATCCTGGAGTGTGAAGTCAAGTGGGCCTTACAAAGCATCACTACGAACAAAGCTAGTGGATGTGATGGAATTCCAGTTGAGCTATTTCAAATCCTGAAAGATGATGCTGTGAAAGTGCTACACTCAATATGCCAGCAAATTTGGAAAACTCAGCAGTGGCCACAGGACTGGAAAAGGTCAGTTTTCATTCCAATCCCTAAGAAAGCCAATGCCAAAGAATGCTCAAACTACCGCACAATTGCACTCATCTCACACGCTAGTAAAGTAAGGCTCAAAATTCTCCAAGCCAGGCTTCAGCAATATGTGAACCGTGAACTTCCAGATGTTCAAGCTGGTTTTAGAAAAGGCAGAGGAACCAGAGAGCAAATTGCCAACGTCTGCTGGATCATCGAAAAAGCAAGAGAGTTCCAGAAAATCATCTATTTCTGCTTTATTGATTATGCCAAAGCCTTTGACTATGTGGATCACAATAAACTGTGGAAAATTCTGAAAGAGATGGGAATACCAGACCACCTGACCTGCCTCTTGAGAAACCTGTATGCAGGTCAGGAAGCAACAGTTAGAACTGGACATGGAACAACACACTGGTTCCAAATAGGAAAAGGAGTACATCAAGGCTGTATATTGTCACCCTGCTTATTTAACTTCTATGCAGAGTACATCGTGAGAAACGCTGGGCTGGAAGAAGCACAAGCTGGAATCAAGATTGCCGGGAGAAATATTAATAACCTCAGATATGCAGATGACACCACCCTTATGGCAGAAAGTGAAGAGGAATTAAAAAGCCTCTTGATGAAAGTGAAAGAGGAGAGTGAAAAAGTTGGCTTAAAACTCAACATTCAGAAAACTAAGATCATGGCATCTGGTCCCATCACTTCATGGGTTCAGACTTTATTTTTCTGGGCTCCAAAATCACTGCAGATGGTGATTGCAGCCATGAAATTAAAAGACCCTTACTCCTTGGAAGGAAAGTTATGACCAACCTAGATAGCATATTAAAAAGCAGAGACATTACTTTGCCAACAAAGGTCCGTCTGGTCAAGGCTATGGTTTTTCCAGTGGTCATGTATGGATGTGAGAGTTGGACTGTGAAGAAAGCTGAGTGCAGAAGAATTGATGCGTTTGAACTGTGGTGTTGGAGAAGACTCTTGAGGGTCCCTTGGACTGCAAGGAGTTTCAACCAGTCCATCCTAAAGGAGATCAGTCCTGGGTGTTCATTGGAAGGACTGATGCTGATGCTGAAACTCCAGTACTTTGGCCACCTCATGCGAAGAGTTGACTCATTGGAAAAGACCCTGATGCTGGGAGGGATTGGGGGCAGGAGAAGGGGATGACAGAAGATGAGATGGCTGGATGGGCATCACCGACTCGATGGACATGGGTTTGAGTAAGCTCCGGGAATTGGTGATGGACAGGGAGGCTTGACATGCTGCGATTCATGGGGTCGCAAAGAGTCAGACACGATTGAGCGACTGAACTGAACTGAACTGATACATGACCTTCTCAACATCCTTAACTATCCCTCCCCACCCCCAACCCCACCCCCTGGCAACAATGGAGTTCATTCTCTCAGTCTGTGAATCTCTTTCTGTTGTGTAATTTCATTTGTATCATTTCTTTTTAGATTCCACATATAAGGGATATCATATGATATTTGTCCTCTGTCTGACTTACTTCACTCAGTATGACACTGTATAGGTCCATCCATGTTGCTGCAAATGGCCTTATTTAATTTTTTTAAAGGTTGAGTAATATTCTGTTGTATATTTATACCACATCTTCTTTACATTGATGTTTGTTTTTAATCCCCCTCCCCACTAAAAACACTTTATCTTGATTACTATTGATATGTAGTGAGTATTAAAATCAGGGATGTCCTTCTATTTTTAAAAAATTATATTGAACTATTCCTTTGCTTTTCATTTAATTTATATAATCAGATTATCTATAACTATAAAGATTCAAGCTGCTGTTTTAATAGGAATTGCATCAAACCTATAGATTAATTTGGGGAGAACTGATATACCTTTATTATGTTGAGTCACCAAATTCATGATTATATTCCTCTTCACTTACTGAGAGCTTTGATTTCTTTTAATGCATTTGATAGTTGTTGCCTATAACACAATGATAAAAAGGAGGGTGGGGGATTGAAGTGCACATCCTTATTTTTGAGCAAAACATTCGACTAATACTGTGCTTAATAGTGAAAGATTGTATACTGAAAACTATCAAATGCATTTGGAGAAGGAAATGGCAACCCACTCCAGTACTCTTGCCCGGGAAATCCCATGGACGGAGGGGCCTGGTAGACTACAGTCCATGGGGTCGTGAAGAGATGGACACGACTGAGCGACTTCCCTTTCACTTTTCACTTTCCTGCATTGGAGAAGGCAATGGCAACCCACTCCAGTGTTCTTGCCTGGAGAATCCCAGGGACGGGGGAGCCTGGAGGGCTGCCGTCTATGGGGTCGCACAGAGTCGGACACGACTGACGCGACTTAGCAGCAGCAGCAGCAGCAGCAGCACAATAGAAAAAAAAAAAAAAAGAAAAAAACAAAGACCAAAGTTTTTAGGGAAAGAAAAAAAAAGTTTTTTTCACTTGCAAATGGTTGTAGAGAATTCAAAAAATTAATCTTTAAATAGTGACTATAATTATATTTAACAAATTCACTTAATACAAGGTCAATATTTAAAAAATCAACTGTATAGTGACACTAAGCAACAGAAAACTAAAAATAAATTTTAGGGAGTTTCCTTATGGTCCAGTGATTAGGGCTCAGTGGTTTCACTGCCATGGCCCAGGTTCAATTCCTGGTCAGGGAACTAAGATCCCTGCAAGCCACAGGGAGAGCTCAAATAATAATAAATGCAATTTTAATTTATTATCATTAAATAATTTAAATCATCATTAAATAATTGAATCATTTTAAATTATTATAATAGCATCAAATATTAAGATGTTACTTCTCCCAAAAATGATCTATAAATTCAATGCAATAGCAATAAAAATTTTAGTGTTTTGTGTGTGTGTGTGTGTGTTAAGTTGATAAACATTCAAAAGTTTATAAGGAAAATAAATGAACTTGGAGTAGTCAAAACAAATTTGGAGGAGGAAAACAAATTTAGAGGATATAAATTACCTGATTTCAAGCCTTACAATAAAGCTGAAATAATCAAGACATGTGATATTGTCAAAATGGTAAATATATAGATCAATGGAATAGGTTAGAAAGTTCCTAAAATAGACCCACACATATTACATGGTTAATTGGCTTCTTAAAAGATAAGACAATAAAATTTAATGGAGAAAATATAATCTTTTCAACAAAGTATGCTGGATCAGTTGAATATCTTTTGTTTTAAAAAAAAAAAAGCCCTCAATACTTATTTCACACACAAAGCAAAAACTAAGTCAAATGAAATGTTAGAGTGAAATGTAAGCCAACATCATAAAATTTTAATAAAAAAAAGTAAAGAAAATTTTATTGACCTGGAGCAAGGTAAACTTTTCTTAAACATGACATGTGAACCACAAAAATAAATAAATTAGATTTCATAATAATTAAAGCCTTAATCACAGCTAAAGTCCTTGTTAAAAATGAAATAACAAGCCACTGATTGGAATAAAATATTTAAAAACATATGTCTCTTAAAGGATTAACATCTAAAATATATAAAAAGCTCTTAAAACTCAATGATAAGAGAACAAACAACCCAAATTTCAAAAATAAGCAAAAGGTTTAAATAGACATTTCACCAAAGAAGAGATATGGATGGCAAACAAGCACTTGAAATTGAAGCTAAGCACAATTAGTCAATAGGGAAATAAAACCTAAAATAATGCTACACACATATTAGAATAGCTTTTCTTTTCAACTGAGTATACCAGGTGCTGGGAAGGCCCCAGAGCGAACAGAACTTGATACAGCGCTGGGAGGAATGCCAAATGGTACTGCCATTCTGAAAAAGATGTTTTGCAGTTTCTTATATGCACTAACCATTACACCAAGCAATTATAATCCTAAGTATTTATGCAAGAGAAACGAAAATGCATTTCCACACAAAGACTCATATAGAGATATTTATAGAAACTTTATTCATAGCTGTCGAAACCTAGAAAATCCTCAAATGTCCATTATTAAATAATTGGTATTAAATAAATGGTAGTACACTAATACAATGACTATTATTGAGAGAATCATAACACAATCCAGACACTCTAAAACCTATCCTTCACAATATCCATGACATCATTCAAAATTGCTGTCACATAATAAAATAAACAAAAATATAGAAATACGGTCCATATTCAAAATAAAGGTTTGGAAACCAGTCTCAAGTAAAGGCTGAAAACAAAATTATAGTTTGCATGTCAGGAAACTTGAAAAGAAACTATAATTGTGTCAAATACAAGAATTGAAACAGCATAAAGAAAGAAAAAATTGATCCAGAGTAAAATAAATCTATAATTTTATTCATTGAAAAGATTAATAGAATTGAAAAAACCATAGGAATAATGAAGGAAAAGGCAAAAATATTAATTAACCAAATAAAACACACAAAAGAGGGCATAACTACTCATTCTGCAGATATTAAGGTAGTTAAAAATATATAGTATGAACAATTTTATATCAATAAATTTAGTAAATGATAAGAAATGGGTATTTTCCAGAAAAACAAAACTTTCTAGGATTGAAAAAAAAAAATGTCCATCATTCTTCAGGCTGAGAGGAGAGACACAGGATAACCTACCAACAAAGTTAGTAGAAAATGTTTCTCCCAACTTTATGCAGCAACTATAAAAACACCAAAATGATCTAATTTTTCAGTGAATACTGCTTTCTTAGTATGGTGTACACAAGCCCAAAATGTTATTCCTACCTATTACTCTAGATACCCAACTACTAAACTGTCATCATTATGTGACAGCATCCAGTCCCTCCTCCGGTAACAGCAAACTGTCAGAAGTGAACCCCAGAACCTCTGGCCCTTCTTCAATATCCTTAAATAAGAATCAAACCCTTCAAAGGTCCTGTCCCTTCTCTCTGTTGTTGAGAGATACGTGATGCTTCTCTGCAGAGCCCTCCATTGCTACACTGACCCAACAAACTTGATTTTGTTGAACTATGTGTTATTTCTGGTGGCCTTTGGCTAATTAAGCTTTGACAACATAGTAGTACATATTTTTATTTTAGTGGTGGAATAGAGCTGCAAATTAATGAGATTTCAAGTATGAACATGATTAAAGTTTTCATAAGTAGAGTGTGGATAAATAAAAGTTATTGAAGTCAAGAAAGTAAAGGAAATTTGAGGTTAAGTGGTCAGTTGAGCTATTTTAATGGTTAGAAGTTGCCTTCACTCATGACAAAGACAGAGATGGAGAGGAAAATGGTCATGCAGGTGATAAAGTCTTTGGGGGTTGAGGAGCAGCATGGAAGTACCATAGCTGGAAAGCCATGAATCTCAAAGGAGGAAGCATCTGGGACTGAAGATGTGTGTGCTATGCTGTGTTCCTTGGTCGTGCCCGCTCTTTGAGATCCCATGGACTGTAGTCCACCAGGCTCCTCTGTCCATGGGATTCTCCAGGAAAGAATACTGGAGTGGGTTGCCATGCCCTCCTCCAGGGACTCTTCCCAACCCAGGGATCAAACCCAGGTCTCCTGCACTGCATGTGTATTCTTTACTATCTGAGCCTCCAGGGAAGCACAACACAGTAATTTGCAAAAGGTAACAGGCTCCTCCCAACTCAGGTGAGTGTGACCCATCATAGTCAACACATCCAGGAACTTTGTTCCATTTGTCATATATTTGAGACACACCGATAACTTCAAGTAACTTTTCCAGTTTATTTCTCTTTTAAATCACAAAAGCCTATAAAGTACAAGTTATTAATCAAAGTAATCATAAAATCGAGTCTCAAAAAAGTTAAATTATTTTATTGAATTTATATACCTCAAAATGAATATAGGTTTCCTGGCTACAAAACCATACCTAGTATTTCTCAAACTATTTAAATGAAGGATTGCTTTTTCCCAAGCGTCCATGGGTGAATATTTTTAGGAAGATAATAAAATGAGGTCTATTCGAACAATTTAGTAAGAGAAACCAAA
Source organism: Odocoileus virginianus (assembly GCF_023699985.2). Classification (NCBI taxonomy): domain Eukaryota; kingdom Metazoa; phylum Chordata; class Mammalia; order Artiodactyla; family Cervidae; genus Odocoileus; species Odocoileus virginianus. The sequence goes on from NC_069683.1 coordinate 31,842,806, forward strand.
ATATAAATGTATAAACCCATTTTTCAGGTTACTGGAGCCAACACACAAAATTACTTTCTCAAATTGCTATGAAGGATATAAATGATTCCCCACAACTCCTGCTGTTATTTGGTCCTGGACTGACAGTGAAGAGTTTGCCAGCCAGCGCCAGTCCAGGCACTACAGTTTGAGTAATACTGGACTGTGTTTTGTTTCTGCGTACTTACGCTTATTACTCCATGGCTTTCCCCGCTACCTGAAGCCCTCAATTAAGGGAACTTTTGTCCACAGAGATGTAATTAGAACCCTGGTGGCACTGACTCTTGTACTTATCTCCCACCAAATTTCTATTTCAACAGTTTTTTCTCCAAGTCTCTGGACAAAGCTTCTATCAGGATCCTCAGAAGTATACATTTTGTTAGGAACTGGACCTTCTACTTATGCCAGCTTAATGAGACACATAGCACCACAAGTCACTTCTGGAGAACAAACCCAGGAAACTTTACGTCACAGGGGCAAGCAATAATGCCCAAGGGGATCCATCACACTCTATTATTACAGCCTTCACTTCCTCCCAGCACACACACAGACACCCACCCTCGTCCTCATAGAATGTATGTAACTATGTTCTTGATGGAAGGGGAGGATTCAGTGGTTTTCACTGCCAGGTATTCAGTGCACAACTACTTGTAAATGTAGTGGAAAACATCTGCTTTATTACATTCTCTTTGGAATCAGTATCAGCAATTCTGGCTCTGAAAGGTGAGTGCAATAGTCATGGATTTTGTTTAAACTTGTATTCATTCAATGAGAAATTAAAAATAAACTCTGTCAACAACTTTAGCTCTTGAGTCCTGTTGAAACTGTGGCCTCAGCAAAATTTGCATTGCAGAATGGTCATCCTGAACACCCAAAGCAAGCTGCCCAGGAGACCCCAGAGAAGTGTGGATGGTCTACAGCAGTCAGAGCCACTGCTAAGCTTGTATTACTGCAGCTAAGATAATGAAATCAAGAAGAAACCAACTGATATTCAGGTTGGATGAGGCACAGAGCATAGGGGGCTATGCGTTCTCTCTATCATCAAAGTGACCAGTGCATTGAAGGAAGGGATATTTGAGCTTCAGAACCCCTGAGCCAGCTGAAGAAGCATCAATAGGATGTTTATAGAAAGAACCCTAAGTAGCCAGTAGAGAGGACAGGAAGGGCAAGAATTAGTTATGAATCATTACACTTCTCATCAAAAATTAAATAATTGAAAACCTACCAACACATCATTTTTACTTAATGAAAAATAACTATTTAGCTCTGACCAAACACCTTTGAGTACTTTTCAGATATCAGTTCTTTTAATCTCACAACAAAGCTGAGTTATAGGGACAATTATTCCCATTTTAAAAAGAAACAAAATAAAATAAAATAATAAAAAGAAACAACAAGGAGTCAGAGATTTAAGTCTCATGTGCAAGTTAAAATATCTGGTCACTGGGAGGATCTGAGTCTTCCATCTCCAGTCTCCATGACTGCTGTCAGCAAGACTGAAGCTCACACTGTGTGCACAGTGAATGCAGGATTGGTCCCCCTTAACTCTTCTTGAGCCAGAAGGCAAAGATTGTACATGCTGCTCAGTGCTTGGCTCAGTCCTCAGATGAGAGTATGTTCAGAGGCTGAGAGCAGAACCGTAGGGGACCTGAAAAGTATACCACGGGATGAACGGGAAAAGGATTTGTGAATGTTAATTTTGCAAAAGGGGAGGCAATTAAGCCATGCTCTGCTTAGTTGCTCAGTCGCGTCTGACTCTTGGCAACTGCATGGACTGTAGCCCACCAGGCTCTTCCGTCCATGAATACTAGAGTGGGTGGCCAAGCCATCCTCCAGGGTATCTTCCCAACCCAGGGATCGAATCCAGGTCTCCTGCATTGCAGGTAAATTATTTACTATCTGAGCCACCAGAGAAGCCCGAGAATACTGGAGTGGGCAGCCTATCCCTTCTCTGGGAATCGATCCAGGGTCTCCGACATTGCAGGGGAATTCACCAACTGAGCTACCAGGGAAGCCCATATTCAAGTATCAGTGCCTTGATATTGAAAGGAGATGACTTGTGCCAACCACATAGAGAATCAAGTGAAAAACTAAAAACAGCTTTTTCATGATAGAGCCAACATCCCTGGCAGTAAGCTTGCCTCTCACTAGAGTAATTTAAGTGCACTTACAGAAGATGAATCAAAAAGAACACATTGTTTAATGAATTGAAGATTCTTAGCTGTCGGCTCATAATACCTCACAATTCATTCTGTCAAAATCCCATCACTGGAAACAATAAAGGCTTTCAAATTCTAAAGTAAGGAATTAAGAATGGTGAATATATTTTATACTTATATTTATCATTTATGGTAAATGTTTAAAATCTTAAGAATGGAAATAATGTTAGCAGAAAATTGTCTATGAAAATTAGAAACAATAACAGTAAATAGAAAATTTCATGTTTGGGTTAATGTGACTCCTAAAAGTACAAAAGTGGTAAAGAAGTGTATAGGGACATATGTTTCAAAAAGTAATTAGTGATAGAATATGAAGCTCCATGAATATTGTACTAAGGAGTTGGGCCATATATTCCATCTAGCATATTCATTATACAAATCATGCCTAAATTCATTTAACATGTTCTCTCCAGCACATTTTACTCCCACACAAGTTATTTGTGACGCAGGGATACACACCATTTTGAGGAGACTGTGTATTAATTGAGAAGAATAAAATATAAACAAGCAAAAAACCAAACAAAACAAAATCCAATAAACCAGTACAAAGAATGGCAATCTAGACATCTTCAAAGCATGATGTCCACACAAAGGAAATTTATCTGATTACACCTTAGATGTCAGAGCAGATTTGGTAGAGAAATGAACTTGCAGGATGAGTAGAAGTCACCTAGGATAATGATGGTAGGAAGTTGGGGGCCATCCAAGTGAGAGCACAAGGATTAAAGGTCAGAGAGGGTAAGTGCACTAAGGGGACTCTAAAGTGTTCAGGAAGGTTGAATCAGTGCAAGTGTTGGATGGAAACATCCTGAGAGACAAGCAAAGAGTCATATGCAGGGGATACATCAGAAAGTATACACTGTGCTGTGCTAAGGAGGACGGGTTTCATCTTGGAGGCTAAAGAAAGCAGGAAAGACTTGAAAGAATCACTTTGGCATTCCTTTTTACTTCAATAGGAGATCACTTTGGCAGATGTATTGTGAATTATAAAGGCACAGAACGAAGACAGGGAGGCAAACGGACGAATACAATAAAAGAGAAAAATAAACAGGGCCTAAAATGATTAGGATACTAGCAGTGTAAATATGGGAATGGATTAATAAAATGGAGAGCTAAATTGTAGATAGTATCAGTAGGATTTTATTAGATGTGGTACAATGATAAGAAGGCTAGGATCACTTCCATGTTTCAGACATGAGAGAGTGGGTGGATTGTGGAGTCATTCCACAAACACAGGACACAGGAGTGGTCTAATGAAACAATGAGTTTGGTCTGGAGAAGGCTGAGTTTAAGGTATTTGTGGGATTTCTAGCTGGAGACTTCCAAGATAACTGAACTTATAGAACTGGATCTTGGGAGACAGATATTTCTAGAAATAAGGTTGGAAAGATATTATACAATAAACATTAGACAAATAAAAGAATATAATTGAGGTCCCAGAAAGTGAGATTGAATCATTCTTCTTTTGTGAAAAAAGACATCCCCCCCCCACACACAAAAAATCCTGTTCAGCACCATATTTACAGCTAGGCAGAGGGAGAAATTATTGTGAATAAGTGTAATGAATAACCAAGAAAAAATAAGAATGTATAGAATAAAAACATTCTTAATGAATTTTCAAATTTCCCTCAACAGGAACAATTCCCAGAGGAGATGGAGGTTGGAAACCACACCAGTGTGACAGAGTTCATCCTTTTGGGATTAACAGAGGATCCTACACTTTGTGTCATCTTCTTTGTAATATTTCTAGGAATCTATGTTGTCACCTTAGTAGGCAATATCAGCATAATTATTCTGATAAGCAGCTGTTCCCAGCTTCAGACTCCCATGTACCTCTTCCTCAGCCACTTGGCTTTTGTAGACACCGTGTTTTCCACATCCATCACACCTATGATGATTATAGGATTCCTGAAACGTAGACTAGCCCTCCCAGTTGCTGGCTGTGAAGCCCAGCTCTGTTCCGTGATCACATTTGGGTCAGCTGAGTGCTTCCTGCTGGCTGCCATGGCCTACGACCGCTATGTGGCCATCTGCTTGCCCCTACTCTACTCCACCCACATGTCCCCCAGAGTCTGTGTTCTCTTGACTGGGGTATCCTACCTGGGTGGGTGTGTCAATGCTTGGACATTTACTAGTTGTTTATTGACTCTGTCTTTCTGTGGACCAAATCACATAAATGACTTTTTCTGTGATTTCTCCCCTCTGTTGAAACTTTCCTGCTCAGATGTCTCCACTATTGAAATTATCCCTTCGATCTCTTCTGGCTCCATCATTGTGGTCACAGTGTTTGTCATAACTGGCTCTTACATCTGCATCCTCAACACCATCCTGAAGATGCGCTCCACTGAAGGGAGACACAAGGCCTTCTCCACCTGCACCTCTCACCTCACCACAGTCACTCTCTACTATGGAACGATTACCTTCATTTATGTGATGCCCAAATCCAGTTACTCAATTGACCAGAACAAAGTGCTGTCTGTGTTCTACACAGTGTTGATCCCCATGTTGAACCCCCTCATCTATAGTCTGAGGAACAAAGATGTAAAGGAGGCCCTGAGAAAGGTAATTCTAAGAATATATTCTTAGGATCCATTCCCAACATATCAGATGCTTGTTCATCAGCATTACATTTGTGTGTGTGTGAGTGGTATTCGCCCAGTTGTATCCGACTCTGTGCAACCCCATCAACTGTAGCCCGCCAGACTCCTCTGTCCATGGAATTTTCCAGGCAAGAACGCTGGAGTGGGTAGCCATTTCACTCTCCAGGGGATCTTCCCGACCGAAGGATTGAACTGGAGTCCCGTGTGTTGCAGGCAGTTTCTTTACTATCTGAGCCACCAGAGAAGACCACCTACCAAATACTGTTTAACTGATTGCTTAAATTTAAATCACAATATTTCTAATTCTCACTTATATACACTTATAAGCCAGTTAGGAGACATCTTGAAATCAGTAATAATGACAGTAATTACTTTCACTATTACATGTTAACACTTGCAAATGCCTAGAACTTTTTCTTTGATAATTTCTACTTATAATATGTCCAGCCCTATTCTAAGTACATTGGTATATTAGCTGGCTTATTTCTTGTAAAAATCCTACATTAGTAGTTCTTATTTCTATTTTATAAATAAATTATCTGACACACAGGGACATTAAGTAGATTGCCCAGAATGATACAGCTAGGAAGTTTTTCAGTCAGTCTTTGAATCCAGAAAGTCTGAGTCCAAACCACCGTGCTTCTTCATTTAATTTTCACAGAAATCTCATGATGCTGCTTATTAAAAAATTACCTCAATTTATAGATGAGACTGCCAAGTCTCAGAGGGATTCAATAGCTTGAGAGATATGGACCCAAGTCTCAGATTCACTTGGAATCAAGTCCTCTCATTCCATGCACTTATCTACTCTGTAAACATAATCCATTCGAGGACTTCAGCACTGTTACTGATCTAGAGGATTTGAGCAAGATAAGAAATCCTAAACTGTTTCTTTTCATCAGCCTTCTGAAAAAACTCTACTCCCAGTAAGTCTAGATTATGAGGACTTCAAAACAAGTATGAGAATGCGAAAACTGGATTGGTTTACATCTATAAAAATTTGACTGGAAGTCTAACTATATTTAAGCACATATTACAAATACTCCCATTTGGCATAATGTAGTTTTCCTTAGCTGTAGAAACTAAAAAGGGTATCTCTGAATTAGTATTCCAACTAATGTGATAACATTCAGAGTTCCAAAATTTAGATTTATAAAAAACTTAATTAATAAGTGCTGCCAAATATTGTAGTAAATGTATTTCTTACATAATAATCTACCCTTATTTTTTCTGGAGTTCAGGAACTCCTAACTCAGTGTAAATACTAAGACAACTTTTTAGAGCATCTGAAAGCAAGACTTCGATTATAAAAGCCCTTGACTCAGTGTAATGGGAAGAAACAAGTGAGGATTGGGAGACATAGTAAGAAGCAAAATGGGATATTATTTATAATACATTGCTAAGTTAAAATGTAGATTATCTGTCATATTCTGGCAAATTTTAGGTGGAAACATACAATGATTAAACAAAACAAGGATAAATTAAAATATGTGAAATGATCAAATAATGGATAAAGGAAAACATTCTCTAACCACAACACTTCTGACACCAAATTTGTGGTATTTTTCCCCCATATCAACCAACTGGAATACCAGTATGTTCTAAATATCCAGACATCAAATTGACATTATATTATTTCATTCAATTCTGACACTAACTCCCTAGAGGTACAGTCAGAACTCACAGGTTTAAGACTCAGTTCCACAACTCTGCCCTCCCTTCTGACACCAGTTGCAAGTAATGGGTCCTCAAGGTATCCACATTTCTGTCCAACTTGGCTACAAATCAAGGATTCCCACAGGCCTCTTCCAGGTTTGAGAGTTTGTTAGAATGACTCAACAAAATTCTCTGAAGCATCTGCTTACATTTACCAGTTTAACATAAAAGATTATTATAAAGGACAACTCAACAACCAGATGGAGAGACACACTGCACCAGGTCTGGAAGGGTCTCCAGGCCAGGAGTTTCTATCACCAGAAAGCTGAAGTGTATAATTTGGAGTGTATAACCCTTCTAGCACATGAATCTGTTGCCCAAATTGGAAGCTCTCCACCACATAGTTTAGGAGTTTTACAGAGGCTACGTAAAAAAGTCTCCAGTCTCACTGCAGAAACACACACGAACATAAAGTTCCAAGTTTATAATCATGGTTTGATCTTCTTGGTGGCCAGTCCTCATCCAGAAGCTATCCAAAATCCCACCGAGAATCTTCTCATTCCAACAAAAACACTCCTATCACCTAGGAGGTTCCAAGGGATTCAGGAGCCCTGTGTCAGGAACCAGGTTTAAAGAATATTTAAACAAAAGATGCTTCTAGCACCCTTGTCATTCAAGAAACTGCAAGAGTTTTAGAGCCCTATGTTAGGAACTGGGGGTAGAGACCAAAGATTTATTTCTATTATATCACAGTCAAAGACCTGGTATGTGGCTATGGACCACTCATAGCAAATGACCATAAAGAATGAAGATACTGGCACACTGTTAGAATTCCATTTTGAATTAATGATTATTCAGTTCATTATCATAATGTATGAAAAGGTCCCCCAGGGTGAGTCTATTCAGGTTTACAGGCTTCCAGTTTATCTTGTCAGGTTCTAAGCACAGGAGTGGTCTCAGCAACATATGGCTTCACTCTTCCAGGCATCAGGTTTAATTGAGCTAGGAGTCAGATTTATCACTTGCTTTCAGTCTCTTTTGAGTCTCTCTTCTATTACTAGAATACTGAATTTTTAATAAATAGCAGTTGTAATTGTCCTGTAAAAATCCCAAGTACATACTGACTAGTATGACCAGAGCTTTAATTATGTGAACTCTGAAGTCCTGTATACAAGACTAGCTTCCCTCTGGACATTTTGTACCCATATCTCAGTGGTCAGAGTGTCTGTATTTTACCTCAGGTATCATATGAGCATTGCTAATTGGGAATTATGTGACAAACAATAATTTTCAGGTCTGTTAAGATTTATATATATCTCTTGGCATGTGTGTGCTAAGTCACTTTCACCATGTCTGACACTTTGTGACCCCATGGACTAAGGTCCAGGCTTCCCTCTACATGGGGTTTCCCAGTCAAGAATACTGAGTGGGTGGCCATTTCTTTTGTCAGGGGATCTTCCCAATCTAGGGATCCAACTCACATCTCTTACCTCTCTTGCATTGGCAGGCAGATTCTTTACCACTAGCGCCACCTGGGAAGCCCATCTCTTGACATACTTACGAGTAATTCTGGGGAAAAGAGAAGGAGGTAGCCTCAAACATTGACAATTCCCTGCCATTGTGACCTCCAAATACAAGAGGAACATTTAATCAAGGCCTTTTGGTTATTTTACATGTAGATATGGGATAGTTATTCATTCATTTCAAAAATACTTGTGAGCCCTGATTATACTGTAGAAACTAAGTAAACACTGAAGATATTTTAATAAATTGACAGATATATAATATGTAATAGAACAGAATTCTCATGTAGCTTACATTTTTGTGGGGGGGGGGAATAAATATTATAAATGCAGAACGTATGAGTGGCTGGATGATACAAATCAGCTGAGTTGATATGACTTCTAAAAGTAACTCTGCTGGTATGGGTGGTGACTCCTAGTGATAGTATGACAGGGAAGGCCACTGGAGGAAGTGATAGTTGAGTAGAATGTTGAAATATAAAAAAGACCAGAGCTGCTAGACAGAAAACAGCTTGTGCAAAGATTGTGAGAATCTCAAGAAATAAAGACCTACAAGATCTTTTAGAACTAACACCCAAAAAAGATGTCCTTTTCATTATAGGGGACTGGAATGCAAAAGTAGGAATCAAGAAACACCTGGAGTAACAGGCAAAGTAGCCTTGGGGTACAGAATGAAGCAGGGCAAAGGCTAACAGAGTTCTGTCAAGAGAATGCACTGGTCATGGCAAACACCCTCTTCCAATATCACAAGAGAAGACTCTACACATGGACATCACCAGATGGTCGACACCGAAATCAGGTTGATAATATTCTTTGCAGCCAAAGATGGAGAAGCTCTATACAGTCAGCAAAAACAAGACCGGGAGCAGACTGTGGCTCAGATCATGAACTCCTTATTGCCAAATTCAGACTGAAATTGAAGAAAGTGGAGAAAGCCACTAGACCATTCAGGTATGACCTAAATCAAATCCCTTATGACTATACAGTGGAAGTGAGAAATAGACTTAAGGGACTAGATCTGATAGACAGAGTGCCTGATGAACTACAGATGGAGGTTTGTGACATTGTAAAGGAGACAGGAATCAAGACCATCCCCAAGAAAAAGAAATGCAAAAAAGCAAAATGGCTGTCTGAGGAGGCCTTACAAATAGCTGTGAAAACAAGGGAAGTGAAAAGCAAAGGAGAAAAGGAAAGATATACCCATTTGAATGCAGAGTTCCAAAGAATAGCAAGGAGAGATAAGAAAGCCTTCCTTAACAATCAATGCAAAGAAATAGAGGAAAATAATAGAATGGGAAAGACTAGATATCACTTCAAGAAAATTAGAGATACCAAGGGAAATTTCATGCAAAGATGGACACAATAAAGGACAGAAATGGTGGGGATCTAACAGAAGCAGAAGATATTAAGAAGAGGTGGCAAGAATACAAAAAAGATCTTTATGACACAGATAATCATGATGGTGTGGTCACTCACCTAGAGCCAGACATCCTGGAATGTGAAGTCAAGTGGGCCTTAGGAAGCATCACTATGAACAAAGTAACTGGAGGTTATAGAATTCCAGTTGAGCTATTTCAAATCCTGCACTCAATATGCCAGTAAATTTGGAAAACTCAGCAGTGGCCACGGGACTGGAAAAGGTCAGTTTTCATTCCAATCCCTAAGAAAGCCAATGCCAAAGAATGCTCAATTGCACTCATCTCACAGGCTAGTAAAGTAATGCTTAAAATTCACCAAGCCAGGCTTCATCAATACGTGTCCCATGAACTTCCAGATGTTGAAGCTGGTTTTAGAAAAGGCAGAGGAACCAGAGATCAAATTTCCAATATCCACTGGATCATCAAAAAAGCAAGAGTATTCCAGAAAAACATCTATTTCTGCTTTATTGACTATGTCAAAACCTTTGACTGTGTGGATCACAATAAACTGTGAAAAATTCTGAAAGAGAAGGGAATACCAGACCATCTGACCTGCCTCTTGAGAAATATGTATGCAGGTCAGGAAGCATAAGTTAGAACTGGACATAGAACAACAGACTGGTTCCAAATAGGAAAAGGAGTACATCAAGGCTATATATTGTCACCCTGCTTATTTAACTTATATGCAGAGTACATCGTGAGAAACGCTGGGCTGGAAGAAGCACAAGTTGGAATCAAGACTGCCGGGAGAAACATCAATAACCTCAGCAGATATGCAGATGACACCACCTATATGGCAGAAAGTGAAGAAGAACTAAAGAGCCTCTTGATGAAAATGAAAGGAGAGAGTGAAAAAGTTGGCTTAAAGCTCAACATTCAGTAATCTAAGATCATGGCATCTGATCCAATCACCTCATGGGAAATAGATGGGGAAACAGTGGAAACAGTGGCAGACTTTATTTTCCTGGGCTCCAAAATCACTGCAGATGGTGATTGCAGTCATGAAATTAAAAGACGCTTACTCCTTGGAAGGAAAGTTATGACCAACCTAGATAGCATATTAAAAAGCAGAGACATTACTTTGCCAACAAAGGTCTGTCTAGTCAAGGCTATGGTTTTTCCAGTAGTCATGTATGGATGTGAGAGTTGGACTGTGAAGAAAGCTGAGCACCAAGGAATTGATGCTTTTGAACTGTGGTGTTGGAGAAGACTCTTGAGAGTCCCTTGGACTGCAAGGAGATCCAACCAGTCCATCATAAAGGAGATCAGTCCTGGGTGTTCATTGGAAGGACTGATGTTGAAGCTGAAACTTCAATACTTTGGCCACCTGATGCAAAGAGCTGACTTATTGGAAAAGATCCTGATGCTGGGAAAGATTGAGGGCAGGAGGAGAAGGGACGACAGAGGATGAGATGGTTGGATGGCATCACCGACTCGATGGACATGGGTTTGGGTGGACTCCAGGAGTTGGTGATGGACAGGGAGGCCTGGCGTGCTGCGGTTTGTGGAGTCGCAAAGAGTCAGGCACGACTGAGCAACTGAACTGAACTGATGGTCATAACTTTTCTTCCAAGGAGTAAGTGTCTTTTAATTTCATGGCTGCAATCACCATCTGCAGTGATTTTGGAGCCCAAATAAATAAAGTCTGTCACTGTTTCCCCATCTATTTGCCATGAAGTGATGGGACCAGATGCCATGATCTTAGTTTTCTGAATGTTGAGCTTTAAGCCAACTTTTTCACTCTCTTCTTTCATTTTCATCAAGAGGCTCTTTAGTTCTTCTTCACTTTCTGCCATAAGGGTGGTGCCATCTGTGTATTTGAGGTTATCAATATTTCTCCTGACAATCTTTATTCCAGCTTGTGCTTCATCCAGCCTGGCATTTCTCATGATGTACTATGCATATAAGTTAAATAAGCAGGGTGACAGTATACAGCCTTGATGTACTCCTTCTCCATTTTGGGACCAGCCTGTTGTTCCATATCCAGTTCTATCTGTTGCTTTTGACCTGCCTACAAGAAGAAAACAAGTGTTGACAAGAATACAGAGATAAGGAAATCTTTGTACACTGTTAGTTGAAATGTAAATTGGTATAAAAATGTTTAAAACTAAAACTGGATATGATTTAGCAATTCCACTTTGGGGTTTATATGAAAAACAAAATGAAAAGAGGAGTTGAAGAGGTATCTGCACTCTTACATTTATTGCAGCCTTACGACACAATGCTGGACAAAGTTTTCCTAAGGAAACAATGCAAAGGAATAGAGGAAAACAATAGAATGGGAAAGACTAGAAATCTCTTCAAGAAAATTAGAGATATCAAGAAAATATTCCAGGCAAAGATAGACACAATAAAAGAAAGAAATGGTATGGACCTAACAGAAGCAGTCGATATTAATAAGAGGTGGCAAGAATACACAGAACTATACAAAAAATATCTTAATGACCCAGATAACCATGATGGTGTGATCACTAACCTAGAACCAGATAGTCTAGAGTGTGAAGTCAAGTGGGCCTTAGGAATCATCACTATGAACAAAGCTAATGGAGGTGCTGGAATATCAGCTGAGCTATTTCAAATCCTAAAAGATGATGCTGTTGAAGTGCTACTCTCAATATGCCAACAAATTTGGAAAACTCAGCAATGGCCACAGGACTGGAAAAGGTCAGTTTTCATTCCAACCCCAAAGAAGGGCAATGCCAAAGAATATTCAAACTACCTGCACAATTGCTCTCATTTCACATGCTAGCAAGGTAATGCTCAAAATTCCCCAGGTGATGCTTCAACAGTACATGAACTGAGACTTCCAGATGTTCCAGCTAGATTTAGAAAAGGCAGGGGAACCAGAGATCAAATTGCCAGCATCCACTGGACCAAGGAAAAGAAGAGAATTCCAGAAAAACATCTAGTTCTGCTTCATTGACTACATGAAAGCCTTTGATTGTGCAGATTACAACAAACTGTGTAAATTCTTAGAGATGCAAATACCAGACCACATTTACCTGCCTCCTGAGAAACCTGTATACACGTCAAGGAGCAACAGTTAGAACCAAATATGGAACAACAGACTGTTCGAATTGGGAAAGGAGTGTGTCAAGACGGTATATTGTCACCTTTTTTATTTAGCTTATATACAGAGTATATCATGCAAAATGCCAGGCTGAATGAAGCACAAGCTGGAATCAAGATTGCCAGGAGAAATATGAATAACCTCAGATATACAGATGACACCAACCTTATGGCAGAAAGCGAAGAGGAACTAAAGAGCCTCTTAATGAAGGTGAAAGAGAAGAGTGAAAAAGCTGGCTTAAAACTCAACAATCAAAAATTAAAGATCAGGTCATGAGGTCCCATAGCTTCATCTCATATTGATGTAGAAACAGTGGAAACAGTGACAGACTTTATTTTCTTGGGCTCCAAAATCACTACAGATAGTGACTGCACCATGAAATTAAAAGCCGCTTGCTTCTTGGAAGAAAACCTGTGATAAACCTAGGCAGTGTATTAAAAAACACAGACATCAGTTTTCCAACAAATGTCTGTATAGTTAAAGCTATGGTTTTTCCAGTAGTCATGTACAGATATGAGGGTTCAACCATAAAGAAAGCTGAGACAGAAGAACTTATGCTTTTGAACTGTGGCGTTGGAGAGGACTCTTGGAGAGTCCCTTTGGACCCAGGTCTCCTGGATACAAAAGGCAAGCCTAGTGTTTCTCAAACTATTTTTCTCTCTCCTAAGCATCCATATGTCAATACTTCTTAGGAAGATAGTAAAAGGAGGGCTCTTGCAAAAAAACAATAAAAACTAAAATACAAAATGTAAACTCATTTTTTAAAATTACTGCAGTCAACATACTTGAAATTACTTTCCCAAATTGCTATAAAGAGTACAAACGTTTCCCTACAACTCTTGTTCTTACTGGGTCCTGGACTGACAATAAAGAATTTGCCAGCCAGCACCAATCCAAGGATTATTAATACACTTTAAATAACAGTGGACTGTGCTTTGTTCTGCTTACTTTCTGCTTACCCATATTACTCCAGGACTTTCCCCACTACTTGATGTCCTCAATTAAATAAACTGTTTTGTCTACAGAGAGGAAATTAGAGCCCTGGTAGCACTGACTCTGATCCCCATCTCCCACCTAATTTATATTTCGACAGTTTTTTCTCCAAGTTTCTGGACAAAGCCTCCATCAAGATCCTCAGAAATATACCTTTTGTTAGGAACTGGACCTTCCACTTATGCCACCTTAATGAGATACCTGGCTCCATGAGTCACTTCTGGAGAACAATGCCAGGAACTTATCTCAAAGGGGCAAGTAATAACAATCCTAGGGGATTCTATTAGAACTTTTCTTTTCCTCCCAACACGCATTAAAAAAAAATGCTCATGTCACAGAATGTATGTAACTATGTTCTTAAATGGAGGAGAGCATTTCTTGCTAATATTGTCAGGTAGTCAGCGGACAACTGTTTGTAAAAGTAAGTGGAAAACATCTGCTTTATAAAATTCTCTTTGGAATTCAGCAACAGCAATTTTGGCTCTAAAAGGTGAGCGCAGTAATCACAGATTTTATTTAAATAATTTAAATTTGTGTTTGTTCAATGAGAAATTAAAAATAAAAGAAACTCAACAACTGTTTCATGACTCCTGTGAAAATAGTGGCCTTAGCAAGATTTGCACTGCAGGGACTAGAGACACAGACATGGAAAAGAAATTTGTGGACATGGCAGAGGGAAGGAGAGGGTGGGATGAATTGAGAGAGTAGCATTGAAACATATACACTACCTTAAGTAAAATAGAGAGCTAGTGGGAAGTTGTTGTATAATAGAGGGAGCTCAGATTTGTGCTCTGTGATGACCTAGAGGGTTGGGATGGGATAGGTGGTGGGAGGAAGGTTAAGAGGGAGGGGTCATATGTATATGTATGGCTTATTCATTGGGTTGTATGCAAGAAATTAACACAACATTGTAAAGAAACTATCCTCTAATTAAAAAAAAATATTAAAGGGGGAAAAAGAGAAATGTACTGCAGAATGGTCATTCTGTGTACCCAAAGCAGACTTCCCAGGAGACCCCAGAGAAGTGTGGATGGTCTGTGGCAGCCAAAGCTACTGCTAAGCTTGTGCAGCTATGAAAAGGAAACCAGGAAGAAATCATCTGATATTCAGGTTGCATGAGGCTCTAAGCCCTATGACCCTTAATCATCAACAAACGTGACCCAATCATTGAGGAAAGGATTGGGGAAGAGTTGTAATTCCTGAATCAGAACCTGAAGCATGAATGCCACAAAGATGCATCCACAGAGATGCCACAGAGTTCTATTCTAGAAAGTTCCCTAGGTAGTCAGTGAAGAGGAAGGGAAAGGCAAGAATCAATTGTCATATTATTCATATGATTATGAATGACATGGTCCAGAACTAAGAAGCCATCAGATCCTATACTTCCTGACTTCTTTTGGATTTGTGAAAAATCTGATGGGTTGAAGGAAAACTTACATTATACTTTACTTCTCATAAAATTTTTAAACAATTGAAAATCTATCCAAATTTCATTTTTACTTAATGAAAGATAGTTACTTAGCTCTGATGTATGACCAAATACCTTTAAAGACTTTGCAGTTGTCATTTCATTTAATCTCACAGCAAAGATGTTATATGGGGACAATTTTCCCATTTTATGAATTAAAAAAAAAAAACAAAAACAAAAACTGGGAGTCAGAGAGATTTAAGTGTCATATGCAAGTGAAAACAACTGGCCACTGGAAGGATCTGAAATTTCCATCTCAGTCTCCATGACTGCTGTCAGCACAGACTGAAGTTCACTGTGTGCGGAGTGAATGCAGGACTGGCCCCACTTAAATCTGCTTGAGTCAAAAGGCAAAGAGCACACATGCTGCTCTGTGCTCGGCTCAGTCAAGTGAGGGAATGTTCAGAAGCCGAGAGTAGGACTGTGAGGGCTCTGGAAAGTATGCCACAGGTGGAATGGGCAACTGATTTATGAATGTTAGTTTTGAAAAAGGGAAGGTAGTGGAGGCGTGCTGGCTGCATTGAAGTATCATTGTTATGATACTGAAAGGAGATGGTTTGTGCAATTAAACTCATAGAGACCAATTCATAAAACTAAAAACATATTTTTCATGATAGAATTAACACTCCTGGCAGTAACCTTGCCTGTCACTAGAGAGTAATTTAAGTGCACTTAAGGAAGATCAATTTAAAACATATAACACATTCTGTAATGAGCTGTACGTTCTCAGCTGTTGGTTCATAATACCTCACACTGATTTTGTCAAAGCCCCACCACTGGAAACACTAAATGCTCATATTCTAATGTAAGGAATTTTTAATAAATTAAGAATTGTGAAAATATTTGGTACTTATATTTATCATTTATGGTAAATGTTTCAAATCTTAGGAACTGAAATAATGTTAGCAGAAAATTGTCTTTCTATGGAAATTAAAAGCAATAACACTGAGTAGAAAAATGCTGGTTGGGTTAACATGACTCTTAGAAGCACAAAAGTAGCAAAGAGGTGTATAGGGAGATACATTTCAAAAAGTAATTAAGAATAGAATATGAATCTCTATAAATATTATATGAAAGAGTTGGGATGTATATTCCACCTGGCATATACATTATATAAATCATGCAAAAAGTCACATAAAAAATTTTCTCCAGCACATATTATTCCCCAACACTAGTTATTTGTGATATAAGAATACACACCATTTTGAGGAGTTTATGTATTAACTGGGAGGAATAAAATGTAAGCAAGCAAAAAACAAAACAAAATTGCATAACCCAGTACAAAGAGTGGCAATCTAAACATCTTCAAAGCATGATGTCAACACAAAGGAAATTTATCTGATTACACATTAGATGTCAGAGTAGATATTGTAGAGAAATGAACTTGAAGAATAAGTAGAAGCCATCTGGTGTAATATTAGTGGGAGGTACATCATGACAAATGTTGGGCTGGAAGAAGCACAAGCTGGAATCAAGATTGCCGGGAGAAATATCAATAACCTCAGATATGCAGATGACACCACCCTTATGGCAGAAAGTGAAGAGGAACTAAAACGCCTCTTGATGAAGGTAGTGGAGGAGTGAAAGAAGAGAGTAAAAAAGTTGGCTTAAAGCTCAACATTCAGAAAACTAAGATCATGGCATCTGGTCCCATCACCTCATGGGAAATAGATGGGAAAACAGTGGAAACAGTGACAGACTTTATTTTGGGGGGCTCCAAAATCACTGCAGATGTTGACTGCAGCCATGAACTTAAAAGTCACTTACTCCTTGGAAGGAAAGTTATGACCAACCTAGATAGCATATTAAAAAGCAGAGACATTACTTTGCCAACAAAGGTCTGTCTAGTCAAGGCTATGGTTTTTCCAGTAGTCATGTATGGATGTGAGAGTTGGACTGTGAAGAAAGCTGAGCACCAAAGAATTGATGCTTTTGAACTGTGGTGTTGGAGAAGACTCTTGAGAGTCCCTTGGACTGCAAGGAGATCCCACCAGTCTATCCTAAAGGAGATCAGTTCTGGGTGTTTATTGGAAGGACTGATGCTGATGCTGAAACTCCAATACTTTGGCCATCTCATGCAAAGAGTTGACTCATTGGAAAAGACCCTGATGCTGGGAGGGATTGGGGGCAGGAGGAGAAGGGGATGACAAAGGATGAGATGGCTGGATGGCATCACCGACTCGATGGACATGAGTTTGGGTAAACTCCAGGAGTTGGTGGTGGACAGGGAGGCCTGGCGTGCTGCGATTCATGGGGTCGCAAAAAGTCAGACACGACTGAGAGGCTGAACTGAACTGGGAAACATCCAAGCGGGAGAGCAAGAATTAAAGGCCAAATAAGATAGATGGACTAAGGAGACACCAAATACTTCAGGAAGGTTAGATTAGTGCAAGTGCTGGATAGAAACATCCTGAGACAGAAGCAGAGTCATATGCAGGGGATACATAAGAAAGTGTACACTGTGCTGTGCTAAGGCAGTTACATTTCATCTTGGAGGCTAAAGAAATCATGAAAGACTTGAAAGGACCACTTTGGCATCAACTTTTTACTTCGGCAAGAGATCACTTTGGCAGATGTACTGTGAATTATAATGGCAGAAGAATGAAGACAGAGAGGCAAACAGATGAATAAAATAAAATAAAGAAATGAACAGGGCCTCACCTACAGTAGGGACACTAGCAGTGGAAATATAGGAATGGATAAATAAATTGGATGGCTAGATTGTAGATAGTATCAATAGGATTTTATTAGATGTGGTACAATGAGAGGAAGAAGGCTAGGATGATTTCCATGTTTCAGACATGAGAGATTGGGTGGATTGTGGTGTTATTCCATAAACATAGGACAATGGTCTAATGAAAGGATGAGTTTGGCCTGAAGGAGGCTGAGTTTGAGGTATCTGTGGGATTTCTAACTGGAGACTTCCAAGATAACTAGAACTATAGACCTGGATCTTGAGAGACAGATCTTTCTACATATAAAGTTTGGAAAGGGGTTTTAGAAAAACATTGGGTAAATAAAAGAATATAACTGAGTTCCCAGAGACTGAGGTTAAATCATTCTTCTTTTGTGTAAAGTGACAAAGGAATCCGGTATGGCACCATAATTACAGCTAGGCAGAGGGGGAAATTCTTATGAATACATGAAATGAATAACAAAAGAAAACCAAGAATGTGTAGAATGAAAATATTTTTTTAAATGAATTTTAAAATTTCTCTCAACAGGAGCAATTCCCAGAGGAGATGGAGTTTGGAAACCACACCAGTGTGACAGAGTTCATCCTTTTGGGGTTAACAGAGGATCCTACACTTTGTGTCATCTTTTTTGTGGTCTTCCTAGGAATCTATGCTGTCACCTTAGTAGGCAATATCAGCATAATCATTCTAATAAGAACCTGTTCCCACCTTCACACCCCCATGTACCTCTTCCTCAGTCATTTGGCTTTTGTGGACAGTGGGTGTGCCACATCTGTCACACCTATGATGCTTATAGGATTCCTGAGACAAGGACTGACCATCACTGCTGCTGGCTGTGAAGCTCAGCTCTGTTCTGTGGTCATGTTTGGGACAGCTGAGTGCTTCCTGCTGGCTGCCATGGCCTACGACCGCTATGTGGCCATCTGCTTGCCCCTACTCTACTCCACCCACATGTCCCCCAGAGTCTGTGTTCTCTTGATTGGGGTATCCTACCTGGGTGGGTGTGTCAATGCTTGCACATTTGGTAGTTGCTTACTGACTCTGTCTTTCTGTGGACCAAATCAGATAGATCACTTTTTCTGTGATTTCTCCCCTCTGTTGAAACTTTCCTGCTCAGATGTCTCCACTATTGAAATTATCCCTTCCATTTCTTCTGGATCTATCCTTGCGGTCACAGTATTTGTCATTGTTCTCTCTTATGTCTACATCCTCAACACCATCCTGAAGATGCGCTCCACTGAAGGGAGACACAAGGCCTTCTCCACCTGCACCTCTCACCTCACCACAGTCACTCTCTACTATGGAACGATTACCTTCATTTATGTGATGCCCAAATCCAGCTACTCGGTTAAGCAGAACAGAGTGGTATCTGTTTTCTACACAGTGTTGATCCCCATGTTGAACCCCCTCATCTACAGTCTGAGGAACAGAGATGTAAAGGAGGCCCTGAGAAAGGTAAGTGTCAGAATATATTCTTAGGATTTGTTCTTAACATTTCTGATGACCTATAAATTTTTGTTTACCAGTAGCACACTTAGAACCTATCAAATACTGATTTACTGTTTGCTTAAAATGAAATCATAGGGCTTCTTATTCTCCCTTATATGCACTTATAAACCAGTTGGTAGACATCTTGGAATTAGTAATACTGATAGCAATTATTTTCACTATTATGTATTAACACCTGTGGATGCCTAGGACTTTAATTTATTTAGCAAACAATTATTTCTACCTATAATATGTCAGGTCCAATTCTAGCACAATGGTATATTAGCTGGCTTACTTCTCATAAAAATCCTATAATGATAGCTCTATTATTTCTGTTTGACAAATAAATTAACTGGTGCACAGAGACATTAAATAGATTGCCCAGACTGATGCAGCTAGGAAGCTGTGCAATCAGTCTCTGAATCCAGAAAGTCTGAGTCCAAACCACAATGTTTCTTCATTTAATTCTCACACAATCTCATGATGCTGCTTACTAACAATTTACCTCAATTTTACAGATGAAACTGCTGAGTCTCAGAGATATTCAATAGTTTGTTTTGAGAGATACAGATTCAAGCCTCTGATGCACTTGGAATCAAGTCCTCTGATTCCATGCATTTGATCTACTCTAAAAACAACAATCAGTCCAAGGACTTCAGCACTGTTACTGATCTAGAGGATTTGAATAGGACAAGCAAGCCTAAAGCTGTTTTTTTAAGTCAGTCTTCTGAACAAACTCTGCTACCAAGAAAGTCTAAGTTGTGAGGACTCCAAAAACAAGGATGAGAATGGAAATCTGATTGATTTATATCTATAGAAAATAAGGTCTGGACACCACAATTGCATGATTTGACTGGAAATCTAACCATATTTAGCTCAGATGGTAGAGAATCTGCCTGCAATGAAGGAGACCTGGGTTAAATCCCTGTGTTGGGGAGATTCCTTGGAGAATGGAATCCAACCCACTCCAGTATTCTTGCCTGGAGAATCTCATGGACAGGGGAGCCTGGCAGCCTACCGTCCATGGACTTGTTAAGAGTCAGACATGACTGAGTGACTAACACTTTCTTTTAATCATATTTAAGCACATGTTACAAACAAATACTCCCATTTGGAATAATGTAGTTTTCCTTAGCTGTAGAAATTTAAAAGGGTGTCTTTGAATTCTAAGCATTGCAATTAATATGCTAACATTCATAGTTCTATAAGCTAGATATATAAAAAATTAATACCCATTATTTAAACTAGAAGTGTTGCCAAAGATTGTGGTAAATGTATTACTTACATAATAATCTACCCTCATTTACACCATCACCATGAGACTGGAAGAGTGAAGAGGGATTTTTCTGGAGTTCAGGGACTCCAAACTCAATGTAAATACTGAGACAACTTTTTAGAGCATCTGAAAGCAAGACTTAGATTATAAAAATCCTTGACTCAGTGTAATGGGGTGAAACAAGTGAGGATTGGGAGACACAGAAAGAAGGAAGTGGGATATTATTTATAATGCATTGCTAAGTTAATGCTGCTAAGTATTGAGGTTTTTGAACTGTGGTGTTGGAGAAGACTTGTCAGCTGAAGCTGAAGCTACAATACCTTGGCCACCTAATGCAAAGCACTGACTCATTAGAAAAGACCCTGATGGTGGGAAAGATTGAAAGCAGGAGGAGAAGGGGACAACAGAGGATGAAATGGTTGGATGGCATCACTGATTCGATGAACATGAGTTTGAGCAAGCTCCAGGAGTTGGTCACAGACAGGGAAGCCTGGTGTGCTGCAGTCCATGGGGTCGTAAAGAGTCAGACATGACCGAGAGACTGAAATGAACTGAAGTTAAAATATAGAGTATGTATCATATTCTGGCAAATTTTAAGTGGAAACATACAATGACTAAATGAAACCAGGATAAATTAAACATGTGAAATGATCAAATAATAGATAAAGAAAACTTTCTCTAACCACATTTTTGACACCAACTTGTGGTCTTTTTCCTCCATACCAACCAACTGGAATACTGGTATGTTCTAAATATCCAGACATCAAACTGATGCTTTATTCTTTCATTCAATTGTGACACTAACTGCCTGGAGGTACGGTCAGACTTCACAGGCTTAAGGCTCAGTTCCACAACTCTGCCCTGCCTTCTGACACCAGTTGCAAGTAATGGGTCCCCAAGGTACCCACACTTTTGTCTAACTTGGCTACAAAGTCAAGGATTGCCACGGGCCTCTTCCAGGTTTGAGAGTTTGCTAGAATGACAAAAAAATTCTCTAAAGTATCTGCTTACATTTACCAGTTTAACATAAAAGATATTATAAAGGATAAATTAACAGCCAGATGGAGAGATACACCACATCAGATCTGGAAAGGTCTCCAGGGCAGGAGCTTCTATCACCAGGAAGCTGAAGTGTATAATTTGGAGTGTATAACCCTTCTAGCATGGGAATCTGTTGACCAATTTGGACGTTCTCCACCCCATAGTATAGGAGCTTTATGGAGGCTATGTAAAAAGTCTCCAGCCTCTCCAGCCTCACTGCAGAAACCCAAGTGAACACAAAGTTCCAAGTTTATAATCATGGTTTGATTTTTTTGGTGACCAGTCCTCATCCAGAAGCTATACAAAATCCAACTAAGAGTCTTTTCATTCAAACAAAGACTCTCCTATCACCTAGGAGGTTCCAATGGATTCAGGAGCCCTGTATCAGGAACCAGGTTTAAAGAACAAATATTTGAACAAAAGATGTTTCTAGCACCCCTGCCATATAGGAAATTACAAGAGTTTTAGAGCCCTGTGTTAGTAATGGGGGGCAGAGATCACAGATTTATTTCTACTGTCTCACATTCTACCCCCTGCTTTGTGACTATGGAACCCTCACAGCAAATGACCATAAAGAATGAAGTTACTGGCATATTATTAAAATTCCATAGGGTCATTAATAACTATTCAGTTCATCATCATAACATATGAAAAGGTCCCCCAAGGTTAGGCTATTCAGATTTGCAGGCTTCCATTTGATCTTGTCAGGTTCTAAACACAGGAGTAGCCTCAGCAATACATGGCTGCACTCTTTCAGGCATGTTTTAATTGAGCTAGAAGTCAGAATTATCACTTGCTTTCAGTCTCTTTCAAGGCTTTAGTAGAATAGTGAATTTTTGATAATAGCAGTTGCAATTGTCCTGTAAAAATCCTAAGTGCATACTGACTCACATGACTTTTGGAGTTTTAATCATGTGAACTTTCTAGTCCTGAATACAAGACTAGCTTCCCTCTGGGCATTTTGGACCCATAATTCAGAGGTCAGCATGTTTATAGGCCTTTTGTATTTTAACTGAGTTATCATGTGGGCATTGCTAATTGGGAATTATGTGACAAACAATTTTCAGATCTGTTAATATTTATAGCTATCTCTTGGCATATTTATTATAGCAATTCTGGGAGAAAGTTAAGGAGGCAGCCTCAAACATTGACAATTTCCTGCCATTGTGACCTCCAATTACAAGAGGAACATTTAATCAAGGCTTTTTGGTTATTTTATATGTAGATATGGGATAGTCAGACTTCCCTGGTAGCTCAGCTGGTAAAGAATCTGCCTGCAATGCAGGAGACCTCAGTTAGATTCCTGGGACAGGAAGATCTCCTGGAGAAGGAATAGGCTACCCACTACAATATTCTTCCTGGAGAATTCTCATGGACAGGCAAGCCTTGTAGTTTACAATCCACTGGGTCACAAAGAATCAGACATGACTAAACAACCAAGCACAGCACAGCATAGGGGATAGTCATTCATTCATTTATTTCAAAAACACTAGTTGAACTCTTATTATACTCTAGAAACTGAGTAACCACTGAAGATATTTTGATAAACTAAGCAGAGATATAATGCATAATAGAGCAGAGTTCTCATGTAGTTTAGATTTTAGTGGTAGAGACACTAGGGAATAAATAAACATTATAAATGTAGAACACATTAGTGGGTGGAAGACACAAATCAATTGGGTTAATATGACTTATAAAAGGTAACTGCTGGTTTGGGTGGTGAATCGTTAGTGGGCATAACAGGGAAGGCCACTTGGAGGAGGGGACAGTTGAGTAGAATGTTGAAAGCTAAGAAAGACCCATTGACATGGAGACTGGAGAGAAAGCTGCAGACAGAAAACAGCACATGCAAAGATTCTGAGAAGCTCAAGAAATAAACAGGCCATGGCAAATCAAGAGGAGAGAGATAGATACACAGAAAGGATCGATCATGCAGTTCTCCACTGGCCATGGGAAAATATTTGAATTTCACTATAAAAGGAATGGAAAGCCATTAAATGTTTTTTAAATAGTTCCAATGTGAATGTTTTTTAAAGATCATTCTTGTTGTTAATCATAGGAGGGAGAAAGGGGAGCAAGGGGCAGTGAAGTTATCAATTAAGATCTGAGATGCTGCTGCATTATGCTAGGGTGGTTGCAGTTTTGCTGGAGAGGAATTCACCCATTCAACATTCAGTTTAGGTAAAGATTCAAGAAGGACTTACTGATGAATTAGTGTGACAGGTTAAAATTAAAAGGAGTTAAGAGGACCTCAGAAATTTGGGGGTTTAGATTATTTGGTGAACGTGAATTGTATATCACTCATTAGCTGAAGAAAAGTGATATGTAGGTTATATATGGCTGCATGACAAGATGCTCAAAACCATTTTATTATATTATATTGTGACTCTGGAATTTTAATTGGATCTGGCTCAGCACTCCACCTGCCCCACATGCATTAATAAGAGTCACTAGGTGATATTCAGGTGGCGTCTGGGCATGTCTCAAGAATCCAAGGTTGCTTCACTCAGATGCTTGGCATCTTGGCCAGATGGCTTAAAAGCCTCTCATTCTCCATAGTCTTAGAGTCTTTCTATATGGTCTTACCAGCAGAGTAGCTGAATTTCTCACATGGTGTCTTAGGACTCTAGCAAGTCCTCAAGAGAATAAAAAGGAAGGTGCAGTGTTTTCTATGACCCAGCCTCATGAGACTCACAACATTATTTATACTGTCTTCTACCTGTAAAACAAATCACTAAAGCCAGTTTAGATTCTAGAAATGGGTTGTGTGGGATGATTCTAAAGGATGTAGGATTTCTTTATCAGGTGATGAAACTATTCTAAAATTGACCATTGTGATCATTGCATATATCTGTGAATATTCTATAAACTATTCACTTGTATTCTTTAAATCGTTTAATTGTTGGTATCTGAGTTATATCTCAAGAAAATTGTTTTTAAAAAAACTTAGATGGCTTTCAGTGTATCAAATTATAATTCATTCAATTAGACAAATCCACTCATAATTCTCTTCCAAATAATTCATCCTCTGCAGTTCTGTGAGGCTGCTATGAGAAAGTTCCCTTAAGATTTTAAGTCTCATATTTTAGAAAGAGACAGTGTATGAGATATATCATCAAGATTTGTAGAACGACTTTCGTATAACTGAAAGTGGCAATGTAGTCTTAAATCTTTCTGAGATTTTGACATGGAAAAGTACCACTCCAATCTAGATTTGACCTTTGATCTGGAGCTGTTTCTTATCTTGAGAATCTTTTCTCCAGAAGGTATTGGGGATGAGAAGCAGCCTTATTTACAAACCACGCAAAGTATGGCTTCCTTGTTTTCTAATTTTTTCTCAAGAATCAATCAAACAAGTCCTTTCCATAAGTTCATACATCTCTTCTTATACATTAGCTTAGACAGCTATCAGACACTAGACAGTACTTTTAACATTTTTCTCAGAAACCTTCCCAACCAAACCCAAGAGCATAATAGGTACGCTTTATATTTTCTATTTCATGCCTGGTGACAATACTGACAAACATCCCACCACTGCCTGGCAAGTGTCTTCTTTTCTTTAGCTTTTAAAAGTATTTCCTACTATTCTACATGCCCTCTCCACCTTATAAGAATATTCCAGATATTAAGAAAAGTCTCCCCAAGGTTGGTTCTACTTCATCCCACCATGGAGTCTCAAAGTCATGCCATATGAACTCAGCTTCTGTTATAGCAAGATCTCCAGATCAGGTGTCAAGTTGTGATAAGCCGTTCTACACTGCATAACAAACTACTCTAAACCTTAGTGTTTAAAGTAACATCTATTTCACTGTATCTTAGGATGTCATGAGTCAGGAGTCAAGGCAAGGCTTGGCTGTGAGTCTTGGCTGTGAGATTCCAGGGGTGATACATCTGTGCCCCAGTTTTACTGAGATTGCTCTGTCATGGTCAGCTGACAGCTGGCCTAGTCTGGAGGATCTAAGGTGGTTTCATTCACATGCCTGGTGCCAAATGGGGGAGAGTTTGAAGGTTTGGTTCAGTTAGTCACCTCTTTCTCTCTGTTTCTCTCTCAAGTGGTATTCATGGAAGTAATCAAATATCTTTCTAATCTCTCAAAGCTCTGTGAAAAAATCTTCCAGGATACCCAGGCAAAGGCTTCAAAACTTCCAATCACCAAGATTCAATATTCTCAGTTTATTATTGCCACTACATTCTATATGAATAGCATACCATGAAGATCAGTCCAGATTCAAGGAAAATAAACTAGGCTGCATCTCTTATGGGAAGAGTGGCAAAGAATGTATGTTTTTTATTTAATCTGCCACAAGATGGGAAGATAAATTTTTGTGGTTGGTGTGGAAATAAGAATATTTCCATTTTAGGCTCCTTACCATTAAGATGCCTATTATTGCCAAATACAGATATCTGTTAGCTCATAGAAGAAAACAGGGTTAGAGATATTAATATAAATTAGGAACCAACCAAATAGAAATCAAGATGGAGGAGTAGGAGCCGGCTGAGTGTGCCTTTGCCCTAAATACATCGAAAACACATCCACATGTAGAGCAAGACTGCCTGAAAACAAACTGGGGGCCAGCAGAAAGACTCTTGCACAACCAAGGATGTAAAGATTGATCTACATAAGTTCAGGTAGGGCAGAAAAGGAAGTAATCAGGGTGGGACCTGTGTACCTTGGAGTGGACACAGAAGAGGAGACGATTACACGGGCTTGCACATCCTCCCTGGGGAGTGAGTGGTTTGAGCCATATATTGGGCACCCCAGGCCTGGGTTCTGACACTGGGAAGACAAGTTTCCTTAGCTGGTTGGACAAATAAGGGACTTGCAGGAAGGCTGTACAAAACCTAAAATCAGTTCTTAAAGCACGTACACATTGTGGCCTACTCCTGGGAACAAGGCAGAAGAAGCAGACTGAAACTGCCTGGGAGTGTGAGTGGTTTCCAGCAAGCAGCCTGGCACATGGTTGATGCTAAATGTCTGCTCCACCACCCCTAGCTCCAGCACAGTTCCACACTATGGTGAAGGCTGTGGTTGCTGATAAGACTGTGCAGTCTGGGAGGATGGAGCTGGCTCTGATCTATGCAGCATCTGAACAGGACTTCAGCAACCATAACTCAGGGAATGTTTAACAAGAGGATTCCTATGTGCTGTTTCTCATAAATCCTCTGTTCCTTATCAGTTTCTGGCAACAGAAACTAGTGGAACAGCACACCGCTCCCAGGACTGAGGTCATAGCATGAGACATGCATGAATCTCCTTCAGTAAACATTCTCCTTATGATAAAACTGCTTAGTCTCAATCCTCTTTCTTGAGATGTGGCTTGTCTCCTGACCTTACAACTATTGTTAATCCCTTGTTCCCTTGGTAACGGTTGCTGTACATTTGGTTTTCTGATCTTTATCATTGTTGAAAGAAATTCCTTGTACAACAGCCTATATATACTCACAGATCATTAAAGCACCTTTGTTCCATCAGAGCTTGGCTCCCTGTGTCCCTCCCACCGGCTAATTCTCTGGAGCGTGGAAACCCACCGAGTTCATTCTCCTGCCCGGGCTTTCAAGACCCCCTCAAGAGGGCGCCCTGTGCCTTGGTGAGCAGTGCAAGCCCTGTTCAAGGGTTTTATTGGTTCTCTGTGTAAACCAGGGAATATTAGCTTCTTTCTCTCTTTCACTTTCTTAGGTTCCGGTCCATTAAAGGACTGCAACACATAACTACCTTGGGAGCTGACCCTGCCCCCAGTAGGGTAATGACAGTCACTGAAGATAGGAGACACCACTCCTCATGTATAGCCCTAACTCCAGCCCCTGCATCTCTAGCCCTACATGCCAGACAGTGGTAGCTGCCAGCACATTCTGGGGGAAGATAGGACACGTGCCCACTTCAGATTCAGCTCTCACAGCAAAGCTACTGGTTACACGTGGACTACATAAGGATGCTCCCACACAAGGACACCCCTTTAAGACCAGGAATAGGTAACTGTTGCACCTAATTTCATAGAAACAGAGAAATTCAGCAAGATGAGAAGACAGAGGAATTTGTACCAAAGAACAAGGAAAAAAGAAAAAAAAAACACTAATGAAACAGAGATAAATAATTTATCAGAAAAAGAGTTCAAAGAATAATAATATATATATATTTATGTGTGTATACACACACACACATATACACATATACACAACGAAAAATTACCCAGTCAGAAAAAGAGATGGAATTCTTCCAATTGCAACAACATGGGTGGATTCAGAGGGTATTATGTTTATTGAAATAAGGCAGAGAAACACAAATACTGTATGCTGTCATTTATACATGGAATCTAAAAAATAAAATAGGCCGCTTTCATCTTTTGAGATGGATTGCTGCTGCTGCTAAGTCGCTTCAGTTGTGTCTGACTCTGTGCAACCCCACAGAAGGCAGCCCACCAGGCTCTTCCATCCATGGGATTTTCCAGGCAAGAGTACTGGAGTGGGGTGCCATTGCCTTCTCCTCGAGACGGACTACATTCTGCCTATGTGGAATGTATCTCTCTCAGTGAACCTGCTTTCACTTAAAAAATAAATATAATAGGAATTCCCAGGTGATCCAATGGTTAGAAATCCCCTTGCCATTACACAGGATATGGGTTCCCTGGTCCAGGAAGACACTACACACCTTAGGGCAACAAACCCATATGCCACAAGCATGGAGCCCATACTCTAGAGTCTGCGAGCTGCAACTACTGTGCCCATGCATCACGACTACTGAAGCCCGCACATCCTACAGCCCATGCTCCACAATGAGAGGCCCATGCACCACAACTAGAGATAGCATGCATGCAGCAACAAACACCTAGTGCAGCCAAAGATAAATAAATTTTTTAAATTTATTTTAAAATAAATTAAAATGTTAAAATAATAATAAACAAGTTAAAAAATACACAAGTGAATAAAACAAAGCAGAAACAAACATAGACAACAAAATAATAATTATCAGTGGGAGGTTAGAAGGGTGGAAGGACAACATAGCAGTAGGGGGTTAGAGGCACAAACTACCATGTATAAAATAATTGAGTAAGACTTCTCTGGTGTTTAGTGCTTAAGAATCTTCCTACCATTGCCGAGGATACGTGTTCAACCCCTGGACCAGGAAGATCCCAACATGCCGTGGAGCATCTAAGCCCTTGACCACAACTACTGAAGCCTGCATTGCCCTAAAGCCCAAGCTCTGCAACAAGAGAAGCCACCACAATGAAGAGTGGCCCCTGCTCACCACAACTAGAGAAAGCCCATGCACAGCAACAGAGACTCAGCAGAGCAAAAACAAATATAGAAATAAGTTTTTAAAATAAATACATAAGCTATAAGGATTTATTTTACAGCATGGAAAATACAGTCAAGATTTTATAACTTCAAATGAAATATAATCTATGAAAATACTGAATCACTATGCTGTTCTAAAATTAATCAATATTAAAAATCAACTATACTTTAATAAAAAATAATAAAGTTAAAAGTAAAATATTTAAAGGAAAGAAAATAAGACATCCAGATGACCAACAATAACATAAAACATGCTGTTTGCTAATTGCCAAGGTAATGCAAATCAAAACCACAATGAGATATTATCTCATACCTCTTAGAATGGCTATCAACAAGATAAGAGATAGCAAGTGCTGGAAAGAATATGCAGATAAGGAAATCTTTGTACACTGCTAATTGAGATGTATATTGGTATGAAAAAATTAGAACTATATGTGACTCAGCAATTCCACTTTGGGGTATATATGAAAAAGGAAATGAAAAGAGGAGTTTGAAGAGACATCTGCACTTCTATGTTTACTGCAGCATTACTCCACAACAGTCAAACTGACCATCAACAAAGAAGTAGAGCTAAGAAGAACTTGAAATTGATTCTTAACACAATCAGTCAAAAAGGGATGTGCAAATTAAATTGAAAGATTTAATGCTACCCACATATTAGAATAGCTTGTTTTTGTTAACTGACAATAGCAATCCTGGAAAGGAACCAGAGCAAGTAAAATTTAAATGCAAAGCTGGTAGGCGTGCAAATGATACAGTCATTTTGAAGAAAAACAAGTTTTGCAGTATCTTATATACTAACCATAACACACAGCAATTACAAACCTAAATTTTGTCAGAGAGAAATGAAAACACATGACTACACAATGGTCTACATAGAGATATTTAGAGAAGCTTTATTCCCAATTGCCAAAACCTAGAAAATCCTAGAAAATGTGCCACTGACTAAACAGGTATAGGTGCTGCTTTCATGCAATGACTATGTTTGAGAGAATTGTAACACAGTCCAGACTGTATAACCTGCCCTTCACAATAGCCAGCACATCATTCAAACTTGCTGACAAATTACAGATAAGAGAGCGGATATATTGTCTATACTCAAGATACGGATGGAAATGAACCTCAAGGAAAGAGTGAAGTCAAAAATGTAAGCTTCCATCTCAGGAAGATTGAAGAGGAACAGCAAATAAATAAGAAAAAAAAATATGGAATTCCCTGGTAGACCAGTGGTTAAGACCCATGTTTCCAGTGCTGTGGTCATGGGTTCAATCCCTAATAGGTAAAGTAAGATCCACAAGCCACACAACATGGCCAAAAAAAATATATGAGTAATGAATAAACATAAATCAAAGAAAGAGAAAACATGTCCCATAGAGAACGTATATTTATAAGTTAATTCAGTGAAAAAATAAAATTGAAAAATCTATAGGACTATTAAGGAAAAGGTAAAATATTAATTATCCAAATAATACATGCAAAGAGGGGCATAGAAACACTCTACTCACATACTAAGATGGCTAAAAACAGATATTATGAAAAACTTATATCAATAAATTTAGTAAATTAATTGGATGGCATCACTGACTCAAAGGGCATGAGTTTGAGCAGGCTCCAGGAGTTGGTGATGGACAGGGAGGCCTGGCATGCTGCAGTCCATGGGGTCTCAAAAAGTTGGACACCACTGAGCAACTGAACTGAACTGAAATTTAGTAAATAATGAGAAGTAAATATTTTCTAGAGAAACACAGTTTGTGGGGCTGAAAAAGAAAAACATCCCTGTCATTCTTCAGGTTGGGAGGATGGACATAGAATAATCTAACAACAAAATTAGTAGAAAACATTGTTTCTTCAACTCTTATGCAGCAATTTTAACAATGTCATAATGATCTAATTTTTCAGGTATTACTGTTTTCTTATCAACAATATACCCAAACCTGAAATGTTCTCCCAAATTAATACAAGAGACATTCAAACGTTAAATTGTCATCATTTCATGGTAGCTTTCAACCTCAGATTAGTCGCTCCTCTTAATCTCACCACCGAATCAGCAGCCTGTCCAGAACTGAAACCCACACACCTAATCCTTCCTTGGTATTCTTCACTAAGAACCCAAACCTTTCAAAAGGCATGTGCCTTCTCTCCACTGTCAGGATATATGTGATGATTGGAGAGTTCTCCCTTGCTGTGCTGACCCAATAAACTTGATTTTGTTGCATTATAAGTTTATTTCTGGTGGCCTTTGGCTAGTTAAGCTTTAACATGGTCATTACACGTTTACACTTAAGTTGTGGAACAAAAAAGACAATTAGTGAAATTTATGATATGAATATGATAGGTTTCATAAAGAGACTATGGATAAAAGTTATTGGAATCAAGAAAGCAAAAGAAATTTGAGATCAAGTTGTCAGTTGAGATACTCAAATGATTAGAAGTTGCCATTGCTCATGACAAAGACAGAGATGGAGAGGAAAATGGTCACACAAGTGCTAAATTCTCAGGGGATTAGCAAAGGGAGCTCAGTTAGGGTTAGGTGCCAGAGGTGCCAGAGTTGGCAATTCATCCACCTCAAACTGACCCCAGGTCTCCTGGTTACAAAAGCCACATCTAGTGTTTCTCAAACTATTTTAAAAAAGGATCACTTCTCCCCAGGTATCCATGGGTCAATACTTGTTAGGAAAATAGTAAAATGAGAACTACTAACAAAATAAGAAAAACTAAAATACAACAGAATAAACCCATTTAAAAAAGTTATTGGAGTCAACACACTTACTCTCTCAAATTGCTATAAAGAGTACAAATGGTTCCCCACAACCCCTGTTCTTATTTGGACCTCGACTGACAATAAATACTTTGCCAGCCAGCACCTTCCCAGGGACTATTAGTATATTTTGAATAACAGTGGACTCTGCTTTCTTCCACTTAGTTTCTGCTAACTGACTCATATTACTCCAGGGCTTTCCCCACTACCTGATGTTCTCAATTAAAGAAACTGTTTTGTCTACAGAGAGGAAATTGGAGCCCTGGTGACACTGACTCTGGTCCCCATCGCCCACCAAATTTCCCTGTCGACAGTTTTTCCTCCAGGTCTCTGGACAAAGCTTCCATCAGGATCCTCAGAAATATACCTTTTGTTAGGAACTGGACCTTCCATTTATGCCACCTTAATGAGATACCTGGCTCCATGAGTCACTTCTGGAGAACAGTCTGAGGAATTTATCTCAAAGGGGCAAGCAGCAACAGCCCTAGGGGATTTTTTTTTTATATTTTATTTTTATTTGTTTTTCATTTATTTTTATTAGTTGGAGGCTAATTACTTTACAATATTGTAGTGGTTTTTGTCATACATTGACATGAATTAGCCATGGATTTACATGTATTCCCCAAAGACACTCTATCACAGAAAGTATGTAACTATGTTCTTAAATGGAGGAGAGCATTTCTTGTTAATATTGTCAGGTAGTCAGTGCACAACTGCTGTAAAAGTAAGTGGAAAATGTCTGCTTTCTAAAATTCTCTTTGAAATTAGGCAACAGCAAATCTGGCTCTAAAAGGTGAGTGCAGTAATCATGGATTTATTTAAATAATTTAAATTTTTGTTTGTTCAATGAGAAATTAAAAATAAAAGAAACTCAACAACTTTGTTTTGTGGCCCCTGAGGAAACTGTGGCCTTAGCAAGGTTTACACTACAGGGAATAGAGATACAGACATGGAGAATAGATGTGTGGATACAGAGGAGGGAAACTGAGGGTGGGGTGAATTGAGAAAGTATCACTGAAACACACAACCATATGTAAAACAGAGAGCTAGCGAGAAGTTGTTGCATAACACAGGTAGCTCAGATTGGTGCTCTGTGATAACCTAGAGGAGTGAGATGGGGCAGGAAGTGGGAGGAAAGTTCAAGAGGAAGGGGTCATATGTATATGTATGGCTGAGTCAAAAAGTTGTATGCAAGAAACCAACATAACGTTGTAAAGCAACTATCCTCTAACTTAAAAAAAAACTTTTTTTAAGGGGGGAAAAAAAAAGATATTTACTGCAGAAAGGTCATTCCAGGCATGCAAAGCAGACTTCCCAGGAGATCCCAGAGAAGTGTGGATGGTCTGTGGCAGCCAAGCTGCTGTTAAACTTGTGTAACTGCAGCTATGAAAAGGAAACCAGGAAGAAACCACCTGATATTCAGGTTGCATGAGGCTCTTTGCCCTATGACCCCTAATCATCAACAGATATGACCCAATCATCGAAGGGAAGGATTGGAGAGAGTCAG
Source organism: Odocoileus virginianus (assembly GCF_023699985.2). Taxonomy (NCBI): domain Eukaryota; kingdom Metazoa; phylum Chordata; class Mammalia; order Artiodactyla; family Cervidae; genus Odocoileus; species Odocoileus virginianus. Next base: position 31,875,830 of record NC_069683.1, read on the forward strand.
AATCTGAAGCATGAATGGGATGCCACAGAACTCTAGAAAGATCCCTAGGTAGTCAGTGGAGAGAAAGGGAAGGGCAAGAATCAGTTGTCATATTATGCATATGATTATTAATGACGTGTTCCAGAACTAAGAAACCATCAGATCCTATACCTCCTGACTTCTTTTGGATTTGTGAAAAATCTCCTGATGTGTTCCAAGAAAACTTATATTATACTTCTCATAAAAATTTTAACTAGTTAAAAATCTATCCACTCTTCATTTTTACTTAATGAAAAACACTTAGCTCTGATGTATGACAAAACACCTTTAAATACTTTGCAACTGTCATTTCTTTTAATCTCACAACAAAGATATTATATGGGGACAATTATTCCCATTTTACAAATAAAAAAAAAATACTGGGAGTCAGAGAGATTCAAATGTCATGTACAAGTGAAAAATAATTGGCCACTGGGAGGATCTGAAATTTCCATCTCCAGTCTCCTTGACTGCTGTCAGCACAGACTGACGCTCACACTGTGTGCACAGTGAATGCAGGATTTGCCCCCACTTAATTCTGCTTGAGTCAGAAGGCAAAGAGCACAAATGCTGCTCAGTACTTGGCTCAGTCTTCAAATGAGAGTATGTTCAGAAGCTGAGAGCAGAACGGTGAGGCTCTGGAAAGTATGCCACAGGTGGAATGGGCAACTGATCTATGAATGTTAGTTTTGGTAAAGGGAAGGCAGTAGAAGTGTGCTGGCTGCATTTGAGTATCTTTGCTTTGGCCCTGAAAGGAGATGGTTTGTGTCGTTAAACTCCGAAAGGAGATGGTTTATGCCATTAGATTCATAGAGAGCAATTGAGAAACCCAAAACAGCTCTTTTTACATAGAATTCATAGAATTAACCCCCCTGGCAGTAACCTTGCCTGTCACTAGAGTAATTTAAGTGCACATAAGGAAGATCAATCAAAAAGCTGGAACACATTCTTTAATGAGCTGTAGGTTCTCAGCTGTGGGTTCACAATACCTCACAATTCATTCTGTTGAAGCCCCACCATTGGAAACACTAAATGCTCTTATTCTAAAGTAAAGAATTTTTAAGAAATTAAGAATTGTGAAGATATTTAGTACTTATATTTATCATTTATGGTAAATGTTTCAAACCTTAACTGAAATAATGCTGTTAGAAAACTCTCTCTCTACGAAAATTAGAAACTGTAACACTGAACTGATGATCACAGGGTTGGGTTAACATGACTCTTAAAAGCACAGAAGTAGATGTCACGGGAGTTTGTAACTTCCTCGGTTCTGTCTCATCACAACAAAAATCTGAAGAGAGGGAACAGTTCTTGGATGGACCAGTGTTACAGCTCCGTGTTACAGCTCAGTTTTATTTAGAAAATAAAAGAAAATACATCCTTGAGATGTGAGGGCATGCCAACCCAAAAGACATGAAGAGAAAAGAGAAAGACAGAGAGCACACACGCGTGAGAGTAAGAGAGAGCATGTGCGAGTGAGCGAGTGATTCAGAGAGACCCCGGCCTTTTGGCTCCATTTTTTGTGTATTTTTTTCTCCTCCCCCTGGGCCTTCCCTATGTAAATTGGGTAGCCAGGAGTGCTGTTTGTTCTACCTGAGGTCCTCACTCTGGTCCTTGGACTTTTCTTCGTTCGATTTTCGCAGGGTTTTCCCTTCCTTGTCTTTTCGCCACTGCCATTCTGGACTCCTATTTCCTATTCTAACTGCCTAACTTTAGTAAAGAAGTATATAGGGAGATACATTTCAAAAAGTAACTAAGGATAGAATATGAAGTTCCATAAATATTGTACAAAGGAGTTGGGAAATATATTCCACCTGGCATATGCATTATACAAATCATGCATAAATTCTAGTAACAGGTTTTCTCCAGCCGATATCAGTTCCAAACTGATTATTTGTGATTATTTGTGATACAGGGATAAACACCATTTTCAGGAGACAATGTATTAATTGGGAGGAATAAAATGTAAGAAAGGAAAAAATAAAACAAAATTCCATAATTTAGTACAAAGAAACACAATCTAAACATCTTCAAAGCATGAGGTCAACACAAAGGAAATTTATCTGATTACACCTTAGATGTCAGAGTAGACTTTGTAGAGAAATGAACTTGAAGGAGGAGTAGAAGTCACCCAAGGCAATGATAGTGGGAAGTTGTGGGCCGTCCAAGTGGGAGAAGAAGGATTAAAGGCCAAATAAGACAGATGAACAGAGGAGACTGAATAGTTCAAAAAGGTTGGATTAGTGCAAGTGTTGGATGGAAACATCCTGAAAGAGAAGCAGAGAGTCATATGCAGGTGATACAGAAAGCATACACTGTGCTGTGCTAAGGAGGGTAGGTTCATCTTGGAGGCCAAAGAAATCATGAAAGACTTGAAAGGATCACTTTGGCATCACCATTTTACTTCAGCAAGAGATTACTTTGGCAGATGTACCGTGAATTATAATGGCACAAGAATGAAGACAGGGAGGCAAACAGATGAATAAAATAAAAGAGAAAAATGAATAGGGCCTCACCTACAGTACGGACACTAGCAGTGGAAATATAGGAATGGATAAATAAATTGGATGGCTAAATTGTAGATAGTATCAATAGGATTTTATTAGATGTGGTACAATGAGAGGAAGAAGGCTAGGTTCACTCTGAGAGGATAACAGGCCAGAAGGCCAGGGGTCTCCAAATGGAGGAAATAGGCTGCAAGTGTCAGACATTTTTTCTCTCTCTCTTAAGGGGCAGGAGGAAACATACTAGTGCTATATTTTTTCCCCATCTCTATACAAATATAAAAAGAGGTTTATCTTAAAATTCTGTGTTGCCATAATGATACCTGGTTCCACCTGAACTTAACTTTTCTCAAACTTTGAGCTAACCAATGCATTTTTCTCATGGAAATGTTTGTCTTAAGCTATGTTAATGTACTATGTATTTACCTAGACTCTGTCTTCAAGTCAGATCTGCCTAAAGGCTCAGAACCAACTTGGCAAACCAATATGTTATACAGTGTTCTCCTAATCTATGTTAATGAAACTATTTGTTCGGTAATCTGCCTTTCTTCAAGGTTCATGTCAATCATTCTATGGCCCTGGATGACCCACCTGGTGCCAATGTTATCTCATTGCATGTTGTGGGTGAGGGACCTGGTGCCAGTCTCTTAAGTTCTGAGACATTTCCATTCTCTAATTAGTAGATTGCGAGTAGCTATATAACATCTGACTAAAGACTAGCAGGGGGCGCATTCTTTCTGACCTCTTCTGATGTCTGTGTCAGAAGCTTTCTCTAGTTCTTTTATACTTCAATAAAACTTTATTACACAAAAACTTTGAGTGATCAGGCCTTGTCTCTGGCCAAGAATCCCAGCGTCTTTCATGGTTCAGCAACAACCTTTTAACTTACATGTTTCAGACGTGAGAAACTGTGTGGATTGTGGATTCCACAAACACAGGACAGGAAGAGTGGTCTAATGAAAGGATGAGTTTGGTCTGGAGGAGGCTGAGTTTGAGGTATTTGTGGAAGTTCTAACTGAAGACTTCCAAGATGACTGAAACTATAGACCTGGATCTTGGGAGACAGATCTTTCTACAAATAAAGTTTGGAAAGGGGTTTTAAAATAAACATTAGGTAAATAAAAGAATATAACTGAGTTCCCAGAGAGTAAGGCTGAATCATTCTTCTTTTGTGTAAAGAGACAAAATATTCCTGTATAGCACCATAATTACAGCTAGGCAGAGGGAGAAATTATTATGAATATGTGCAATGAATAACAAAAGAAAACCAAGAATGTGTAGAATGAAAATATTTTTTAAAATGAATTTTAAAATTTCTCTCAACAGGAACAATTTCCAGAGGAGATGGAGTTTGGAAACCACACAAGTGTGATGGAGTTCATCCTTTTGGGGTTAACAGAGGATCCTACACTTTGTGTCATCTTTTTTGTGGTCTTCCTAGGAATCTATGCTGTCACCTTAGTAGGCAATATCAGCATAATTATTCTAATAAGAACCTGTTCCCACCTTCACACCCCCATGTACCTCTTCCTCAGTCATTTGGCTTTTGTGGACAGTGGGTGTGCCACATCTGTCACACCTATGATGCTTATAGGATTCCTGAGACAAGGAGTGACTATCACTGCTGCTGGCTGTGAAGCTCAGCTGTGTTCTGTGGTCATGTTTGGGTCAGCTGAGTGCTTCCTGCTGGCTGCCATGGCCTACGACCGCTATGTGGCCATCTGCTTGCCCCTACTCTACTCCACCCACATGTCCCCCAGAGTCTGTGTTCTCTTGATTGGGGTATCCTACCTGGGTGGGTGTGTCAATGCTTGCACATTTACTAGTTGCTTACTGACTCTGTCTTTCTGTGAACCAAATCACATAAATGACTTTTTCTGTGATTTCTCCCCTCTGTTGAAACTTTCCTGCTCAGATGTCTCCATCATTGAAATTATCCCTTCCATCTCTTCTGGATCTATCCTTGCACTCACAGTGTCTGTCATAGCTCTCTCTTACATCTGTATCCTCAACACCATCCTGAAGATGCGCTCCACTGAAGGGAGACACAAGGCCTTCTCCACCTGCACCTCTCACCTCACGGCAGTCATGCTCTACTATGGAACGATTACCTTCATTTATGTGATGCCCAAATCCAGCTATTCAACTGAGCAGAACAAAGTCTTGTCTGTGTTCTACACAGTGTTGATCCCCATGTTGAACCCCCTCATCTATAGTCTGAGGAACAGAGACGTAAAGAAGGCCCTGAGAAAGGTAAGTGTCAGAATATATTCTTAGGATTTGTTCTTAACATTTCTGATGACCTATAAATTTTTGTTTACCAGTATCACAATTCAGTTCAGTTAAATTCAGTCGCTCAGTCGTGTCCAACTCTTCGTGACCCCCATGAATTGTAGCATGCCAGGCCTCCCTGTCCATCACCAACTCCCAGAGTTTACTCAAACTCATGCCCATCGAGTCAGTGATGCCATCCAACCATCTCATCTTCTGTCATCCCCTTCTCCTCCTGCCCCCAATCCCTCCCAGCATCCGGGTCTTTTCCAATAAGTCAGCTCTTCGCATCAGGTGGTCAAAGTACTAGAGTTTCAGCATCAGTCCTTCCAATGAACACCCAGGACTGATCTCCTTTAGGATGGACTGATTGGATCTCCTTGCAGTCCAAGGGACTCTCAAGAGTCTTCTCCAACACCAAAGTTCAAAAGCATCAATTCTTCTGCACTCAGCTTTCTTCACAGTCCAACTCTCACATCCACACATGACCACTGGAAAAACCATACCCTTGACCAGACGTACCTTTGTTGGCAAAGTAATGTCTCTGCTTTTTAATACACTATCTAGATTGGTCATAACTTTCCTTCCAAGGAGTAAGTGTCTTTTAAGTTCATGGCTGCAGTCACCATCCGCAGTCATTTTGGAGCCCCCAAAATTAAAGTCTGACACTGTTTCCACTGTCTCCCCATCTATTTGCCATGAAATGATGGGACCAGATGCCATGATCTTAGTTTTCTGAATGTTAAGCTTTAAGCCAACTTTTCCACTCTCCTCTTTCACTTTCATCAAGAGGCTTTTTAGTTCCTCTTCACTCTCTGCCATAAGGCTGGTGTCATCTGCATATCTGAGGTTATTGATACTTCTCCCGGCAATTTTGATTCCAGCTTGTGCTTCTTCCAGCCCAGCGTTTCTCATGATATACTCTGCATATAAGTTAAATAAGCAGGGTGACAATAGACAGCCTTGACATACTCCTTTTCCTATTTGGAACCAGTCTGTTGTTCCATGTCCAGTTCTAACACTTAGGACCTCCTAAATACTGCTTTACTAGGTGCTTAAATTGAAATCATAATACTTCTTATTCTCAGTTGTATACACTTATAAACCAGCTGGTAGACATCTTGGAATTAGTAATAATGGTGGCAATTATTTTCACTATTACATATTAACACCTGTAGATGCCTAGGACTTTAATTTATTTAGCAAGCAATAATTTTTACTTATAATATGCCAGGGCCTACTCTAGCACAATGGTATATTAGCTGACTTATTCACACTAAAACCATGTAGTCATAGTTCTATTATTTGTTTGACAAATAAATTATCTGGTACACAGAGAGGTTAAGTAGATGCCCAGAATGATGCAGCTAGAAAGTTGTACAATCAGTCTCTGAATCTAGAAAGTCTAAGTCCAAACCACTATGTTTCTTTATTTAATTCTCACAGAAATCTCATGATGCTGCTTACTAACAATTTACCTCAATTTTACAGATGAAACTTCTGAGTCTCAGAGATATTCAATAGCTTGTCTTGAGAGATATGGACACAAGTCTCTGATTCACTTGGAGTCAAGTCCTCTGATTCCATGCGTTTCTTCAGCACTGTTACTGATCTAGAGGATTTGAATAGGACAAGCAAGCCTAAAGCTGTTCTTTTAAGTCAGTCTTCTGAACAAACTCTACTACCAAGTTAGTCTAGATTGTAAGGACTCCAAAACCAAGGAGGAGAATGGGAAACCTGATGGGTTTATATCTATAGAAATTAAGGTCTAGACACCACAGTTACATGATTTGACTGGAAGTCTAGCCATATTTAGCTCAGATGGTAGAGAATCTGCCTGCAATGAAGGAAACCTGGGTTCAATTCCTGTGATGGGAAGATCCTCTAGAGAATGGAAACCAACCCACTCCAGTATTCTTACCTGGAGAATCACATGGACAGAGGAGCCTGGCAGCCTGCTGTCCATGGGCTTGTAAAGAGCTGGACATGACTGAGAGACTAACACTTTCTTCTAACGATATTTAAAGACATGTTACAAATACTCCCATTTGGCGTAATGTAGCTCTCCTGAGCTGGAGAAATTTAAAAGGGTATCTTTGAAATCTAAGCATTGCAATTAATATGCTATCAACATTCATGGTTCCATAACATAGATGTATAAAAAATTAATACCGATTAATTAAACTAGAAGTGTTGCCAAAGATTGTGGTAAATGTATTTCTTACATAATAATCTACCCTCATTTACATCATCACCATGAGACAGGAAGTGTGAAGAGGGTTTTTTCTGGAGTTCAGGAGCTCCCAACTCAATGTAAATACTGAGACAACTTTTTAGAGCATCTGAAAGCAAGACAGATTATAAAAGTACTTGACTTACTATAATGGGGTGAAACAAGTAAGGATTGGAAAACATAGAAAGAAGCAAATGGGATATTATTTATAATACATTGCTAAGTTAATTCTGCTAAGTATTGAGGCTTTTGAACTGTGGTATTGGAGAAGACTCTTGAGAGTCCCTCAGACAGCAAGGAGATCAAACCAGTCAATCCTAAAGGAAACCAGTCCTGAATATTCATTGGAAGGACTCACGCTGAAGATGCAGTTCCAATAATTTGGCCACATAATGCAAAGAACTGACTCATTGGAAAAGACCCTGATGCTGGGAAAGATTGAAGGCAGGAGGAGAAGGGGACAACAGAGGATGAGATGCTTGGATGGCATCACTGACTCAATGGACATGAGTTTGAGCAAGCTCCAGGAGTTGATCATGGACAGGGAAGCCTGGTGTGCTGCAGTCCATGGGGTCACAAAGAGTCAGACATGACTGAGAGACTGAACTGAAGTTAAAATGTCGAGTATCTATCATAAAATTGCAAAATTAAGTGGGAACATACAAAGGTTAAATGAAACAATGATAAATTAAACATGTGAAATGATCAAATAATAGATAAAGCAAACTTTCTCTAACCACACTTTTGACACCAACTTTGTGGTCTTTTCCCCCATACCAACCAACTGGAATACTGATATGTTCTAAATATCCAGACATCAAACTGATGCTTTATTCTTTCATTCAATTGTGACACTAACTGGCTGGAGGTACGGTCAGACTTCACAGGGTTAAGGCTCAGTTCCACAACTCTGCCCTCCCTTCTGACACCAATCGCAAGTAATGGGTCTCCAAGGTACCCACACTTTTGTCCAACTTGGCTAAAAAGTCAAGGATTGCCACAGGCCTCTTCCAGGTTTGAGAGTTTGCTAGAATGACTCAATAAAATTCTCTGAAGCATCTGCTTACATTTACCAGTTTAACATAAAATATATTAAAAAGGATAAATTAAGAGCCAGATGGAGAGACACATCGCACCAGGTCTGGAAGGGTCTGCAGGGCAGGAGTTTCTATCACCAGGAAGCTGAAGTGTATAATTTGGAGTGTATAACCCTTCTAGCCTGGGAATCTTTTGACTAAATTGAAAGCTCTCCACCTCATAGTTTAGGAGCTTTATGGAGGCTATGTAAAAAGTCTCCAGCCTCTCCAGCCTCACTGCAGAAACACATGTGAATATAAAGTTCCAAGCTTCTAATCATGGTTTGATCTTTTTAGTGACCAGTCCTCATCCAGAAGCTGTCAGGAGTCCACCGAGGGTCTTATTCAAACAAAGACACTCCTATCACCTAGGAGGTTCCAATGGATTCAGGAGCCCTGTGTCAGGAACCAGGTTTAAAGAACAAATATTTGAACAAAAGATGCTTCTAGCACCCTGTCATTCAGGAAATTACAAGAGTTTAGAGCCCTGGGTTAGGAACTGGGGGTAGAGACCACAGGTATCTCTAGTTTAAAATTCCACTGGGTCATTAATAACTATTCAGTTCATCATCATAACACATGAAAAGGTCCCCCAGGGTGAGGTTATTCATGTTTACAGGTTTCCATTTGATCTTGTCAGGTTCTAAACACAGCAATACATGGCTGCACTCTTTCAGGCATGTTTTAATTGAGCTAGGAGTCAGAATTATAATTTGCTTTTAGTCTCTTTCGAGGCATTAGTAGAATACTGAATTTTTGATAAATAACAGTTGCAATTGTCCTGTAAAAATCCTAAGTGCATACTGACTCACATGACTTCTGGAGCTTTAATTATGTGAACTCTCTAGTCCTGAATACAAGACTCGCTTCCCTCTGGGCATTTTGGACCCATAATTCAGAGGTCAGCGTGTTCATAGGTCTTTTGTATTTTACCTGAGTTATCATGTGAGCATTGCTAATCGGGAATTATGTGACAAACATTTTCAGATTTATTAATATTTATAGATATCTCTTGGCATATTTATTATGGTAATTCTAGGGAAAAGTTAAGGAAGCAGCCTCAAACATTGCAAATTCCCTGCCACTGTGACCTTCAACTAGAGGATGAACATTTAATCAAGGCTTTTTGGTTATTTTACATGTAGATATGGGATAGTCAGACTTCCCTGGTAGCTCAGCTGGTAAAGAATCTGCCTGCAATGCAGGAGACCTCAATTTGATTCCTGGGTTGGGAAGATTTCTTGGAGAAGGAATAGGCTACCCACTCCAGTATTCTTGCCTGGAGAATCCTCATGGACAGAGAAGCCTGGTGGGTTACAGTCCATGGAGTCACAAAGAGTTGGACATGACTAAGTGACAAAGCACAGCACAGCACATGGGATAGTCATTTATTCATTTATTTCAAAAACACTAGTTGAGCTCTTATTTTACTCTAAAAACTGAGTAAACATTGAAGATAATTTGATAAATTGAACAGAGATATAATGTGTAATAGAGCAGAGTTCTCATGTAGTTTAGATTTTAGTGGCAGAGACAGTCGGGATTAAATAAACATTATAAATGTAGAATACATTAGTGGGTAGAAGACACAAATCAATTGGGTTGATATGACTTATAAAAGGTAACTGCTGGTATGGGTGTTGAATCCTTAGTGAGTATGATAGGGAAGGCCACTTGGAGGAGGGGACAGTCGAGTAGAATGTTGAAAGCTAAGAAAGACCCATTGACAAGGAGACTGGAGAGAAAGCTGCAGACAGAAAACAGCATGTGCAAAGATTCTGAGAAGCTCAAGAAATAAAGAGGCCGTGGCAAATCAGGAGGAGAGAAATAAACAGAAAGGTCAATCATGCGGTGCTCCATTGACCATGGAAAAATATTTGAATTTCACTATAAAATAAGGAATGGAAAGCCATTAAATGTTTTTAAAATAGTCCCAATGTGAATATTTTTAAAAGATCATTCTTGTTAATCATAAGAGGGAGAAGGGGAACAGGAAGCAATGAAGTTATTAATTAAGGTCTGAGATGCTGCTGCATTGTGCTAGGGTGGTTGCAGTGTTGCTGGAGAGGAATTCACCTATTCAATATAGTTTCTGTGAAGAACAACACTGCATGAGCAGAAAGTGAAACTCACTCAGTCATGTCCGACTCTTTGTGACCCCATGGATTATCCAGTCCATGGAATTCTCCAGGCTAGAATACTGGAGTGGGTAACCTTTCCCTTTTTCAGGAGATCTTCCCAACCCCTGGATTGAACCCAGGTCTCCCGCATTGCAGCCGAATTCTTTACCAGCTGAGCCACAAGGGAAGCCCTCTTTACCTAAACTGTATGTTTCTGCCTGCAATGCAGGAGACTCCGGTTTGATTCCTGGGTCGGGAAGATCCCCTGGAGAAGGGACAGGCTACCCACTCCAGTATTCTGGCCTGGAGAATTCCATGGAGTATAGTCCATGAGGTAGCAAAGAGTTGAACACCACTGAGCAATTCTCACTTTCACTTTCACTTAGATAAAGAATCAAAAAGGTCTTGCTGATGTATTAGTGTGAGAGGTTAAAATTAAAAGGAGTTAAGAAGAACTCTGGAGTTTGGGGGTTTAGACTGTCCGGTGAATGTGAATGGTGTATCATATATTAGCTGAAGAAAAGTAATATGTAAGTCATCTCTGACTGCAAGACAAGTCACTCAAAGCCATTTTATTGTACTATATTTTGAGTCACTTCACCTGTCCCACATGCATTAGTAAGGGTCACTAGGTGATATTCAGGTGGCGTCTGGTCATGTCTCAAGAGTCCAAGTAGCTTCACTCAGATGCTTGGCATCTTGGCCAGATGGCTTAAAAGCATCTCATTCTCCGTAACTCTTAGACTCTTTCTCTACAGTCTTATCAGCAGAGTAGCTGAATTTCTCACATGGTGTCTCAGGACTCTAGCAAGTGTCCCAAGAGAACAAAAAGGAAGGTGCGGTGTTTCCTATGACCAAGCCTCAGGAGACCCACGATATTATTTACACTGTCATCTATTTGTAAACAAATCATTAAAGCTAGTTTAGATTCTAGAAATGGGGTGTGTGGGGTGTTTCTAAAGGATGTAGGATTTCTTTATCAGGTGATGAAACTGTTCTAAAATTGACCATTGTGATCATTGCATATATCTGTGAATATTCTATAAACTATTCACTTGTATTCTTTAAATCGTTTAATTGTTGGTATCTGAGTTATATCTCAAGAAAATTGTTTTTAAAAATACTTAGATGGCTTTCAGTGTATCAAATTATAATTCATTCAATTAGACAAATCCACTCTTATAATTCTCTTCCAAATAATTCATCCTCTGCAATTTTGTGAGACTGCTATGAGGAAGTTCCCTTAAGATTTTAAAAGTCTCATATTTTAGAAAGAGACGGTGTATGAGATATGCCATTAAGATTCTTAGAATGACTTTTGTATAACTGAGACTTTTGTAAATCTTTCTGAGATTTTGACATGGAAAAGTACCACTCCAATCTAGATTTGACCTTTGATCTGGAGCCATTTCTTATCTTGAGAATCTTTTCTCCAGAAGGTATTGGGGATGAGAAGCAGCCTTATTTACAAACCACGCAAAGTATGGCTTTCTTATTTATTTTCTAATTTTTTCTCAAGAATCAATCAAACAAGTCCTTTCCATAAGTTCATACATCTCTTCTTATACATTAGCTTAAACAGCTATCAGACACTAGACAGTACTTTTAACATTTTTCTCGGAAACCTTCCCAACCAAACCCAAGAGCATATTAGGTACGCTTTATATTTTCTATTTCATGCCTGGTGACAATACTGACAAACATCCCACCACTGCCTGGCAAGTGTCTTCTTTTCTTTAGCTTTTAAAAGTATTTCCTACTATTCTACATGCCCTCTCCACCTTATAAGAATATTTCAGATATTGAGAAAAGTCTCCTCAAGGTTGGTTCTACTTCATCCCACCATGGAGTCTCAAAGTCATGCCATATGAACTCAGCTTCTGTTATAGCAAGATCTCCAGATCAGGTGTCAAGTTGTGATAAGCCATTCTACACTGCATAACAAACTACTCTAAACCTTAGTGTTTAAAGTAACACCTATTTCACTATATCTTAGGATGTCATGAGTCAGGAATCGAGGCAAGGCTTGGCTGTGAGTCTTGGCCGTGAGATTCCAGGGGTGATACATCTGTGCCTCCCAGTTTTACTGAGATTGCTCGGTCATGGTCAGCTGACAGCTGGCCTAGTCTGGAGAACCTAAGATGGTTTCATTCACATGCCTGGTGCCAAATGTGGGGGAGTTTGAAGGTTTGGTTTAGTCACCTCTTCCTCTCTATTTCTCTCTCAAGTGATATTCATGGAGGTAGTCAAATATCTTTCTGACCTCTCAAAGCTCCATGAAGAAATCTTCCAGAATACCCAGGCAAAGGCTTCAAAGCTTCCTATCACCAAGATTCAACATTCTCAGATTATTATTGTCACTAGCCCAGTTGGTAAATAATCCGCCTGCAATGCAGGAGACCCCGATTTGATTCCCGGGTCAGGAAGATCCCCTGGAGAAGGGATAGGCTACCCACTCCAATATTCTTGGGCTTCCCTTGTGGCTCAGCTGATAAAGAATCTGCCTGCAATGCGGGAGACTTGGGTTCGATCCCTGAGTTGGGAAGATGTCCTGGAAAAGGGAAGGGCTACCTACTCCAGTATCCTGGCCTGGAAAATTCCGTGGACTGTATAGTCCATGGGGTCACAAAGAATCAGACACAACTGAGCAACTTTCACTTTCACTTTCATATTCTATATGCATAGTATACCATGAAGGTCAGTCCAGATTAAAAGGAAATAAGGCTGCATCTCTTATGGGGAGAATGGCAGAGAAATTACATGTTTTTATTTAATGTGCTATGAGATGGGAAGTTAATTTTTTGTAGTTTATGTGGATATAAGAATATTTCCTTTTTGGCCCCATTACATTTAAGATGCCTATTATTGCCAAATATAGAAATTTGATAGCTCACAGAAAAAATTGGGGTGAGAGAAATTAATATAAATTAGGAATCAAAAAAGTATAGATCAAAATGGAGGAGGAGGAGCAGGCTGAGCGTACCTTTGCCCTAAATACATAAAAAATACATCCACATGTAGAGTAAGACTGCTTGAAAACAAGCTGGGGACCAGCAGAAAGACTCTTGTAGAACTAGGGCTGTGAAGATAGATCCACATAGGTTCAGGTAGGGCAGAAAAGGAAGTAATCAGGGTGGGACCTGTCTACCTTGGAGTGAACACAGAAGACGAGAGGATTGCACATCCTCCCTGGGGAGTGAGCAGTTTGAGCCATATATTAAGCAACCCAGGCCTGGGCTCTGACACTGGAAAGACAAGTTTCCTTAGCTGCTTGGAAAACCATGGGACTTGCAGGAAGGCTGTACAAAACCTAAAATCAGTTCATGGAGAACACACCCACCATTGCCTCTTCCTGGGAACAAGGCAGAAGAAGCAGACTGAAACTGCCTGGGAGTGTGAGTGGTTTCCAGCAAACACCTCAGCACCGGGTCCATGCTAAATGTCTGCCCCACCACCCCTAGCTCCAGCACAGTTCCACACTAGGGTGCTGTCAGGGAGGATGGAGCTGGCTCAGATCAGAGCACCATCTGAAAGGAGCTACGGCAGCCATAACTACCTTGGGAGTTGACCCTGCCTCCAGTAGCATAGTGACAGCCACTGAGGATAGGAGACATCACTCCTCATGTATTCCTCTAACACTAGCCCCTGCATCTCCAAGCCCGACATCCCACCATGGTGGGAGCTGCCAGCACCTTCTGAGGGAAGATACAACATGTGCCCACTCCAGATTCAGCTCTCACACCAAAGCTACTGGTTACACACAGATTATGTAAGGACACTCCCACACAAGGGCAACCCTTCAAGACCAGGAATAGCTAACTTTTGCACCTAATTTCATAGAGACAGAGAAATTAAGCAAATGAGAAGACAGAGGAATTTGTACCAAACAGAGAGAAAAAAAAACCACTAATGAAACAGAGATAATTTATCAGAAAGAGTTCAAAACATTAATAATATATATATGTATATGTGTGTGTATATATACACACATACACACACATATACATATACATTATGAAAAATTACCCAGTCAGAAAAAGAGATGGAATTCTTTCATTTGTAACAACATGGGTTGACCTAGAGGGTATTACGTTTATTGAAATAAGGCAGAGAAAGACAAATACTGTGTGTTATCACTTATACATGGAATCTAAAAAATAAAGTAGGCCACTTTCATCTTTTGAGACGTACCACATTCTGCCTATTTAGTGTGTATCTCTCTCAATAAACCTGCTTTCACTTAAAAAAGAAATATAATAGGGCTTCTCGGGTGATCCAGTGGTTAGAAATCCACTTGCCAATACAGAGGACATGGGTTTGATCCCTGGTCCAGGAAGATTCTACACTTTGTGGGGCAACTAAACCTGTGTGCCACAAGCATGGAGCCCAGACGCTATAGCCCATAAGCTTCAACTACTGTTCCCATGCACCATGACTACTGAAGCCAGCACATCCTAGAGTCCAAGCTCCACAGTGGGAAGCCTGCACACCACAACTAGAGAGAGCATGCATGCAGCAACAAACACCCAGTGCAGCCAAAAATAAATAAAATTTTTAAATAAAAATTTATTTTATAAATAAAAATTTTAAATAATAATATGTTAAAAAATACACAAGTGAATATAACAAAGCAGAAACAAACTCATAGACAATAAAATAATGGTTATCAGTGGGAGTTTGGAAGGGTAGAAGGGCAATATAGCAGTAGGGGGTTAGAGGCACAAACTACTATGTATAAAATAAATAAGTGAGACTTCTCTGGTGTTTAGTGCTTAAGAATCTGGCTGCCAGTGCAGGGGACATGGGTTCAATCCCTGGCGCAGGAAGATCCAACATACTGTGGAGCATCTAAGCCCTTGACCACAACTACTGAAGCCTGCAGGCCCTAGAGCCCATGCTCTGCAACAAGAGAAGCCACCACAATGAAGAGTGGCCCCTGCTCACCGCAACTAGAGAAAGCCCATGCACAGCACCAAAGACTCAGCAGAGCAAAAGCAAATACAGAAATAAGTTTTTAAAATAAATAAATAAATAAGCTATAAGGATATATTTTACAGCATGGAAAATACAGTCAAGATTTTATAACTTCAAGTGAAATATAATCTATGAAAATACTGAATCACCATGCTGTTCTAAAATTAATCAATATGATAAATCAACCATACTTTAATAAAAAATAATAAAGTTAAAAGTAAAATCTTTAAAGGAAAGAAAATAAGACATCCAGATGACCAACAATAACATGAAACATGCTCTTTGCTAATTACCAAGGTAATGCAAATCAAAACCACAATGAGATATTATCTCACACCTCTTAGAATGGCTATCAACAAGATAAGAGATAGCAAGTGTTGGCAAGAATATGCAGATAAGGAGATCTTTGTACACTGCTAGTTGAAATGCACATGGTATAAAAAACTATTTAAAATTAGAACTGTATATGATTCAGCAATTCCACTTTGAGGTATATATGAAAAGAGGAGTTTGAAGAGACATCTGCACTCCTATGTTTATTGCAGCATTACTCCACTAGTCAAGAAATGAAAACAAACTGACCATCAACAGAAAAGTAGAGCTAAGAAGAACTTGAAACTGATTCCTAATACAATCAGTCAAAAGGGATGTGCAAATTAAATTGAAAGATTTAATGCTAAGCACACATTAGAATAGCTTTTTTTTTTTTTAACTGATAATAGCAATCCTGGAAAGGACCCAGAGCAAGTAAAACTTAAATGCAAAGCTAGTAGGAATGCAAATGATACAGTCATTTTGAAAAAAACAGGTTTTGCAGTATCTTATAAACATATACTAACCATAACACACAGCAATTACAATCCTAAACTTTGTCAAAGAGAAATGAAAACATGCTACTACACAATGACCTACATAGAGGTATTTAGAGAAGCTTTATTCCTAATTGCCAAAACCTAGAAAATCCTAGAAAATGTGCATCACTGACTAAACAGATAAAGGTGTTACTTTCATGCAATGACTATGTTTGAGAGAACTGTAACACTGTCCAGATTCTATAACCTGTCCTTCAAAATAGCCATCACATCATTCAAACTTGCTGACAAATTACAGATAAGAGAGGGGACATATTGTCTATACTCAAGATACAGATGAAAACGAACCTTAAGGAAAGACTGAAACCAGAAATGTAAGCTTCCATCTCAGGAAGCTTGAAAAGGAACAGCAAATAAACAAGAAAAAAGCATATAGAATTCCCTGATGGCCCAGTGGTTAAAACCCATGTTTCCACTGCTGGGGTCACGGGTTCAGTCCCTAGTGGGGAAAGTTAGATACACAAGCCACACAACATGGCCAAAAAACATATGAATAATGGATAAACAATATAAATCAAAGAAATAGAAAACATGTCCCATAGAGAAAATATATTTATAATTTGATTCATTGAAAAGATTAATAAAATTGAAAAATCCATAGGACTATTAAGGAAAAGGTAAAATATTAATTATCCAAATAATACATGCAAAGAGGGGTATAGAAACACATTCTGCCAACATATTAAAATGGTTAAAAACAGATATTATGAAAAATTTATATCAATAAATTTAGTAATTTAGTTGGATGGCATCACCAACTAAAAGGGCATGAGTTTAAGCAGGCTCCAGGAGTTGGTGATGGACAGGGAAGACTGGTGTGCTGCAGTCCAGTTCAGTTGCTCAGTCGTGTCCGAACTGCAGCACACCAGGCCTCCCTGTCCATCACCAACTCCCAAAGTCCACCCAAACCCATATCCGTGGGTCGCAAAGAGTTGGACATGACTGAGCGACTGAACTGAATTGAAATTTAGTAAATGAGAGGCAAATATTTTCAGACTTAAATCAAATACAGACTTAAAGAAAGTAGGGAAAACCACTAGACCATTCAGGTATGACCTAAGTCAAATCCCTAACAATTATACAGTGGAAGTGAGAAATAGATTTAAGGGACTAGATCTGATAGACAGAGTGCCTGATGAAATGTGGATGGAGGTTTGTGACATTGTACAGGAGACAGGGATCAAGAACATCCACAAGAAAAAGAAATGCAAAAAAGCAAAACGGCTGCCAGAGAAGGTCTTACAAATAGCTGTGCAAAGAAGAGAAGGCAGAAGCAAAGGAGAAAAGGAAAGACATTCCCATTTGAATACAGAGTTCCAAAGAATAGCCAGGAGAGATAAGAAAGCCTTCCCCAGTGATCAATGCAAAGAAAGAGGTAAACAATAGAATGAGAAAGACTAGAGATCTCTTCCAGAAAATTGAAGATACCAAGGGAACATTTCATGCAAAGATGGGCTCAAAAAAGAAAGAAATGGTATGGACCTAACAGAATCAGAAGGTATTAAGAAGAGGTGGCAAAAATACACAGAACTGTACAAAAAAGATCTTCACAACCCAGAAAATCATCATGGTGTGATCACTCACCTAGAGCCAGACATCTTGGAAGGTGAAGTCAACTGGGCCTTAGGAAGCATCACTATGAACAAAGCTAGTGGAGGTGATGGTATTTCAGTTGAGCTATTTCAATCCTAAAAGATGATGCTGTGAAAGTGCTACACTCAATATGCCAGTAAATTTGGAAAACTCAGCAGTGGCCACAGGACTGGAAAACATCAGTTTTCATTCCAATTCCTAAGAAAGGCAATGCCAAAGAATGCTCAAACTACCACACAATTGCACTCATCTCACACGCTAGCAAAGTAATGCTCCAAATTCTCCAAGCCAGACTTCAACCGTACATGAACCGTGAGCTTCCAGATGTTCAAGTTGGATTCAGAACAGCCAGAGGAATCAAAGATCAGATTGCCAACATCCGTTGGATCATGGAAAAAGCAAGAGAATGCCAGAAAACATCTATTTCTGCTTTATTGACTATGCCAAAGGCTTTGACTGTGTGGATCACAATAAACTGTGAAAAATTCTGAAAGAGATGGGAATACCAGACCACCTGACCTGTCTCTTGAGAAATCTGTATGCAGGCCAGGAAGCAACAGTTAGAACTGGACATAGAACAACAGACTGGTTCCAAATAGGAAAAGGAGTACATCAAGGCTGTATATTGTGACCCTGCTTATTTAACTTATATGCAGAGTACATCATGAGAAATGCTGGCTGGAGGAAGCATAAGCTAGAATCAAGATTGCTGGGAGAAATATCAACAACCTCAGATATGCAATGACACCACCCTCATGGCAGAAAGTAAAGAACTAAAGAGCCTCTTGATGAAAGTGAAAGAGGAAAGTGAAAAAGTTGGCTTAAAGCTCAACATTCTGGAAAATAAGA
This sequence comes from Odocoileus virginianus, assembly GCF_023699985.2. Lineage (NCBI taxonomy): Eukaryota > Metazoa > Chordata > Mammalia > Artiodactyla > Cervidae > Odocoileus > Odocoileus virginianus. The sequence continues at coordinate 31,894,340 of NC_069683.1, forward strand.
TCATGGCATCTGGTCCCATCACTTCATGGCAAATAGATGGGGAAACAGTGGAAACAGTGGCTGACTTTATTTTTCTGGGCTCCAAAATCACTGCAGATGCTGACTGCAGCCATGAACTTAAAAGTCGCTTACTCCTTGGAAGGAAAGTTATGACCAACCTAGACAGCATATTAAAAAGCAGAGACATTACATTGCCAGTAAAGGTCTGTCTAGTCAAGGCTATGGTTTTTCCAGTGGTCATGTATGGATGTGAGAGTTGGACTGTGAAGAAAGCTGAGCGCCGAAAAATTGATGCTTTTGAACTGTGGTGTTGGAGAAGAGTCTTGAGAGTCCCCTGGACTGCAAGGAGATCCAACCAGTTCCTCCTAAAAAGATCAGTCTTGGGTGTTCATTGGAAGGACTGATGCTGAAGCTGAAACTCCAATACTTTGGCCACCTGATGTGAAGAGCTGACTCATTGGGAAAGACCCTGATTCTGGGAAAGATTGAAGGCAGGAGAAGAAGGGGAAGACAGAGGATGAGATGGTTAGATGGTATCACCGACTCAATAGAGATGAGTTTGAGTAAACTCTGGGAGTTGGTGATAAACAGAGAGGTCTGGCATGCTGCAGTCCATGGGGTCGTAAAGAGACATGAGTGAGCGACTGAACTGAACTAGACTGAAATATTTTCTAGAGAAACACAGTTTGTGGGACTGAAAGAAAAAAACATCCCTGTCATTCTTCAGGCTGGGAGGACAGACAGAATATTCTAGCAAAAAGATTAGTAGAAAACATTGTTTCTTCAACTTTTATGCAGCAATTTTAACAACGTCAAAATGATCTAATTATTCAGTAATTAGTTTTCTTATCAACAATATACCCAAACATGAAATGCTCTTCCCATCTAATACAAAAGACATTCAAATGTTAAACTGTCATCATTTCATGACAACTTTAAACCTCAGATTAGTCCCTCCTCTTAATCTTACCAATGAATCAGCAACCTGTCCAGCACTGAAGCCCACAACACCTAATCCCTCCTTGATATCCTTCAATAAGAATCCAAACCTTTCAGAAGGCATGTGCCTTCTCTCCATTGTCAGGAGACGTGGTAATTATTTGGAGAGGTCTCCCTTGCTGAACTTCCCTGATGCCTCAGTTGGTTAAGCATCCTGCCTGCAGTGCAGGAGACCCAGGTTCAATCCCTGAGTGGGGAAGATCACTGGAGAAGGAAATGGCAACCCACTCCCTTGCCTGAAGAATCCCATGGACAGAGGAGCCTGGTGGGCTACAGTCCATGGGGTTGGAAAGAGTCGGACACGACTTAGCAACTAAACCACCACGCTTGCTGCTCTGACCCAATAAACTTGCTTTTGTTGCAATATAGGTATATTTCTGGTGGTCTTTGGCTGGTTAAGCTTTAACATGGTCATTACACATTTACACTTAATTTATGGAACAAAAAAGAAAATTAGTGAAATTTATGATATGAATATGATAGGTTTCATAAAGAGACTATGGATAAAAGTTATTGGAATCAAGAAAGTAAAAGAAATTTGAGATCAAGTTGTCAGTTGAGAATTCAAATGATTAGAAGTTGCCATTGCTCATGACAAAGACAGAGATGGAGAGAAAGATGGTTGTGCAGGTACTAGTTCCTCAGGGGATGAGCAGCAGGGAGATCAGTTAGGGATAGGTGCCAGAGGTGCCAGAGTTGGAATGTCTTTAATCTCAAAGGAGGAAGTATCTGGGACCGGGCATAAAATAGAATAAGTTGCAAAATGTAACATATCCAGGAGTTTTGTTCCATTTGTCACATATTTGAGACACAACAATAACTTTAGGTAACTTTTCTAGATAATTATATGTTAACTCTTCGAAATCTCAAGTATAGCCTATAAAATGTGAATTTTTTTTAATGTGAATTTTAAACCCCATTTCACAGATCATAAAACTGAGTCTCAAAGAAGTTAAAAACTTTCACTCAATTCATCCACCTCAAACTGACCCGAGGTCTCCTGGATACAAAAGCCACATCTAGTGTTTCTCAAGCTATTTTATTTTGTTTTTGTTTTTTCTTGTTTTCTTCTCAAGCTATTTTAAAAAAAGGATCACCTTTCCCCAGGCATTCATGGGTCGATACTTTTTAGGAAAATAGAAGAATGAGGACTATTAACAACAACAACCAAAAAATAAGTAAATAAAAACTAAAATACAACAGAATAAACCCATTTTTAAAAAGTATTGGAGTCAAGACACTTAAAGTTACTTTCTCAAATTGCTGTAAAGAGTACAAATGGTTCCCCACAACCTCTGTTCTTATTTGGACCTCGACTGACAATAAATAGTTTGTCAGCCAGCACCTGCCCAGAGACTATTAGTATACTTTGAGTAATAATGGACTCTGCTTTCTTCTGCTTACTTTCTACTAACTGACTCATATTACTCCAAGGCTTTCCCCTCTACCTGATGTTCTCAATTAAAGAAACTGTTTTGTCTACAGAGAGGAAATTGGAGCCCTGGTGACACTGACTCTTGGTCCCCATCACCCACCAAATTTCCCTTTTGCAGTTTTTCCTCCAAGTCTCTGGACAAAGCTTCCATCAGGATCCTCAGAAATATACCTTTTGTTAGGAACTGGACGTTCCATTTATGCCACCTTAATGAGATACCTGGCTCCATAAGTCACTTCTGGAGAATAGTCTGAGGAATTTACCTCAAAGGGGCAAGCGGCAACAGCCCTAGGGGATTCTATTAGAGCCTTTCTTTTCCTCCCAAAACACACAAAAGACACTCATCATCACAGAAAGTATGTAACCATGTTCCTAAATTGAGGAGTGCATTCAATGGTTAACACTGTCAAATAATCAGTGCACAACTACTATACAAGTGGAAAACATCTGCTTTATAAAATTCTCTTTGGAATTCAGCATAAGTAATTCTGGCTCTAAGAGGAGAATGCAGTAGTCATAGATTTTATTTAAATAATTCAAATTTTTATTTTCTCAATGAAAAATTAAAATAATAGAAACTCAACTTTGTTTTATGACCCCTGTGGAAACTGTGGCCTCAGCAATATTTGCACTGCAGGGAATAGAGACACAGACATAGAGAACAGACTTGTGGACCCAGCAAAGGGAAGAAGAGGGTGGAACAGATTGAGAGAGTAGTAGCATTGAAACATATACACCCACATGTGTAAAACAGATTGCTAATGGGAAGTTGTTGTATAATACAGGGGCCTCAGCTCAGTAAGGGGTGAGGTGGAGTAGGGATGGGAGGGAGGTTCAAGAGGGAAGGTACATATGTATGCCTATGGCTGATTCATGATGTTGTATAGCAGAAACCACACAATATTGTAAACAACTACCCTCAAATTAAAAAAAAAAAAAAGAAATTGAGAGGAAAAAAAGATTTTCACCATAGAATGGTCATTCTGGGCACCCAAAGAAGACCTTCCCAGGAGAGCCCAGAGAAGTGTGGATTGTCTTTGGCAGGCAAAGCAACTGCTAAGCTTGTGTAACTGTAGCTATGAAAAGGAAATAAGAAAGAAATGACTTGATATTCAGGTTTATGAGGCTCTTAGCCCTATGCCCACTGATCATCTTCAAATGTGATCCATTTGTTGAGGGAAAGTATTGGGAAGAGTCAAAATCCCTGAGCCAGATAGGGAAGCATAAATGGGACGCCACTGAGCTCTAGGAAGACCCATAGGGAGCCAGTAGAGAGGAAGGGAAGGGCAAGAATCAGTTGTTATATTATACATATAACTACGAATGACATGGTCCAGAACCAAGAAAGCAACAGGTACTATACTGCCTGACTTCTTTTGGATTTGTGAAAAATCTTCCAACACGGGTTGAAAGAAAACTTAAACTTCTCATAAATATTTTAAATAACTGAAAATCTATCCACTCTTCACTTTTACTTAATGAAAAATAGTTACTTAGCTCTAATGTATGACCAAACACATTTAAATACTTTGCAGATGTCATTTCTTTTAAGCTCACAACAAAGATGCTATATGGGGACAATTATTCTCATGTTACAAATTAAAAAAAAAAAAACAACTGGAAGTCAAAGAGATTTAAGTGTCATGTGCAAGTGCCACTGGGAGGATCTGAGTTTTCTGTCTCCAATATCCATGACTGCTGTCAGCACAGATTGAAACTCACACTGTGTGCACAGTGAATGCAGGATTGGCCCTCCTTAACTCTGCTTGAGTCAGAAGGCAAAGAGTACACATGCTGCTCAATGTTTGGCTCAATCCTCAGATGAGTGTATGTTCAGAGGCTAAGAAGAGAAATGTGACGGATGGGAAAAGCATGCCACAGGTGGAATGCACAGAGATTCTATGAACGTTAATTTTGGAGAATGGAAGGCAGTGGAGGTGTGCTGGCTCTACTCAAGTATATCGGTGTTTAGATACTGAAAGGAGATGATTTGTGCCATTAAAACTAATTGAGAATCAAATGGTAAAACTAAAAACAGATTTTTCATGATAGAGCTAACACCCCTGGCAGTAAGCTTGCCTGTCACTAGAGTAATTTAAATGTATTTAATGTGGACCAATCAGAATGCATTCTTTAATGAGCCATAGATTCTCAACTATTGGTTCATTATACCTCACAATTCATTCTGTCAAAGAACTGAGTTCCACAACTTGAAATACTAAATACTTTCTTATTCCAAAGTCAGAAATTTTTAAGAAATTAAGAATTTTGAAGACATTTGTACTGATATTTATCATTTGTGTTAAATATTTCAAGCTTTAAGAATTGAAATAATATTATTAACAGAAAATTTTCCATGAAAATTAGAACCAATAACCCTGAATAGAAAATGTCAATGTTATATGACTCTTAAAATCACAAGTTAAAGGAAGCTAAAGGAGATGTCTTATTTTTTATATATTATTTATTTATTTATTTAAGATTATCATTTGGATAAATATAACTTTTATAATTTTCACTCAATCTTTAGTAACCATGAAAATATTTCATTGGGGTGTAGTAATTTCTGTTTATTCTCTTATAATTTATCATTAATTCTGTTTTCTCAAGACTATCTCAAAACATAATAACTTTGCCTTTGTCACAACACATGGCAAAACATGAGAAGGTACTAAGCTCTTTACTGAAACTACAGCCAAGAAATCAACAAAACAATGAAGATTGTTTAGCATGTTGATTTAGTATTTTCATTATTGTAAATTATGGGGATACACAAATTAGAGCACAGAATATGCTTTTGAATTATGCCTTATATATCTAGGAATGTGTATGTTTTGTAAAGGTATCCTCCCAATGCTTTATCCAATTTGTGGGATTACAACAGTTAAAAGTTGTGAACAGTTAGTTATGTGTCCAAAATTAGTTCAGTTCAGTCGCTCAGTCATGTCTGACTCTTTGCAACCCCATGAATCGCAGCACACCAGGTCTCTCTGTCCACCACCAACTCCCAGAGTCTACCATGTCCATTGAGTCAGTGATGCCATCCAGCCATCTCATCCTCTGTCGTCCCCTTCTCCTCCTTCCCCCAATCCTTCCCAGCATCAGGGTCTTTCCCAACGAGTCAAGTCTTCACATGAGGAGTAAGCGTCTTTTAATTTCATGGCTGCAATCACCATCTGCAGTGATTTTGGAGCCCCAAAAAACCAATTCGGACACTGTTTCCACTGTTTCCCCAATCTATTTTCCATGAAGTGATGGGACCAGATGCCATGATCTTAGTTTTCTGAATGTTGAACTTTAAGCCAACTTTTTCACTCTCCTCCTTCACCTTCATTAAGAAGCTTTTTAGTTCCTCTTCACTTTCTGCCATAAGGGTGGTGTTATCTGCATATCTGAGGTTATTGATATTTCTCCCGGCAATCTTGATTTCAGCTTGGGCTTCTTCCAGCTCAGCGTTTCTCATGATGTACTCGGCATACAAGTTAAATAAGCTGGGTGACAATATACAGCCTTGACGTACTCCTTCCCCTATTTGGAACCAGTCTGTTGTTCCATGTCCAGTTCTAACTGTTGCTTCCTGACCTGCATACAGGTTTCTCAAGAGGCAGGTCAGGTGGTCTGCTATTCCCATCTCTTTTTGAATTTTCCACAGTTAATTGTGATCCACACAGTCAAAGGCTTTGGCATAGTCAATAAAGCAGAAATAGATGTTTTTCTGGAACTCTCTTGCTTTTTCGATGATCCAGGGGATGCTGACAATTTGATCTCTGGTTCCTCTTCCTTTTCTAAAACCAGCTTGAACATCTGGAAGTTCTCAGTTCATGTATTGCTGAAGTCTGGCTTGGATTAGTGGGTGATTAAATTAAGAGCTAGTAACTCATTATCATTATCTCTAGTAACTCATTGTCACTAGTAACTTCATTATCATGAAGATCTCAAATATTATGTGAGGAATTATATGTGATAAACTTTTTATGGGTTTCCCTGGTGGCTCATTAGTAAAGAATCTGCCAGCCAATGCAGGAGACACAATTTAGATCCCTGGGTTGGGAAGATCCCCTGGAGAAGTAAATGACAACCCACTCCAGTATTCTTGCCTGGAAAACTCCTTGCACAGAGGAACATGGCAGGCTACAGTCCACGGGGGCATCAAAGTGTCAGACACAACTTAGTGACTATACAACACACTTTTTACATGAAATGCAAAGAAAACTAATGACATTAAACTTCCATATACAATATCATAGAAGTTGTATTAAAATATATTGTGTGCATGTGTGCTCAGTTGCTTCGGTCATATCCAACTCTTTGAGACCCTTTGAACTGTAGCACACCAGGCTCCTCTGCCCGTGGGATTCTCCAGGCAAGAATTCTGGCATGGGTTGCCATGCCCTCCTCCAGGGGATCTTCCCAAACCAGGAATCTAAGTGAAGTGAAAGTCACTCAGTCATGTTCAACTCTTTGTGACTGCATGGACTATATACAGTCCATGGAATTCTCCAGGCCAGAATACTGGAGTGGGTAGCCTTTCCCTTCTCCAGGACATCTTCCCAACCCAGGGATCAAACCCAGGTGTCCTGCATTGTGGGCAGATTCTTTACCAGCTGAGCCACAAGGGAAGCCTTAGAATACTGGAGTGGGTAGCCTGTCCCTTCTCCAGCAGATCTTCCCAACCCAGGAGTCGACCAGGGTCTCCTGCACTGCAGACGGATTCTTTACCAACTGAGCTATCAGGGAAGCCCGTCTAAATATAGTAGAAGAAAAAATTCATGGAAATAAATTAGTTTGTAATAGTTAACTTGTATAATGGTAGCCAGATTTCAGAGGAATGTTTTTTTTGAATGTTCAAGTGTTCACGCTCAATGTAATTATACTATTTTCGTTTAGAAACATTACAAGCAGTTATTTTACTTACACTACTCTTACAGACTTTCTATACATTAATCATATGTTTAATGTCTTTCTTCTCTCCAAGACTTGGTTTCTCTCAACAAGGAACCTAAATTTTATTCATTTCTGGTTCCCAACATTATATTCATTATATTGTACAAATCATGCATGAATTCATTTAGCAAGCTTTTCTTTAGCACAGTTTGTTCCCAAGCACTAGTTATTTGTGACACAGGGATAAAATGCAACATTGTTGAGGAGAATGTGTATTAATTGGCGGTAGCAAAATGTAAAAATGCAAACAACAACAAAAACCATAACGCAGGTATAATAAACAATGGCAATCTAGACAACTTCAAACTGTGATATCAACACAAAGGAAAGTTTTCTGATTGTCTCTTAGAAGGCAAAGAAAGCTTTGCAGGTAAATGAATCTAAAGGATGAATGAAGTCATCCAGCGTAATGACAGTGGGAGAGACTGGAGGGCCATCCAAGCGAGAGAACAAGAATTAAAGGCCAGAGACGATGGAGTGCACTGCTGCTGCTGAGTCACTTCAGTCGTGTCCGACTCTGCGCGACCCCATAGATGGAAGCCCACCAGGGTCCCCCATCCCTGGGATTCTCCAGGCAAGAACACTAGAGTGGGTTACCATTTCCTTCTCCAGTGCATGAGAGTGAAAAGTGAAAGTGAAGTCGCTCAGTCGTGTCCGACTCAGCGACCCCATGGACTGCAGCCTGCCAGGCTCCTCCATCCATGGGATTTTCCAGGCAAGAGTCCTGGAGTGGGGTGCCATTGCCTTCTCCAGCGTGCACGGAGGGGACTCTAAATAGTTCAGGAATTTGGATTAGTGCAAGTGTTGGATGGAAACATCCTGAGAGACATGAAAAATGTCCTATGCCGGGGGTACACCAGAAAGTGTACACTGTGCTCTGCTAAAGAGGTTAGGTTTCCTCCTGCAGGCTGGAGAATCATGAAAGTCTTAAAAGAATTCCTTCGGTATCACCTTTTTACTTGAGCAAGAGATCACTTTGGCAGATATATTGTGAATTATAAGGACACAAGAATGAAGACAAAGAGGTAAATAGATGAATAAAATAAAGAGGAAAAATGAACATAGTCTCAACTAAAGCAGGGACACTAGCAGTGGAAGTATGGAAATGGATAAATAAATGGGGAGCAAAACTGTAAATAGAATCATTAGGATTTTATTAGATGTGGTACAATGTGAGAAATAAGATGAAGACCAGTTGCATATTTCAGATACAAGAGATTGGGTGGATTGTGGTATCATTCCACAGATACAGAACACAGGAGAAGTGGTCCAAGGAAGGGATGAGTTTGGTCTGGAGGAGGCTGAGTTAGGGTATTTCTTGGATCTCCAACTGGAGACTTCCAATCAATTATTAAAACTATGCATCTGGATAGCAGAAGAGAGTTCTAAGATTCACAGTTAAGGAGGTATTTTAAAATAAATGGTGGATAAATAAAAGAATAAAATTGAGACCATCAGAGAGTGAGGTTGATTCATTTTTTTTTTATGTAAAAAGGAAAGAAACAAAAAATCAAAACAGCATCTACAGCATCATATTTACAGACCAGGCAGAGGAAGTAAACACTATGAATGGCTCCAAGGAATAACCAGAGAAATTCAGGAACAACTAAAGAAAACTGGAAATGTGTAGAAAGAAAGCATAAAACAAGTGAACATTCACATTTCCTTCAACAGGAACAATTCCCAGAGGACATGGAGGTTGGAAACCATACCAGTGTGACAGAGTTTATCCTTTTGGGGTTAACAGAAGATCCTACACTTTGTGTCATCTTCTTTGTGATATTTCTAGGCATTTATGTCATCACCTTAATAGGCAATATTAGCATAATCATTTTAATAAGAAGCTGTTCCCACCTTCATACTCCCATGTATTTCTTCCTCAGTCACTTGGCTTTTGTAGACATCGGGTTTTCCACATCCATCACACCTATGATGATTATAGGACTTCTGAAACATAGATTGGCCCTCCCAGTTGCTGGCTGTGAAGCCCAGCTCTGTTCTGGGGTCACATTTGGGACAACTGAGTGCTTTCTGCTGGCTGCCATGGCCTATGACCGCTATGTGGCCATCTGCTTGCCCCTGCTCTATTCCACCCACATGTCCTCCAGAGTCTGTGTCATCTTGGTTGGGTCTTGCTATCTGGGTGGGTGTGTGAACGCTTGGACATTTGCTAGTTGTTTATTGACTCTATCTTTCTGTGGACCAAATCACATAAATGACTTTTTCTGTGATTTCTTCCCTCTGTTGAAACTTTCCTGCTCAGATGTCTCCACTATTGAAATTACCCCTTCCATCTCTTCTTGCTCCATCATTGTGGTCACGGTGTCTGTCATAACTGTCTCTTACATCTGCATCCTCAACACCATCCTGAAGATGCGCTCCACTGAAGGGAGACACAAGGCCTTCTCCACCTGCACCTCTCACCTCACCGCAGTCACTCTCTACTATGGAATGATTACCTTCATTTATGTGATGCCCAAATCCAGTTACTCAATTGATGAGAACAAAGTGCTGTCTCTGTTCTACACAGTGTTGATCCCCATGTTGAACCCCCTCATCCACAGTCTGAGAAACAGAGATGTAAAGAAGTCCCTGAGAAAGCAAGTGTCAGAATATATTCTTAGGATCTAATCTTAACATTTCAGATAACCTATAAATTTTTGTTTACCGGTAGCACACCAATTGTTTAAATTGAAAACACAATACTTCTTTAAAATTTTATTGAAGTATAGTTGATTTATAATGTGTTAATTTCTGATGTGCAGCAGAGACATTCATAGATACATATATATATTCTTTCTCATATTCTTTTCCATATGGTTTATCACAGAATATTGAATATATTTCCCTGGGCTATGCAGTAGTACCTTGTTATTTACTGGTCCTATATATACTAGTTTGCATCTGCTTGCTAATCCTGAACTCCCAATCCTTCCCTCTCCCACTCCCCATCCCCTTGGCAAGCACAGGTTTGTTCTCTATGCCTGTGAGTCTATTTTTGTTTCATAAATACATTCATTTGTGTCATATTTTAGATTCCACATACAATTGATATATTTAGTACATATACTACATCATTATCTATTCATATGTCAATGAACATTTAGGTTGTTGTCTTGGCTATTATAAATAGTGTTGCTATGAATATATGGATGCATTATTTTATTGAATTATAGTTTTGTTTGGCTATATTCCCAGGAGTGGGGTTGCTGCATCATATGGCAACCTCCATACTGAGGAGATTTTCAGAGGAATCTCTATACTGTTTTTCATAATGGCTGTATGGAAAACGTTATCACTTCTAACTCTCAATTTTAAATACTTATAAACCAACTGGGAGACACTTTAAAATCAGTAAAATGATAGTAATTATTACTATTATGTATTGGCACCTGTAGCTACCTTGGATTTTTTTCTTTATCTCTCAAACAAAAATTTGTACTTACAATGTGCCAGGCCCTATTTTAAGCACACTGGGATATTAACTGGTTGACTTCTCATAAAAATCCTATGAAGTAGTACTATTATTTCTATTTTACAAATGAATCATCTGGGGCACAGAGACATCACATAGATTGCTCAAAAGCATGCAGCTAGGAAGTTGTGGGACCACTGTCTGAATCCAGAAAACCTGGCTTCAAAACCACTATTCTTCTCCATTTAATTTTCATAGTAATCCCAAGATGTCAATGTTACAAATTTACCTCAATTTACAGATGAGAATATCAAGTGCTAGAAAGTACCAATAGTTTCTCTGGAGAGATATGAACTCAATTGTTCTAAATCTAACAGCATCAAGTCCTCTGATTTCATGCCCTTGACCTACTCTATGAGCCACAATCAGTCCAAAGACTTCAGCACTGTTTTTGATCTAGAGGATCTGAGCAGGACAAGCAACCTAACCTGTTCCTTTGCTTCAGTCTTCTGAACAAGCTCTACCCCCAAGAAGATCTAGGTTGTGAGGACTACAAAACAAGGAGAAGAATGTGGAGACTGTATTGATCTCTACCTACCTATACAAAATAAGGTCTGGACACCACAATCACATGATATGACTGGAAGTCTATCCCTATTTAAACACATTAAAAGCAAATACTTCCATTTCACACAATGTAGTCTTCCTTATATGTAGGAATTTTAAAGAGTATCTTTAATTCTAAGCATTGCAACTAATATGTGAACAACAATCATAGTTCCATAGTCTAGATTTATAGAGAGATTAGAATCTAATTAAAAGCTAGAAATACTGTTAAAGATTGTACTAATGTATTTCTTGCATAACATAATAATGCACCCTATAAACATCACCAGTGGAAAGGGTGAGAAGAGATTTTTCTGGAATATAGGAACTCTCAACAGAAGCAAATATGAGGCAATTCTTTAAAGCATCTGAAAGCAACATTTAGATCTTAAGTCCTTGCCTCAGCATAATGGAGTGAGAGAAGCGAGGCCTGGAAAACATAATTCAAAAATTAACAAAATGGAAAATATTTATAATATGCTGCTATATATTATCTATATAAAACAGATATTAAAGGCCACAGAGATCATTTAAAACACATGATATTATTAAATAATGGGTAATGGGACCGACTATTCTGTAGTGTTTTTGCCTTCCATACTAACCAACTGGAGAATACTATATAGTTTAAATATCCAGATACCAACTTGCTGCTCTATTCTTTCATTCAGTTGTGACCTAACTGCCTAGAGGTAGTGTCAGACTTCACAGATTTAAGCCTCACTTCCACAACCCTGCCCTCCCTTCAGACACCAACAGCAAGCAATGGGTCTCCAGGGCATCCACACTTCTGTCCAACTTGGCTGCAAAGTCAGGGAGTCCCACAACCCTCTTCCAGGTTTGATCATTTGCTGGGATGGTTTACAAAACTCTTGAACACATTTGCTTACATTTTTCTAGTGTATCATAAAAGATATTATAAAGGAATAATAATGTCTTTATTAATTTAATTAAAACTTAACTACCAGATGGAGAGACACAATGCACTGGGTCTGAAAGGGTCCCCAGGGCAGAAGCTTCCATCCCCAAGAAGTTGGAGTATATAACCCTTCCAGCAAGTGGATCTGTTCACCAACTTAAAAGCTTTCCACCAGATAGTTTAGTATTTCATGGAGGCTATGTAATCAATCTCCAGCCTCTCCATTCTCACTGCAGAAATGGGTATGGATGTAAAGTTCCAAGCTTCATCATGATTTGATATGATGACCAGCCCTTATCCAGAAGCTATACAGAATCCCACCAAGGGGGATTCCAATAAAAGACACCCACCCAGAAGTTCAAAGGGATTTAGCAGCCCTGTGTCAGGAACCAAGGTTAAAGAACAAATATTTGAACAAAACTGATGCTTCTAGTGCCATTGTCATTCAGAAAATTACAGGAGTTTCAAGCCCTGTGTTAGAATCTGGGGGCAGAGACCAAACGTTTAATTCTATAATGTCACAGTTCATCCCATGGTTTGTGGCTATGGACCCTTCACAACAAATGACCATAAAAGAATGAACTTCAATTCAGTTCAGTTGCTCAGTGATGTCCAACTCTTTGTGACCCCAAGGAGTGCAGCACGCCAGGCTTCCCAGTCCATCACCATCTCCCAGAGCCTGTTCAAACTAAAGTGCATCGAGTCAGTGATTCCATCCAACCATCTCATCCTCTGTCGTTCCCTTCTCCTCCTGCCTTCAAACTTTCCCAGCATCAGGGTCTTTTCCAATGAGTCAGTTCTTCGCATCAGGTGACCAAAGTATTGGAGCTTCAGCTTCAGCATGAGTCCTGCCAATGAATATTTAGGACTGATTTCCTTTAGGATTGACTGGCTGAATCTCCTTGCAGTCCAAGGGACTCTCAAGAGTCTTCTCCAACACTACAGCTCAAAAGCATCAATTCTTCAACCTCAGCTTTCTTTATGGTCCAACTTTCACATCCATACATGACTACAGGAAAAATCAGAGCTTTGTCTAGACAGACCTTTGTTGGCAAAGTAATGCCTCTGCTTTTTAATATGCTGACTATGTTGGTCATAGCTTTACTTCCAAGGAGCAAGTGTCTTTTAATTTCATGGCTGCAGTCACCATCTGCAGTGATTTTGGAGCTCAAAAAAATAAAGTCTCTGTTTCCATTCTTTCCCCATCTATCTGCCATGAAGTGATGGGACCAAATGCCAAGATCTGTTTTTTGAATATTGAGTTTTAAGTCAGCTTTTTCACTCTCCTCTTTCACTTTCATCAAGAGGCTCTTTAGTTCCTCTTCACTTTCTGCCATAAGAGTGGTGTTTGTGGAGTGGCCACAGGACTGGAATTTCTCCCGGCAATGTTGATTCCAGCTTGTGCTTCATCCAGCCTGGCATTTCACATGATGTACTCTGCATATAAGTTAAATAAGCATGGTGACAATATACAGTCTTAATGTATTCCTTTCCTAATTTGGACCAGCCCGTTGTTCCATGTCTGATTCTAACTGTTGCTTCTTGACCTGCATACAGATTTCTCAGGAGGCAGGTCAGATGGTCTGGTATTGCCATCTCTTTAAGAATGTTCTACAGTTTGTTGAGATCCACACAGTCAAAGCCTTTGGCATAGTCAATAAAGCAGACGTAGATGTTTCTCTGGAACTCTCTTGTTTTTTTGATGATCCAACAGATGTTGGTGATTTGATCTCCGGTTCCTATGCCTTTTCTAAATCCAGCATGAACATCTGGAAGTTCATGGTTCATGTACTGTTGAAGCCTGGCTTAGAGAATTTTGAGCATTACTTTGCTAGCATGTGAGATAAGTGCAATTGTGCAGTAGCTGGAATATTCTTTGGCATTGCCTTTCTTAGGGATTGGAATGAAAACTGACCTTTTCCAGTCCTGTGGCCACTTCAAAATAGCCAAGGTTGAAAACAAACTGACCATCAACCTAAAGGTAGAGCTAAGAAGAACTTGAAATTGATTCTTAACACAGTCAAAAGAGAAGTAAGTTAAAAGACTTAATGCTATGCACATATTAGAATAGCTTATCTTTTTTAAGTGACAATATCAATCCTGTTAAGGACCCAGAGTAAATAGAACTGAAATGCAAAGCAGGTAGAAATGCGAAATGGTACAGCCATTTTGAAAAAACAAGTTTTGCAGTATCTTAAAAACATACACTAACCATAATACCCAGCAATTACAACCCTAAGATTTTGTCAAAAAGAAATGAAAACACATGTTCACACAAAGATCTATATGGAGATATTTCAGAAGCTTTACTCGTAATTGCCAAAAACCAGAAAATCCTCAAATATGCATCACTGACTAAACAGGTATAGGTGCTACTTTCATGCAGTGAATATGTTTGAGAGGATTATAACACAATCCAGACTATCTATAACCTGTCATTCACAATATTCATGACATCATTCAAAACTGCTAAGAGATTAAAAAAAGAAAAAAAAAGGAAAAGGGGAAATATATGGCCTGTACTCAAGATAAAGGGTTGGAAACCAACCTCAAGGAAGACTGAGAACACAAATATAAGCTTCCATCATCTCAGGAAGCTTATAAAGGAACATTAATAAATAAGAAAAAAGCATATGGAATTCCCTGGAGGTTCAGTGATTAGGACCTGTGCTGCCCGTATAGGGGGCACAGTTTCAATCCCTGGTGGTGGAAGTAAGATCCACAAGCCACACAGCATGGGCAATATATATATATATATATATATATATATATATGTGTGTGTGTGTGTGTGTGTGTGTGAGTAATGAACAAATATAAATCAAAGAAAAAGAAAAATGTTCCTAGAGAAAATAAATTTACAATTTCATTCACTGAAAAACCCATAAGAGTATTAATCAAGGAAAAGCCAAAAATATTAACTATCTAAATAACATGCAAAAAGGGGCATAATTACACATTCTGTATATATTAAGATGGTTAAAAACAGATACTATGAACAGTTCATATCAATAGATTTAGTAAATGATGAGAAGTAAATATTTTCTAGAAAAAGACTGAAAAAGAAAAACATATACGTCTTTCTTCAGCTTGGGAGGACGGACATAGAATAATCTAGCAATAAATTTAGTAGGAAACATTGTTTCTTCAAGTTTTATGCAGCAATTTTAACAATGTCATAATGATCTAATTTTTCAGTAATCAACAATATATCCAAACCTGAAATGCTCTTCCTACCTAATGCAAGAGGCACTCAATCGCTAAATTGCAGCAGTTCAGACAGCATTCAACTTAGTCCCTCCTCTTACTCTCACCACAAAATCAGGAACCTGTTCAGAACTGAACCCCACAGCACTTAATCCCTCCTCGTTATCCTTCATTGAGAATCCAAATCTTTCAAAAGGCATGTGCTTTCTGTCAATTGTCAGGAGACATATGGTAGTTACTTACAGAGTCCTCCCTTTCTACACTGACCCAGTAAACTTAATTTTGTTGGACTACATGTTTATTTCCAGTGACCTTTGGCTGGCTAAGCTTAAACACAGTAATTTCACATGTTTAGATTTAATTTGTGGAACAAAAATGAAAATTAGTGAAATCTAGGATAGGAATATGATAGGCTTCATAAGGAGACTATGGATAAATAAAAGTAATTGAAATCAAGAAAGTAATAGAAATTTGAAGCCAAGTTGTCAGTTGAGATATTCAAATGGCTAGAAGTTGCCTTCACTCATGACAAAGACAGAGATGGAAAAGAAAATGATCATGCAGGTGCTAAAGTCCTCAGGGGATGAGGAATATCACGGAGATCAATGACAGACAGGAGGTCCCATAGCTGGAATGTCATGACTCTCAAAGGAGGCAGTAGTTGGGATTGAGGATAAAATAGAACAATTTGCTAAAGGTCACAGGGCTCCTCCCAAATCTGGTGAGTGTGACCTTATCACAGTTGACACTTCTAGGCACTTGGTTCCATTTGTCACATATTTGAGACACATCAATAACTTCAGGTAACTTTTCCAGATAATTACATGCTATCCCTTTGAAATCTCATGAACAGACTATATGAATTATTAACTCCATTTAACAAATCATAAAATTGAGTCTCAAGGATCAATTTTTACCAAGTGTCCATTGGTCAGTACTTTTAAGGAAAACAGTAAAATGAGGACTATTGAAAAAAAATAAAAACTAAAGTACAAAAGTATAAACTCATATTTAAAAATTACTGAAGCCAGTGTCCTTAAAATTACTTTCTAAAATTTCTATAAAGAATATAAATGGTTCCCCACAACTCCTGTTCTTATTGGGTCCTGGACTGACAGTAAGTAGTTTGCCAACCAGCACCAGCCCAAGGACTATAAATACACTTTGAGTAATAGTGGACTGTGCTCTGTTCTGCTTACTTTCTTCTTACTTACTCATATTACTCCAGGACTTTCCCCACTACCTGATGTTCTCAACTGAAGAAACCTTTTTGCCTACAGAGAGGAAATTAGAGCCCTGATAGCATTGACTCTGGTCCCCATCTCCCACCAAATTTCTATTTCGAACTTGGTTTTTTCTCCAAGTTTCTGAACAAAGCTTCTATCTGGATCCTCAGAGATACACCTTTTGTTAGGAACTGGACCTTCCACTCGTGCCACCTTAATGAGATACCTGGCCTCATGAGTCATTTCTGGAGAACAATCCCAGGAATTTATCTCAAAGCGACAAGCAACAACAGCCCTAGGGGATTCTATTAGAGCCTTCCTCTCTCTCCCAACACACAGAAAAGACACTCATCCTCACAGAATGTATGTAACTATATTCCTTAATGGAGGAGAGCATTCAGTGGTTAACATTGTCAGCTATTCAGTGCACAACTACTATACAAGTACGTGGAAAACATCTGCTTCATAAAGTTCTCTTTGGAATTCAGCATCAGCAATTCTGGTTCTAAAAGGTGAGTGCAGTAATCATGGATTTTATTTAAATAATTTAAATTTTCACTTGTTCTATGAGAAATTAAAAGAAACTCAACAATTTTGTTTTGTGACCCCTGTGGAAACTGTGGCTTCAGCAAGATTTGCACTGCAGGGAATAGAGACACAGACATAGAGAACAGACTCGTGGACACAGCCGAGGGTAGAAGAGGGTGGGACAGATCAAGAGAGTAGCATTGCAACATGTACACTACCATATGTAAAACAGAAAGCTGGTGGAAAGATGTTGCATAGCCCAGGGAGCTCAGCTCCGTTCTCTGTGACAGTCTAGAGGAGTGGAATGCAGTGGGGAGTGGGAGCGATGTTTAGGAGGGAGGGGACATATGTATACTTATCATTGATTCATGCTGTTGTATGGCAGAAACACAACATTGTAAAGCAGCTATCCTCCAATTTTAAAAAATTTTTAAGAGAAAAAAAAATATTTACACTGCAGAATGGTCATTCTGGACACCCAAAGCAGACTTCCCATGAGAACCCAGGGTGCAGTGTGGAGGGTCTTCACAGTCAAAGCCACTGCTAAGCTTGTGTAACTGCAGCTAGAGAAGGAAGAAAGAAAGAAACGACTTGATATTCAGGTTTAAGGCTCTTAGCCCTATCCCCCCTGATCATTATCGAATGTAACCCATTCATTGAGGGAAACTATTGGGAAGAGTCAGAATCCCTGAGCCAGATAGGGAAGCATAAATGGGATGCCACAGAGCTCTAGAAAGACCTATAGGTAGTCAGTGGAGAGGAAGGAAAGGGCAAGAATCAGCTGTTAGATTATGCATATAACCACGAATGACATGGTCCAGAACTAAGAAGGCATCAGATACCATGCTGCCTGACTTCTTTTGGATTTGTGAAAAATCTTCCAACATAGGTTGAAAGAAAATTTATACTTCTCATAAAAATTTTAAATAATTGAGAATCTATCCACTCTTCATTTTTACTTAATGAAAATAGTTACTTAGCTCTTACGTATGGCCAAACACCTTTAAAGATTTTGCAGGTGGATATCATTTCTTTTCATCTCACAACAAAGTTGCTTTATGGGGACAATTATTCCCATTTTACAAAAACAAAAAACTGAGAGAGAGATTTAAGTGTCATGTGGAAGTGACAAAGTTGGACCCTGGAAGGATCTGAGCTTCTCATCTCCAGTCTCCATGACTACCGTCAGCACAGGTTGAAGCTCACACTGTGCGCACAGTGAATGCAGAGTTGGTCTCCTGGAACTCTGCTTGAAGCAGAAGGCAAAGAGCACATGTGCTGAGTGCTTCGCTCAGTCCTCAGAGGAGAGTACATTCACAGGCTGACAGCAGAACCATGAGGGATCTGAAAAGTGTGAGACAAGAGGAATGGAGGCAGAGATTCTATGAATGGTAATTTGGGAAATAAAGGTACTGGAGGTTTTCCAACTGTATTCAAATATTTCCGTGTTTTGATACTGAAAGGAAATGGTTTGTGCCATTAAACTCATAGGAGATCGAGTGATAAAACTAAAAAGAGATTTTTCGTGATAGAGCTTATACCACTGGCAAAAAGTTTGCCTGTCACTATGCTAATTTAAAAGTATTTAATAAAGATCAATCAGAAGACATTCTTTAATGAGCTATAAGTTCTCAATATTCATTATACTCACAGTTCATTCTGTCAAAGAAGTAAGACCCACCATTGGAAATACTAAATACTTTTCTAAAGCAAGAAACTTTAAAGAATTTTGAAGGCATTTGTATTGGTATTTATCATTTTTGCTAAATGTTTCACACTTAAAGAATTGAAATAATATTATTAGCAGAATATTGTCTCTTTGCAAAAATTAGAACCAATAACATTGAATAGAAAATGTTAATATTATATGACTCTAAAGCACAAGCTGAAAGGAAGCATATAAGGAGATATGTTTTGAAAAGAAATTAGAGACAGAATATGAAGCTCCATGAACACCACACTTAGGAGCTGAACATATCTTCTATCCAGCATTTCAGTTATGAAGATTACTCAAGAAATTGGGACACACTGGATTGATAAAACTAAGTGAAAATGCAAATTACAAAATGTAATATATAACATGATTACAAATACGTCAATGTGTGCCTGTATGCATGCTCAGTCGTGTTTGACTCTGCAGCACCATAGACTGCTGCCCGCCATGCTCCTCTGTCAATGAGATTCCCCAGGCAAGAATACTGGAGTGGGTTGCCATTTCCTTCTCCAGGTGATCTTCCTGACTCAGGGATCAAACCTGTGTCTCCCGAATCTCCTGCATTGGCAGGCAGATTCTTTACCAGTGAGCCACCTCAGAAGTCCCAAATATGTCAATACTATTAATAGATGCCTCATAATTAAAATAAATCAATATGGATTTTGATGATTGTTAAAGTTGAATAGTAGGTAAAATTCTCTTTTGTTTTTAACTATATGTGAAAAATTAAAAGAAAATGCAGGTAAAAAGAATTTGTAGATCTTCAGAATTTAACTACAAGAATTGATATTTAGCTGAAATTAATGGAAAGAAATGTGTGCATAAGTGAAATTTTCAAATCTATAGAGTGAATCTCAGATTAACTTATTTCATTTTATAATACTTGAAGAAACATTTTAAAATTATTTCTATGCTTCTCATTCTAATAAGTATAATGTTCTTTTAGTATTTTCACTGAATCTTTGACATGGCCCAAAATATTACATTGGACTGTAGTAATTTCAGAGACTGTTTATTCTCCTAATAATTTATCATTAATTCTACTTTCTCAGGACTGTCTCAAAACAGAAAAACTTTGCCTTTGTCCCAACACAATGATAAAACATGGAGACAGTACTAAGCTCTTTAGTGAAACTACAGCCAAGACTTAAAACAATGAAGATAGTTTAGCATTTGATTTAGTATTTTTATTACTGTAAATCATGTGGATACTCAATGTAGAACACAGAATATACTTTTGAATTATGCCTTAAGTATATAGGAGGGTGTCATATTTTATAATACTTAGCCTTGCTATTAATTTATCCAAAATATGGGATTACAATAGTTCTGATAGTTAAAAGTTGAGAACAGTTATGTGTCCAAAAACAGTGGGTGATTAAATGAAGGGCTGGAAGTGGAAGTGTTAGTCACTCAGTTGAGTCTGACTCTTTATGACCGCACAGACTGTAGCCCACCAGACTCCTCTGTACATGGGATTCTCCAGGCAAAAATACTGGAGTGGGTTGCCATTTGCTTCTCCAGGGGATCTTCCCAACCCAGGGGTTGAACGTGGGTCTCCTGCACTGTAGGCAGATTCTTCATTGTCTGAGCCACCAGGGGCCAGTGACTCATAATTATGAAGCTATCAAACACGATGTGAGGAATTATAAACTTTTTATGGGCTTCCCTGTCTGCTCAGTGGTAAAGAACCCAACAGTCAATGTAAGAGACATGGGTTTCCCAGCCTGGGAAATCCCATGGAGAGAGGAGCCTGTGGGCTACAGTCCATGGCATAGCAAAAGAGTCAAACATGACTTAGCAACTAAACAACAACAACAAACTTTTTATATGAAATGCAAAGAAAAATAATGATAATAAACTTCCATCTGCAATGTTATAATAGTTATATTAAAATATAACAAAGGGGAAAAAATTCCTGGAAATAATTCAGTTCAGTTGCTCAGTCGTGTCCGAGTCTTTGCAACCCCATGGACTGCAGCACACCAGGCCTCCCAATCCATTGCTAACTCCTGGAGTTTACTCAATCTCATGTTCACTGAGTCGGTGATGCCATCCAACCATCTCATCCTCTGTCGTCCCCTTCTCCTCCTGCCTTCAATTTTCCCCAGCATCAGGGTCTTTTCAAATGGGTCAGTTTTTCGAATCAGGTGGCCAAAGTATTGGAGTTTCAGCTTCTGCATCAGTCCTTCCAATGAATATTCAGGACTGATTTCCTTTAGGATGGACTGGTTGGATCTCCTTGCAATCCAAGGGACTCTCAAGAGTCTTCTCCAACACCACAGCTCAAAAGCATCAATTCTTCAGCGCTCAGCTTTCTTTCTAATCCAACTCTCACATCCATAATTACCAAATTTGTAATAGTTAAGTTGTATGATAGTAGCCAGATTTGAGAGGAATTTTTTTTTAATTTACAAGTGTTTTCCCCCAACATAATTATTCAATTTTCATTTAGAAACAACATAAGCAATTATTTTACTTATGCCACACTAACAGACTTTCTATACTCTAATACATATTTAATCTCTTTCTTTTCTACAAGACTTGGTTTCTCTCAACAGGGAACCTAAATCTTATTCATCTCTGGTTCCCCACAGTATAATTATTATATTGTATAAATCATGCATGAATTCATTTAACAAGTTTTTCTTCAGCACATTTTGATCCCAAGAACCCCTCATTTGTGACACAGGGATGAAACACACCATTGTTAAGGAGAATGTACATTAATTGGGGGTAGTGAAATGTAAACACACACACAACAACAACAAAATCCATAACTCTATTATAAACAATGTCAATCTAGACATTTTCAAAGTGTGATATCAACACAAAGGAAAGCTTTCTGATTAATCTTAGAAAGCAGAGGTGGCTTTGGAGATAAATGAATCTCAAGGATGAGTAGCCATGGTATGATGGTGGGAGGTTTGAGGGAATCCAAGTGGGAGAACAAGGATTAAAGGCCAGAGAGGGTAGAGTTCACGAAGGAGATCCTAAAAAGCTCAGGAAGGTTGGATTAGTGCAAGTGTTGGATGGAAGCATCCAGAGAGACAAGCAGAGAGTTATATGCAGCAGATACATCAGAAAGTGTACACTTTCCTGTGCTAGAGAGGTTAGGTTTCCTCCTAAAGCCTGAAAAAATCATGACATTCTTAAAAGAATCCCTTTGGCAAAACTTGCTCTTAATTTCAGGAAGAGATTCCTTTGGCAGATACATTGTGAATTATTATAAGAACACAAGAATGAAGACAAGGAGGTAAACAGATGAATATAAAAGAAAAACGAACAGGATCTCAGCTAAAGTAGGGACACTAGCAGTGGAAGAATAAAAATGAATCAAGTGGGGAGCTAAATTGTAGATTTAGAAATAATCATAAAATCATCTACAGCACCATATTTACAGAATAGGAAGAGGAAATAATCACTATGAGTGGCTCTGAGGAATAACCAAAGAAATCTAGGACCAGCCAGAGAAAACTGGAAATGTGTAGAATGAAAGCATAAAACAAATGAATATTCATATTCCCTTTAACAGGAACAATTCCCAGAGGACATGGAAGTTGGAAACCACACCAGTGTGACAGAGTTCATCCTTTTGGGGTTAACAGAGGATCCTACACTTTCTGTTATCTTCTTTGTGGTATTTCTAGGCGTTTATGTTGTCACCTTAATAGGCAATATCAGCATAATCACTTTAATAAGAAGTTTTTCCCACCTTCACACCCCCATGTACCTCTTCTTCAGTCATTTGGCTTTTGTAGACATTGGGTATTCCACATCAGTCACACCTATAATGCTTATAGGATTCCTCAGACATAGACTGGCCCTCCTTGTTTCTGGCTGTGAAGGCCAGCTCTGTTCTGTGGTCACATTTGGGACAGCTGAGTGCTTCCTGCTGGCTGCCATGGCCTACGACCGCTATGTGGCCATCTGCTTGCCCCTACTCTACTCCACCTACATGTCCCCCAGAGTCTGTGTTCTCTTGATTGGGGTATCCTACCTGGGTGGGTGTGTCAATGCTTGCACATTTGCTAGTTGTTTATTGACTCTGTCTTTCTGTGGACCAAATCAGATAGATCACTTTTTCTGTGATTTCTCCCCTCTGTTGAAACTTTCCTGCTCAGATGTCTCCATCACTGAAATTATCCCTTCCATCTCTTCTGGCTCCATCATTGTGGTCACAGTGTTTGTCATAGCTCTCTCTTACATCTGCATCCTCAACACCATCCTGAAGATGCGCTCCACTGAAGGGAGACACAAGGCCTTCTCCACCTGCACCTCTCACCTCACGGCAGTCACTCTCTACTATGGAACGATTACCTTCATTTATGTGATGCCCAAATCCAGCTACTCAACTGAGCAGAACAGAGTGGTGTCTGTGTTCTACACAGTGGTGATCCCCATGTTGAACCCCCTCATCTACAGTCTGAGGAACAGAGACGTAAAGGAGCCCTGAGAAAGGCAAGTGTCAGAATATATTCTTAGGATCCATTCTTAACATTTCAGGTGACCTAGAAATTTATGTTTAGCAGTATCACACCAATTGCTTAAATTGAAATCATAATACTTTTAAAATTTTTATTGAAGTATAGTTGATTTACAACGTTGTAGTGATTTCTGATGTACAGCAGAGTGACTCATGTATATATTCTTTTCCATATTCTTTTCCCATTATGGTTTATCACAAGATATTATATATATTAATAGTTCCTGCACTATACAGTAGGACCTTATTGTTTATCCTGTCTATATATACTAGTTTCAATCTGCCAATCCCAAACTACCAATCCTTCCCTCCTCTGCTCCCTTTCCCCCTTGGAAACCACAAGTCTGTCTTATGATGTCTGAGAGTCTGTTTCTGCTTCACAGATATATTCATTTGTGTCATATTTTAGATTCCACACATAACTGATATTCAGTTCAGTTCATTCGCTCAGTTGTGTCTGACTCTTTGCAACCCCATGAATGGTAGCAGGCCAGGCCTCCCTGTCTATCACCAACTCCCAGAGTTTACCCAGACTCATGTCCATTGAGTTGGTGATGCCATCCAACCATCTCATCCTCTCTCATCCCCTTCTCCTCCTGCTCTCAATCTTTCCCAACATCAGGGTCTTCTCAAATGAGTCAGCTCGTTGCATCAGGTGGCCAAATTATTGGAGTTTCAGCTTCAGCATCAGTCCTTCCAATGAATACCCAGGACTGATCTCCTTTAGGATGGACTGGCTGGATCTCCTTGCAGTCCAAGGGACTCTCAAGAGTCTTCTCCAACACCACAGTTCAAAAGCATCAATTCTTTGGTGCTCAGTTTTCTTTATAGTCCAACTCTCACATCCATACATGACTACTGGAAAAACCATAGCCTTGACTAGACGGACCTCTATGACAAAGTAATGTCTCTGCTTTTTAATATGCTGTCTAGGTTGGTTATAACATCCTTCCAAGGAGTATGCCTCTTTTAATTGACATTATTTGGTGTATATGTGTATATATACACCACATCTTTATCTATTCATGCGTCAATGGGCATTTAGGTTGTTTTCATGCCTTGGCTATTATAAATAGTGCTACTGTAAACATAGGGATGCATTACCTTTTTTAATTATAGCTTTGTCTGGATATATGCCCAGGAGGGGGATTGCTGGATCATATGCCAACTCTATTTTTAGTTTTCCGAGGAACCTCCATACTGTTTTCCACAATAGCTGTACTGAAAATGTATTACTTCTAACTCTCAACTTTATACACTTGTAAACCAACTGGGAGACACTTTAAATCTGTAAAAAATAATATTAATAATTATCACTATTATGTATTAAAACCCTTGGGCTTCTAGGACTTTTTCTTTCATTTCTTTGGCAAACAAAATTTGTACTTCCAATGTGCTAGACCCTATTCTAAGTACCTTGGGATGTTAACTGGCTGACTTCTCATAGAAATCCTTTGGGAACTCAGTTGGTTCAGTCATGTCCAACTCCCATGGAGTTGTAATCCCATGGCCTGTAGCACTCCAGGCTCCTCTGCCCATGAAATTCTCCAGGCAAGAATATTGGAGTGGGTTGCCATGCCCTTCTTCAGGGGACCTTCCAGATCCAGGAATCGCACCAGCATCTCCTGCATACTGACAGAACCACCAGCAAAGCCCCCCAAACCCTCTGAAGTAGTAATATTATTTCTATTTTACAAATGAACCATCTGTGGCACAGAGACATCATGTAGATTGCTCAAGATCATGCAGCTAGGAAGTTGTGGGACCACTGTTTGAATCTAGATATCCTAGATTCAAAACCACTATGCTTCTCCATTAATTTTTTCACAGTAATCCCATGTTTCTGGTGTCATAAATTCACCTCAATTTACAGATGAGTATATCGAGTGCTAGAGGGTTCCAAGAGTTTGGAGAGAAGTGAACTCAATTCTTCTCAATCTAACAGCATCAAGTCCTTGGATTCCAGGCCCTTGATCTACACTCTGAGCCACAATCAGTCTAATGACCTCAGCACTGTTACTGATCTAAAGGATCTGAGCAGGATCAGCAAGACTAAATGGTTCCTTTCTTAAGTCTTCTGAACAAACTCTACCCCAAGAAGATCTAGGTTGTGAAGACTCCAAAAAAAGGAAATGAATGTGAAAACTGGATTGATTTCTATCTATCTATAGAAAATAAGGTCTGGACGCCACAATCACCTGATTTGACTGGAAGTCTATTCATATTTAAACACGTTAATAACAAATACTCCCATCTGGCACAATGTAGTCTTCCTTATCTGTAGGAACTTTAAAGAGCATCTTTTAATTCTAAGCATTGCTGTTAATATGTTAATAATAGTTATAGTTCCACAATCTAGATTTATTAAGAGATTAGAATCGATTTAAAAAGCTAGAAATGTTGTCTAAGATTGTACTAAAATGTATTTCTTGTATAATAAGCCACTCATATTAACATCACTACTGGAAAGGGTGAGGAGAGATTTTTCTGGAGTATAGGAATTCCTAACAGAACAAATACTGAGGCAACTCTTTAAAGCACCTGGAAGCAACACTTTGATCATAAAAGTCCTTGTCTCAGCAAAATGGAGCAAGATAAGTGAGGCATGGAAAACATAATTTCAAAACTAATAAAATGGAAATATTTATAATGTAGCACTATAAAATGTGTCCTATCTATAATATCACAAATTTTAAGTGGAAAATATATAACAAATACTAAAAGGTAACAAAGATCATTTAAAACACATAAAATTATTAAATAATGGTTAATGGGATCCATGATTCTCCACTTACAGCACATCTTACAAAAATGTGTAGTGATTTTGCCTTCCATACCAACCAATTGAAAAAGAATATGTAGTCAAAATACCCAGATATGAACTTGATGCTCTATTCTTTCATTCAGTTGTGACATAACTGTTTGGAGGTAGTGTCAGACTTCACAGATTTAAGGCTCAGTTCCACAACTCTGCCCTGCCTCCAGACACCAGCTGTAAGCAACAGGTCTCCAGGGTACCCACACTTCTGTCCAACTTGGCTACAAAGCCATGGAGTCCCACAGCACTCTTCCAGGTTTGATCATTTGCTGGGATGGGTTCACAAACCTCTTGAAAACATTTGCTTACATTTTCCAGTTTATCATAAATGATATCGTAAAGGACAAATTAACAGTCAGATGGAGAGATTTAATCCACCAGGTCTGAAAGGGTTTCCAGGGTAGGAGCGTCCATCACCAGAAAGTTGGAGTGTATAACCCTTCCAGCATGTGGATCTGTTCAACAATTTGGAAGTGCCACACAGTTTAGTATTTTCATGGAGGCTATGTAATCAGTCTTCATCCTCTCCATCCTCCCTTCAGAATAGGGTGTGGTTATAAAGTTCCAAGCTTCTTATCACAGTTTGGTCTTATTGATGACCATCTCTCATCCAGAAGCTATACAGAATTCCACCGAGGGTCTCCTCATTCCAACAAATGATAGCCACCAGGAAGTTCCAAGGGTTTAGGAGCCCTCTGTCAGGAACCAGGGTTAAAGAACAAATATTTGAACAAAAGATGCATCTAGCACCCCTGTCTTTCAGGAACTTACAAGACTTTTAGAGCCCTGTGTTAGGAACTGGGGAGAGACCAAAGATTTATTTCTATTATATCACATTCCACCCCTAGTATGTGGCTATGGACCCCTCACAGCAAATGACCATAAAAGAATGAAGTTAGAATTTCATTTTGTCATTGCTAATTATTCAGTCCATCACCATAACATATGAAAAGGTCCTCCAGGGCAAGGCTATTCAGGTTTACAGGCTTCCATTTGATCTTGTCACGTTCTAAATACAGGAGTGGTCTCAGCAACACATGGCTTCACATTTTCACCTTTAATGGAGGTAGGAGACAATATCACCTCTTGCCCTATCTTTTAAGGTGTAAATGTAATATTGGATTTATTATAAACACCATTTCTAATTGTCCTGTAAAAATCCCAAGTGCATCCTGACTCCCATGACTTCTTGGAATTTAGTTATATAAACTCTAAAAGTCCTGAATATAGAACCAGCTTCCCTCTGGACATTTTGATCTCATATCTCAGAGTGTTCATAGATCTCTGTATTTCACATTGAGTATCATCTGAGCTTTGCTAAATGGGAATTACTGTGACAAAAAAATAATTTCCTGATTAAGTAAAATTTACATATATCTCTTGGCATATTTAGGGGAAATTCAGGGGGAAAGTTGAGGAGGGACCTCAAACATTGATAATTTCCTGCCATTGTGACCTCAGTCTACAAAAAGAGCATTTGATCAAGGTCTTTAGGTTATTTTACGTGTAGATGTGGAATAGGCATTCATCCACACTTGCTGAGCCCTTATTATATTCTAAGAACTGAGTAAGCATTGAAGATATGTTGATAAATTGAACAGAGATATGATGTGTAATAGCACAGAACTCTCGTGCAGTTTAGATTTTGAAGGGAGAGACTCTAGAGGATAAATAAACCACATAAATATAGAACATATAAGTGGTTGGAAGAAACAAGTAAATTGGGATGATATAATTTATAAAGGGTATTTGTAATGGTATGAGTGATTTCCTAGAGAGTATGACAGAGAAGGCCACTTGAAGGTGGTAGTTGAGTAGAATGTTGAAATATAAGAAAGACCCACTGACATGGAGACTGGAGGGAAAACTGCTAGACAGAAAACAGCTAGTACAAAGACTCTGACAATCTCAAGCAATAGAGAGGCCATGGTAAAACAGGAGGAGAGAGATGCACAGAAACAGTTTATGGAGAGCTTCATCAACCATGGCAAAGTGTTTGAGTTTTGTTGTAGAAGGAACAGGAAGCCAATAATTTTTTAAAAAAAAAACTACTAATCTAATGTGAATATATTATTAAAAGTTTACTCTGGTTGTTTTCAAAAGTTGATTGTAGGGGAGTAGAAGTAGGGGACCAAAAAGGTTAATGGTAAAGATCTGAGATGATGATACATTAGGCTAGGTGGGGTTGCAGTGTACTTAGAGGGAAACTCACCTGTTCAAGATCCAGTTTATGTAAAGCACCAAAAAGAAATTGCTGATGAATTAGTGTGGAAGGTTAAAAATAAAAAGAGTCGAAGATCTCTCTGAAATTTGGAGGCTTAGGGAATTATATTACTGAAGAAAAGTGATGTACTATGGTTGTGTAACAAGTCACTCAAAATCATATTATTATAGTCATTATTTTGTAAGGCAGAAATTCTGGTTGCCTTTGTCTCATTTCTTCAATAGTGACTACTGTGTGTATGGGGTCACTTGCTCATTCATGTCCAACTTTTTGTAACCCCTGGAAAAGGAAGAGTGATTCAGGAGATAGAATTAAAAGCTCAAAAGGAAGAGCCAAGAGCCACAGAGACTTATTACAGGGAGTAGGATTAGACTCTGATCAGAAAAATAGCAGCATGTGTCTTGTGGATTTTAAAATTTCTATGGGCCAGTGTTTCTATGTAACTCCTGGATTCCATCTTTATGAACAGGAGTATTTACTGCAGATTTTCTACCCTGTATCAATAGAGTCTTATAGATAGGTGGCACAGTGGTGAAGAACCTACCTACCAATGGAGACACAATAGATGTGGGTTTGATCCCTGGGTCAGGAAGATCCCCTGGAGCAGGGCATGGCAACCCAGTCCAGTATTCTTGCCTGGAGAATCCCATGGATTCTTGACTGGAGCCTGGCAGGCTACAATTCATAGGGTCACACAGAGTTGAACACTACCCACTGAAGCAACTTAGCACACACACAAAAGGAAGAAACATCAATTTTAAAAAATTAATTTTTTTAAAAAAGGAAGAAACAAGTCAAAGGTCTATCAACTTAAGAGTAAATAAATAAAAAGTGATCTCATGCAATGGGACATTTTTCAGACATTAAAAGTGATGAAGTACTGATGCATCCTACAACATAAATAAACCTTGAAAACATTATGCTAAGTGAAAGAAGCCAGTCACAAAAGACCACATATTATAGGATTATACTCATATGACATGTTCATAATAAGGAAATCTATAGAGATAGAAATAGATTGTGGTTGCCTATGGCCGGGGGCATCTGAGATGATATTAAAAGTTACAAGAGTTCTATAGAAGGTGATGAAGGTGTTCTAAAATTGACCATGATGATGGTTGCACATATCTGTGAATATTTAAAAATCATTGACTTGTACACTTTAAATGGGTGATTAGCATGGAATGTGAATTATATGTCAATATAGCTATTAAAAACAACTTTGTGGGCTTTCTGTGTATCAGATTTAAATTTATTCCATTATACAAAATCCACACCCATAAATCTCTATCAGATAACTCTTCCTCTGGTATTTTGTGAGAAAATACCCTTGAGATTTTTTAAACTGCTTTAAAAAAAAAAGTCTATGAAACATGTCATTAAGATTCTTAGAATGACTTTTGTATAGCTGAGAGTCAGTGAGGTCTTAGATCTTTCTGAGGTCTTAACAAAGGCTCTTACAGTTCAAACCAGATCTGATCTTTGATCTGAAGCCATTTCTTACCTTGAGAATATTTTTCTGGAAGAAATAGCCTTATTTTCAAACTCAGCAAGATATGGCTCCCTTTTATGTTTTTAAATTTTTTCAAAAGAACCAAAAAATCCTCCTGTAGTTCACAACTCTCTTACATTTTAGCACAGGCAGCTATAACACACGAGATAGAAATTTTCACATTCTTCCTAGAAATCTTCTCAGTCAAATTCAAGAGTATAAAAGGTATCCTTTATATTTTCCATTTAAGCCCAAGTGACAATACTGACAAATACTCCACCACTACCTGTCAAGTGTCTTTTCTTTAATTCTTAAAATATTTTCCTCACTATTTTTCAAACCCACACTATCTATAAGAACCTTCCAGATGTCAATAAAAGTTTCCCCAAGGCTCTTTCCACTTCTACACATCGTTCAGTCCCAAAGCTAATGACACAATTTTGGTTTCTGTTACAAGATCTCTCTCAGGTGAAATTTTACATAGACTTGAACTGCATTAACTATTTTCCCATTTTTAAAAAATTAAACATGATCTTTATCTATTCAAGATATTTTAAGAATGAGTTAGATTTAAGTGATGATAGTTGCATAGATCTTATTATCTAGGTGGGTTGGTTAGTGAATTATGTGGCAGGAGCTCATAGTGAGAAGAGACAGTAAAATTGCCTTCAAAATGATTATTAAATTGGTTGATTCAAGTCAATCTTCAGAGGTGCTGTGGAAATAGCCAAGAAGCACATGAAAATATGTTCAACATCACTAATTATTAGAGAAATGCAAATCAAAGCTATAATAAGATATCACCTCATACCAGGCAAAATGGCTACCATCAAAAAATCCACAAACAATAAATGCTGGAGAGGGTGTGAAGAGAAGGGAACCCTCCTACACTGTTGGTGGAAATATAATTGGTACAGCCACTATGGAGAAGAGTATGGCGGTTCCTTAAAAAACTAAAAATAGAGCTACCATATGACCCTACAATCCCACTCCTAGGCATACATCCAGAGAAAAACATGCTCCTAAAGGATACATGTATCCCAGTGTTCATTGTAGCATTACAACAGCCAATACATGGAAGCAACATAAATGTCCATTGACAGAAGAATGGAAAAGAAGATGTGGTACATATAGAAAATGGAATATTACTCAGCCCTTAAAATGAAAGAAATAATACCATTTACAGCAACACTTATGGACCTAGAGATTTTTATATTAAGTGAAGTACAACAGAGAAGAGGAAATATCATAGGGCATCCCTTTTAAGTGGAATCTAAAAAGAAATGATAGAAATGAACTTATTTACAAAACAGAAACAGACTCACAGTCTTAGATAATGAACTTATGGTTGCCAGGGGGAAGAATCAGGGGAAGGGATAGAGAATTTGGAGTGGACATGTACACACTGCTGTATCTGAAATAGATAAACAACAAGGACCTACTGCACAGCACATGGAACTCTGTTCACTGTTGTGGCAGCCTGGAGGGGAGAGGAGTTTGGGGCAGAATGGGTACATGTATTAATATATACAGGGCTGAATCCCTTTACCATTCACCTGAAACTATCACTACGTTGTTAATCAGCTATATCCCAACACAAAATTTAAAGTTTTTAACATTTTTATGGTGGAGTCTTATGGTTTTCTTTATATAATATCATATCATCTGCAAACGGTGACAGTTATGCTTCTTCCTTTCTGATTTAGATGCCTTTTGTTTCTTTTCCTTGCCTAATTACTCTGGGATTCACAATTATTCATAATCCTATCAATATCCACCAATCTGTACTTATATCCATTTTTACCTCCCTTGTATTGGTTATTTAGAGTTTCTATTCTTAAAAAAGGATTAGCACAATAAGTCCAACACATCACCATAAAAATCAAATATTTAGCATTTTTGGTCCTCTCTGTCGTGCGGTTGATTTTGCTTAAAGGACCTACAAATGCGTCCTTCTTATTTTTTTGTTTGTTTGTTTGTTTTGGTCACTGTATGGCATGCTGGATCTTAGTTCCCTGATCAGAGATTGAACAGATGCCCCTTGCAATGAAAGTGTGGTGTCTTAACCACTGGGCCACCAGAGAAGTCTCTGTGTGTTGATTTTTCATTTAACATCTGCTATCTGTTTTATCATTATTTTATCTTACAATCCTGGGTTTTATTTTTCAACTAATGAAAATTAACACAAATGTTACTGATTTTAAATTTTTTCTTGTCTAGTATTTCTATCAAAACTTTCCTTCCAAGAACTGATATATATATACAGTAATATATCTAAGTATCTATCTAGTATATATCTAAGTTTTATAAGTTTTATATGTATGATTCAGTTGTTTTCTAATTTCCATTTGATTTTTTCTTTGATTGAGGGGTTCTTTAATGGTATGCTAATTCATTTCCAAATATATAAATGTTTTCTAGTTGTCTTTTATTATTGATTTCTAGCTTTATTGCATTACATTTAGAGAATGTTATTGAAAGCTACTAAAATAAACTGAGTCTTGCTTTATTTCCTAATTTCTGCTCAATTTGAAAAATACACTGGTAGCATGTAGAATTGTGCTCAATATGTTATGTGGCAACGTGAATGGGAGGGGAGTTTGGGGGCAAATGGATACATGTGCATGTATGCCTGAGTCCCTTAATTGTTCACCTGAAACTATCACATTGCTTGTTAATTGGCTATACTCCAATACAAAAAAAAAGTTTTAAAAGATATATACTGGTTCTTGATTAATGCTCTGTTTCCATTTCTAGGAAGGTGGTTAAAAGTGTTAGTTTAAAAATCTGACATACACATTTCCTTACAATTGAGAGGAATTACATGACTGTAGCTCCACTTTCTAACAGAAAATGACACTGTTATTCCTATTACCCTTCCTGGAGTTAACTTACATTGCATTTGAAAGAGTAGTGGCTGAAAATAACAGCAAAAATAGACTGATGATCTAAATAGAGAGACATAGAACAGCCACAACATGCAGCCTCCTCTGCCTTCAGCAGATCATATCACAGACAACCATAGAAAATCAGTTATATTAATTCAGAATTCAGAACTGTCCTCTGAATAGATACATAAGAAAAAAGTACCAGCTCTACTAATTAGAGCCATTTAGTGGAGGCAGAAATCCTAGCACCACAAAGGATAAATGCAGTTAGTCTCACAGACAGAAATTCAGTCTATATGACTATGTGACTGGCAATGATAGATAAGGGTTTCAAGTAGCTCCAGAGAAGGAATCTGGGCCAGTAATCAGAACCCAATGCTTATACTTGATTGTTTTTAAAATTTTGGCTGTGCATAATAAAGTGCATGCTGTCGTCATTCCTATGTAGGCACAGAGACTGTCCCCGGACAAATTCTCCAAAAACAGAGCCTTAGCCAGCAAGTGTATGCAAGTTATTCGGTGAGGAATAATCTCAGAGAGAAATTGTAAGGAGGAGAGAAGCAGGATAGGTAAAGGAGTTTTCAGACATAACAGATTTCAGAACAAGGAAGGTGCAGAATTTAATCAGGAGATGGTGTATTGAGTGGCTTGCCACAACTTTGAGGTTATGAGAACAGATATTGGAGATAAGACTTGATAGTACATTAGGCGGAAGATAACACATGGTGGTGGGGAAGACTCTAAAAGCCAAAGCTGATGATAAAGGCAAACAGGAGCAATTTGTGGATATCACAATTGGCAATCAATAACTGAGTATTTTCTTTTTCAGCAAGGTCTTTCCCAACAGAGCCGCCTCATTAGAAAGTGCTCATACTGTGTGTTCATTCTCTGCTACTCTCTTTTTTTGAATGTTTCCCCCAGCAATAGATTCTCATGCCATGCCATTCCCTTGCCCTGTGTATTAGGAAGAGGAAATCTGAGAGATGGCAAATTTTCAGAATTATAAAATAAACAATATTGTGTAGGAAGCAAAATATCTCTGAGGGAATCATTTACATCCCAAGATTTTTTTAAAAAACAAGTTGAGTTTCCACCATTTCAATTGTTATTCAGAATCTTAAGTGCAAACGTCTAAAAAATTCTCTATGGTATGTCAGAAAAACATTTTTGACAACATCACATGAGATAACAGATGGAAAGAGCACAAGATGCCTGGTATCTAAAGCAGTAGTCTCAAAATATTGGTCTCTGATGGCCTTTCTTTTTTAAGGAATAGAGAATACAACCTTTATGTTATAGGGACTCTAATGTCAGAGGGAATACTCACAGACATTCAAAGGAGAAAAGCAGCCTTAAAACTTGCCCCTGAATTACGGGATACATGAAATCACAAGAACTGCAGAAAGCCACACCCGAATTGTGAAACTGTCAGTTCTTCCTCCAGTTTAATAAACTCATGATTTTAAGGGACTGGAAGGTGATTATCCTACTGTGAAAGGTGGGAATTTTAGAGCTTTTTCTCTTTAAAATTATTGTATATCTTCTAATTTTTATTCTATTGAAGAGGAGAAGTTAAAATTTTGCATAATCTCCTTCTCCTTATGCCTCTGTAACTCAGCTTGCTCCTTGCAAAGTCTTGATCACGTAGGTCACATAGGTCACGTTGTCTCAGAAAGTGGGGACTTGCAATACTAGGAACTGGAGTTTATCTCACTCACCCTTGTCCTGCTCTTTCGCAATTGCTTGGCCCCTGCAAACTTGCTTAATCATGCCTGTCTGTGTAAAGGTCAGGCATCCCCCTACCATCTTGACTGCTGTTCCGGCGCACTCAAAACCCCTTAGTTTAAACCAGCCTATTAACATCTAGTGTCACCCACTATAGTCTGTCTATAAAAACTTTGTAATCCCTTTGTTCGGGGCTCAGAGCTTGGAGTATTAACTCCTCTGGGCCCACCGGTGTAAATAAACCTAGGTTCTCCAACTCTCTGAGTGTGGTGCTTGGTTTCTTGAGTACTAGTTTCTGCAACACTATATCTTCTAATATTCTATATCTTCTATAATCAAGTACCCATTTGGTATTAACAGCCTGTTATATTAAAGAAACTATAAGCAAGGATAAGCTGGAAATTTACAGTGTTTACAATTCCTTGGAAAATTACAGGGAATTTTCAATTCCCTCCTCCTGGTAGAGATAGAAGCCAGACACAGAAAAGAGAATAGAATGGTAAACCCAAGGCAAAAGCCAGGTGAATAGAGAGGGTAAGACTTGGTTAACAAACAGAAGGACTGAAAAAACACTATAAATCTTGTTCTCCAGTGCCTGACAAAGTGATGGGGAGAATGGAAACAATGCCATGCTGACATAACTTTCTATTACTATTGTTGTAAAATATATGGAAAAAAAAATATGTTATCAGCATATTTGAAAAGAAAAGCATGATAAATGTCAAAAATTCTCAACCAAAATTAATAAAGATTATGCATTTCTGCAGACATTTCCCCTAGGAGAGGCTTGCAAAAAACTTGTAATGAATTTGGGTGGGGATACACTATTTGCATAAAGCTCCCCTAGCCATTCCTGCTATGCCCCTTGGTGATGACCACTTATATAGGTCAATTGTAATTTGATACTACAGTAAATGGGGATCATGTATAGAATTCAAAAATGGTAGTTTCTTTCTCCTAGATTTTAAACAACCATAGCTGGAGTTTTGAGAAGTGGTTGTAAATTAAGTTCAGCAAGAATGCAGAAGCATCTATACATGCATTCACGATGCTACGTGACAGTATTCTTAAAACCACTTAAAGAGAAACCAACTATCTTTAGTACTAAGTAGAGCAAGTGGTGTATTGAAGAGGAGTTAATAAATGCGCTGAAGTATAAGCATGCAGGCTTTCTGGAGAACATGGTTGTACCCCAACCCGTGCCCCACCCCCACCCCTGCCCTGGCCCCCTAGCCTCTGAACTAACCTTAGTTAAAATTCTACAATCACTAGGCTTTAGATGCATTTGGGGCATACAAAATTTTAAAACAACTCTCTGCTCTAAGCATACATGCACACATACATGCACAAACCTCACAATAAACTGATGTGAATCTAGAAGAAGAAATGACTAATACACATAGGAACGTTTGAGAATTTCAAGGGAAGTGACATTTTAATTGTCTTTCTAAGAATGCTCTTTTAGCAGTCAGAAAAAGGCAGGAAGAACACTATCAGAAAACATGCGCATAGCAGAAGAGTCATGAAGCATATACAATTTTTTTTTTTTTTAACAGTGGGATGGTCCCCATGTAGGAGAGGTTGGGGGCAGATAAAGTGAGGGCACTTGCACTGAGGGAAGCCTAAAAATTAATTAGCCACACAAGTAAGTGACTCTCTACGTTCTCACTGCCTCTCTGTGTTTATGTAATACATGTCCACTTAGCAGCTGTATCACTTCCGGCAAATTAAGTAACTCTCTCAAGATTGCTGGGAGAAATATCAATAACCTCAGATATGTGCATGACACCACCCTTATGCCAGAAAGTGAAGAGGAACTAAAAAGCCTCTTGATGAAAGTGAAAGAGGAGAGTGAAAAAGTTGGCTTAAAGCTCAACATTCAGAAAACTAAGATCATGGCATCTGGTCTCATCACTTCATGGCAAATAGATGGGGAAACAGTGTCAAACTTTATTTTGAGGGGCTCCAAAATCACTGCAGATGGTGACTGCAGCCATGAAATTAAAAGATGCTTACTCCTTTGAAGGAAAGTTATGACCAACCTAGATAGCATATTAAAAAGCAGAGACATTACTTTGCCAACAAAGGTCAGTCTAGTCAAGGCTATTGTTTGTCCAGAGGTCATGTATGGATGTGAGTGTTGGACTGTGAAGAAAGCTGAGTGCCGAAAAATTGATGCTTTTGAACTGTGGTGTTGGAGAAGACTCTTGAGAGTCCCTTGGACAGAAAGGAGATCCAACAAGTTCATCCTAAAGGAAGATCAGTCCTAGGTGTTCATTGGAAGGACAGATGCTGAAGCTGAAACTCCAATACTTTGGCCACCTCATGCGAAGAGTTGACTCATTGGAAAAGACCCTGATGCTGGGAGGGATTGGGGGCAGGAGGAGAAGGGGACAAGAGAGGATGAGATGGCTGAATGGCATCACTGACTCGATGGACATGAGTTTGAGTAAACTCTGGGTGTTGGTGATGGACAGGGAGGCCTGGCGTGCTGCAATTCATGGGGTTGCAGAGTCGGATACAACTGAGCGACTGAACTGAAGGCCATAGTTTCTTCACTACAAACATCATAACAATAGCATTTATCTCTTAGGATAGCCATGAGGATATATGAGATGGTATAGCTGAAGCATGCAATGAGCTTTAGAAGTTATTAGAATTACCTAGTTTGTAAGCAGAAGATATCTAAAAATCTAAAATGTGATGTACAGTGATTGCAGATTGAACATAGAAAAGCTGGTAAGAGCTGAAGGACCAGGAGAGGGAAAGAATAGAGGCTGTGGCAAAAATCCACTTGAGTGATGGAGTAGAAAGCAGGAGACATTTTTTAGTTAGGCTCCTGGAATCTAGAAACTGTGGACAACAAGAGAGGATGAAAAATCAGTTTCAAGCTAGTTTCTGAAAAATGAGTAGAAGTCTAATGCAAGTGAAATAGAAAAGGGAAGACTGAGGCAGAGGGACACCATGTGCAAAGACACAGCAGCATGAAGGATAGTGATATGTTTGGAAAACAGAGGGCACTGCTGTCTGGTTTGTGTGTAGGGTAGGCAGAGGGATGTGGTGGAAACAGCCAGGAGTAGTATCTAGGGATCCATTTGTGATGAGCATCAGATATCATACTGGGGTGTCTGGCTTTCCTCTTATAATCAGTGTGTATCTATTCACTATTTTTGATACCATTAGTGACTTAATATATCCTCTATTTAGGAATCAAATATCTGGTCATGATGCAGTGAGTAAAAATGCAACAAGTTTGCCACTAATGGAAAACTACCTAGGTATCATATTTACCCTATTGGATAGTTCTAGGACAAGTGCAGAGAGAATAAAAACAAACAGCAACAACAAAAAGGTGATGGCAAAAGGACACCTGGAATTTTGGCAATGAACTTAAATACAGAAATATGAGAAAGAAACCAAAACTGGGGTCTGATGGTAGCTCTCTGATGTTTGCAAATAACTCAGTCAGGAAGTACAGGAGAGAACTCTGACATGTGGGGGAAATATGACCAATTCTGTCATATTTGAATGACAGAATTGAATTGACAGAAATATACCAATTCTGTCATATCATACAGAATCTGTAAGATTCTGAAAATCTTACATTCAATACATGAAGGACGTTTTGGCCTGGAAATGTGTCAAAGGAAATGGGAGCTTCCTATACGGTAGAATGGGGAATTAGAGAGTCATACAAGGTAAGTGATAGTTAAAGCAATTAAAAAAATGTTTCTTTTAGAGGTAAATAGACAAAAGCCTTCAGAGGAGAGTGGAAGGGTCTCAAAGACAAGCCATTTGGGTCTAGAAAGATTGCTTGGATAGATGAGTTTCCCACCTTAGGGTCTTTGAATTGGTCGTGAACCATGCGGTTAATGCTCTTGAGGGCTTCCCTGATTTCACAAACCAAAGTAGCCGTTCATTTTCTCATCGTAGAGATCCTATGTGTTTGGTTACACTTTCTGTTTCATGTGTATGAATTTCCTGTCCCATCATAAGCATGTAGTCAATATATGTTGAATAAATTCACAACTTCCATAATCACTTAACCACTCTAAAACTCACTTTACATTTATAAAATCAAAATAGAAACCCAAGCTCCCAGACTTGTGAGGACTATGTGAGGCAGCTCTGTCTAGCCCCAGCATATTGTCTGACATATTATGGGTATTAAGTGGGTACTGGTTACCTGTCCTGACTCCTCTTGTATTCTTTGCCCATAGCTACAGTGCAAAAAGAAAAAAAAGTAACTCTTCAAACGTGTTTGTCTTACAGAATAATTTCCAATTAGTGTTTATTTCTCTTGCACACTCCTTCATTTTCCACCACTGATTCTTCCCTTTTTTCTTCCCCTTCCTCTTCAATAATGACTGAAGTTAAAATCAAAATTCTGCAGAGTATTTTCATGTCTGTCTTCACCTCTTATGAGAGCAACTGTTTAATGAAAAATTGAAATAGAAATATTATTTACAAAATTGATCTGAGGAATTTGAGCTTATTCCATTCAGGTCTGCACTTCAAAGTAAACCACTTTGCTAGAAAATGTCCTGGAGGTTTTGCTTAAAAAGCCAAAATTTGATTAGAACATTATGACCAGAATATGCCACTCTGAGACATTGCCTTCAAAATTATTTTGACTCCAAGCTAGTCCGTTAATATTTTACTAGGCATCTGGAAAAAAACCTTCAATTAGAAATTATTAAGAACTTAAAGTTATTGATATATATTTGATATATATTCAGAACTAATGAGATTTTAAATCTCAAGTTTTAAATATTAGCATGAATGGAAACCCAGTAGAAGTTACAATATGTTAAATTCATTTATGTATTCAGGTCATTGTCACAATCATTACTTTCAGAGCCACTGCATGGTGAAACTGATGGGAGAGGATTTCATTGAAGGAAAACTCAAAGTTCTTTTGGAAAATTGTCACATATCTCCCTAATTTTTTTAAGTTATATTTTAAGTGATTTAAATGATTGATTTATTCATTCAGTCAATAGTTTATGAAGCACTCCTGAGTGCCAGGTTATCATTATATCTGACAGAGCATTTGCAAATGTAGCATTACAAAATCCTGTGGGTGAGAACAAAGCACTTTTATTAACATTCAGATCTTACATGCAGATACGTTTTGGAAAAGAGAGATAAGAATGCTTTTGTGAATATAATCCAAGAATACATTTGGGCTCACTCTGTCATTTATGCAGATTCCCACACTAGAATCATTCTCACTACTCTAATTCCTGAACTTGACTTCAGTCAACTGCATTTAGCATCACATTCTCAGACTCTTCCATGAAGAGGTGCCCTGAAGTTCAGGTCCCTCCTCTTTAAAGTCTAGATGATATTGGTATATAAGGATAGTTTCTACTCATCTCAGAGTCTTCATTTCAATAACCCTGTACCTTTGGAGGAAAGTTGCTGTGTGTACCAGGAGGATGGGTGATCATACTGAGCACATTCCTTCTGTGGGGATTTTCCAGTTTCTCAGACATGCAAAATCTCCTCTTTGTGATGACTTTCTTCTCCCATATGACCATCTGAGCTGCAAATGCATCCATAATGGTGGCCATAAAGCTCAATCACAACCCTTAAACCCCCATGTATTTTTTTCTCTGTGGTCTCTCATTTTCAGAAACCTGTACCACTTACATATACACAATGGAATATTACTCAGCTATAAAAAATAATGCATTTGAGTCAATTCTAATGAGGTGGATGTACCTAGAGCTTATTATACAGAATAAAGTAAGTCAGAGCAAAAGACAGATATTATATATTAAAGCATATAAATGGAATCTATAAAGCTAGTACTGATGATCCTATGTGCAGGGCAGCAAAGGAGACACAGACATAAAGGATGGACTTTTGGACACAGTAGGGGAAGGAGAGGGTGGGATGATTTGAGAGAATAGCATTGAAACATATACATTACCATGTGTAAAACAGATAGCCAGTGGGAGTGTGATGTATGACGCAGGGAGCCCAAAGTCGGTGCCCTGTGACAACCTAGAGGGATGGAGCAGGGAGGGAGGGGACACAAATATACCTATGGCCAATTCATGTTGCTGTATGGCAAAAACCATCACAATATTGTAATTACCCTCCAGTTAAAAAAAATTTTTTAAAGAAACCTGTATCACTATGGTAATCATCCCCAACATGTTGGTGGGCTTGCTATCAGACAGCAAGTCCGTTTCTCTTCCTGAATGTGCCACACAGATGTTCTTCCTGTCCGGCAATAACTGCTTCATCACGGCTGCCATGCCTATGACTGGTACACTGCTATTCACAACCCATTCCACTACTCCATCCTCATGACCAATAAGATATACTTTCAACTGATGTTGGCAGATTGGGTAGTGGTTAGGTTCCTGGTTTCTGTGTGCATCGTCACCGTTGTATTCAACTTGTCTTTCTGTGACTCCAACACCATCAGCACTTTTGCGACGTCTTGCCTATGGTCTGCCTTGCTTGTGACTATACTCTCTCGTGAAATGGCTATTTTTGTGCTCTCTGACTTTGTGTTGGTGGGCAGCTTTATTTTAATTATGATTTCCTATGTCTTCATTGGGTTCATAGTGATGAAGATGCCTTCTGCCAAGGGAAGGTATAAGGCCTTCTCAACTTGCTTCTCACTGTGGTGTGCATACACTATGGATTTGCTGGCTTTGTCTATTTGAGGCCTAGGACAGTGACTCTGTGAAGATATGCTGATGGCATATACAGTACGGACACATACAGTCCTGACACTTCTTCTTAATCCCATTGTTTCCTTTTAACTTTAGTGATTATGGTTTTCAGATTTAGAAATTTCCCTTGGTTATATTTTATAATTCTATTTCTTTGCTGAAATTTTTTTAACAAAGAAATAGAATTTCAATGATTGCTTGTTGAAGTTTTGTTTACTGCTGCCTTGAAATCCTTGTCAGATAATTACAGCATCCTTTCCATTTTGATGTAGGCATACATTGCCTTTCCTCATCGAACTGGGATTTTTCTAGTTCTTGGTATGACAGTGACTTTTATTGTAACAGAGACATTTAGGATATCATATTAAGAGACACTGGATCAGATTCAATCTTTTTTAGGAGGATGTCCCCCATCACAGCAACTACTAGGGTGTGTACATGTGTGTGTGACTTCAGCTTCCTTCTGAGCACACAGCTCTGGCAAAAAATGGAGTGCTGACTCCCACTGCCTCCTTGTAGTTGAGTGAGAGACAAGTTCAGCTTTTCCCACTGCCCTGTTGTTTCCTTCCCCATTATAGGGTAACACCCCACTGCCTTGCACACCTCCTACTCTTTCAAGTAAGGTCAGTTCCTCGCTGGACCCCCTGCCACTGGGGAAGGGAGGACGTGGAGAGCTGGTTCACACTGCTCTGTTGTTGAAGGTAGTGATGGAACTCAGATCCCCATTGGGCCCTCACTTACAAGGGTGGGATCATCATTATAGGGAAACAGAGTACCAACTAGTACCCCCTCACATTCCCTCATTGTCTCATTGCTGCCAGATGACCAGGGGAGGTTCATTTCCCTGTAGGATCCCCTCCATGACAATACCCCAGCAGATGAATCAAAGGTTGGGGAGGGGGGTAAAAAATAGCTCCCAACGTGGTCCCAGTGAATCCTGCAGGTAGGAGACAGGTATGGTTTTCCACTCTCGCTTGTCTGCAGTAGGGCAGGTATTGCCAAAAGGTTCTCTATTCTGTTAGGTCACTCTTTTCCCAGTTCCTCAGCTAGCAGGAACAGACTCATCTTTGAATTCTTTTTGTCTTTTTGTGTCTTGGTGGTTCTGGGTTGGAGGCTTGTGCAGCATCCTGTCCAGGATATATGGAAGCAATAAGAAAACACAGGGACTCAGGCCTATGGGATTTCCTCGGGGGTAAAGTCCCTAGGAGTCTGCCTTCTTCTCCATCTTCTTTACGATCTTCCTAAGCTTGTTTGTTGTTTTATCTAGGGATGTTTTCAATAAGAGGGAGAACCTGAAGGGTATGGAGCAACTTCATCCTCTATGAGATGAGAAGTCTATGCCTTCAAACGTTTAACAACATTTTTCTAGCTTCTTATTGATTTTGTGACAGAAATATGGCCTAATACAAGTTTGCCTGACATATCCAGATGTAGAAGTCTGCATACTTTGAACAGAAAGGAATGAAATGTGTCACCAATGAAAGTCCCTCTAGTGGTGAATTATTTTCAAAGAGCCCCTCATTCTGCCTGACCACACAGAGTATGTACCTTAAAAGAAATCAGAGTATTAAGAGGATATTTGTAACCTGAACTGTTGCTTAACCTTTATGTGTCTCAGTTACAGCTTCTGAAAAGGATGAATTAAAAAACACCTTTGGGGGTTATTTTGAGGATTAATTGGGTCACTACTTGTAAATTACTAACAACTGTAACTGGAAGGTAATAAACAATCTCCAACTGTTAGCTCCTCTGCTAACACTCTTGCTACTGCTATGCTAACATTTGTCTTATACAAGTTCTAACTCCTCTGTGTCTCCAGCCATGCCACGACAAAAGGGAGACACTACTCAGCAGAGTGATTGCATAGCTTTTACTAAGACAGGCTGCAGTGATAGTTGCCAATCTGAGTTAAACGGGGTCAAGGCAGTGGTGTTATTGTGGTGAGCATGGGTTTGTGTAAAGGCCTATCATAGGTGTAGCAGGATCTGACACAAACATTCAGTCAATTTGAATCAGGCTGACGTTCAACAGATTCAAAGGCTGCCAAGTCAGTGGTTCCTGCTAGAGCAAAAACTTCATTCATCCATCCATTCATTAATGTTTTATTCATACATTTTAAATATACATTTATGCTTACTATGTTTCAGAAATCATGTAAAAACAGACACAGAGAAAAAGCAAGACATTAAAGGTATCTGTATGAAGAGTCCAGCATTTTGGAGAAAACAAATACTGAATCTGTAGCTGCAAGTGCACTGAGTATTCTTAAAAGTATGCAGGGTGCTTTGGAGGGGTAACAGGTGTATTTAATTTGGTCTGAAGCCTGAGGAGAATGGGAAACATTTAAGTGGGTACTTATAGCCTAAGTAGATGTTACCCAGG
Source organism: Odocoileus virginianus (assembly GCF_023699985.2). Lineage (NCBI taxonomy): Eukaryota > Metazoa > Chordata > Mammalia > Artiodactyla > Cervidae > Odocoileus > Odocoileus virginianus. The sequence continues at coordinate 31,938,040 of NC_069683.1, forward strand.
TGAGGGGGAATATGCATTCAAGTAGAGTTACTGCACATGAGAGGGTCCTATGGTGGCAAAGAATGTGGATATATTTATGGTTTTTAAAAGGCCAATAATACATAGAGTCTGAGAGTCTGGGGATTGCGAGAGGAGTGCTGGGAGAGAAAAATGTAACAGGGGCCACATTCAGGACTTCGTAAGACCTGTTAAGAATTGTTGCCTTTACTTAAAGTCTTTGGGGGATATTAAGAAAGGAATTAATCTGTTAGATTTTTACCATGGTTGGTATACGGAGAATGAGTAGTAAGACAGTAAGAGAGGGGAAAGGAGAGATGGTTAGAGTTCTATTAGCTGGGATTATCCAGAGAAAACAGTCACTGTGATGGTAGTGGTGGTGGTGGTTTTAAAGGAATCAGCTCACACATTTATGGGAGCTGACAATTCCAAAATGCAAGGGACAGTCCAGGAAACTGGAAATTCCAGAAAGGGTTGATGTAACAGTCTTGAATCCAAAGGCAGCCTGGAGACAGAATCCCTCTTTTTAAGAGGACTTAAGTTTTTTCGCCTAAGGTTTTCAACTGATTGGATGAGGACCACCCACGTGTTGGGTAGTAATCTGCTTTATTCAAAGTCTAAATGTTAATCACATGTAAAAATTACCTTCCCAGCAACATCTCATGTTTGACCAAACAACTGGTCACTGTAGCCTAGCCAAATTGACACATAAAATTAGGCTATGCATTTGACCACAAACAAGTCACTTAAAGAGCTTGTTTATCGCTCCCTAGGAATTCAGGAACCCTGCTTATTTCCATAGAGAAATCACCTGGTTTTGACCTAGAAGAATTCACAGCAGGTTTGGTCAGGGGCATCTACACTGTTCTTTATGAAGTCTCCTATAACTAGGCTGGAGTCAGACTTAAGAACACAGAACAGATTTTGGGGGGTCCAAAAAGACCATCACCAGCAGATATCCATGCAAAAGTAATGTCTCTAATAATTTCACTGTCTGGTTCCACTTGGTTGTCTCCTCTCAGAATATACTCAGTCATAACTATAACTACCATACTCATTCCAGGACAAGCTACTTTTGAAATGGACCCAGTCTTAAAGGTTTGACAGTCCAATAACCTTCCTTGACTTGTACCAGAATACAACTTTTGAAAAGATATGAATAAAACTTTAAAGAATTTTCAAAGGATTATTTTTTCATGTTAACCAGTTTGGGTTACTAATTAAGAATTAAATTTCAGTTTATTTAAGGGCCTCTAGTTTACTCTCTGAGATGGGAAAAAGCTAGCCCCAACCTTTACTAAGAGCCTTCACATTAGCTAATAACACATAGACCAATATATCTGACCACAGACACCGTTTGTCCTTTTGTTATTATTTCATGGTATATCATTATATCAAATACTAAAAAAAAAAAGAAAAAACAAATTAAGAACACACATTTCTAGCAAGCTCTCTCTTCACCCCCAAGCTGAGTTGTCAGCGGGAAATGCTAGGTACAAGATCTCTGCACTATAAGTTTGTGAAAAGAGGCAAAGCACAAAGGAAAACAAAACAGTCTTCATGACCCAAGAAAAGATGACTTCAAAGGTCATTTCAACCTTAGGGAGAGCAGCCAGGACAGCAAAGTAAACGGACCCTGAGCTCACTTCCATCTCAGGAGCACACCAAAATCACAACTATCTGCACAACGACCATCAATGAAAAAGACTAGACCCTGCCAGAGAAGATCTTCTACAACTAAATGTATCAATATAAAGAAAGCACCAAAATAGGTAGAAAGGGCAAACTCAAAATATAATCAAACACCATCACCCCCCCAAACTGAGCGACGACCCACAAACTGGAGAATAATTATATTGCTGAGGTTCTCCCACAGGAGCGAGAGTTCTGAGCCCCAGCCTAGGGGTCCAGCACCAGGACGATGAGCCCCCAGAGCATTTAGTTTTGAAGGTCAACAGGTTTAACTGCAGGAGCCCCTCAGGGCTAGGAAAACAGAAACTCCACTCAGAGTGCCCACAAAATTCCACAGGCACTGGGACCCCAGGCAAGAGCAGTAATTCTAAGAGCCTGGACCAGACCTACCTGCAGATCCTGGAGAGTCTCCTGGAGGGGGTGGGGCAGCTATGGCTCGCCCTGGGGACAAAGACGCTGGCCGCAGCCACTCCTGGGAGCAGAGTCTATCGTGTAGACGCTGGTGCTGGCAGACGCTGACGCTGGCAAGCGCCATCTTGGAAATTTTCCTCCAGCTCATTAGCCCAACAGCCTCCAGGTGCTGAGACTGAGTCCAAGCAACTAGCTGGGCGGAGACACAGCTGCAGCCTTCTGCAGACAGGCTGCTTAAAGACTAAAGAGCCCACAGCTTCCTCTAGATGCAGCCCTGGACTCAGCTCCACTCACCAGTGGGCAGACACTAGCCCCTCCCACAAGGAAGTCCGCATAAGCCTCTAGACTAGCCTCACCCATGGGGACAGACATGAGAATGTAGACCAAATCCTGACCTGGGACAAGCCGGGCCATGGCCCTGCTCACTAGCAGACCAATGCAACCTTCAGGACCCCCAAACCCCCCTACCAGTGATTGGAAATCAGATCCAGGACCCCTGGACCCTAGAGTGTGGCTGCCAGTAGACCAGCACTAACCCAGGGCCTGGCTTCACCTCCCAGCGGGTGGACAACAGTCCCAGCGTCTTCAGGACCCTGGATCCGCCCACCAGTGAGCCATTGCTAGCCCTGGGGCCCTATAGGGGCCAGCCATCTCGTGACCAGGCCCTGCTAAACAGCAGCCGGAAACCTCCATACGAGGCTGAACCTGGCAGCCAACCAGACTACTGGCATACTCAGCCCGCCACAGAAGGACCCACATAACCCTCTTAGGGGGATTCCTAGAGCATATAGCTTGGGGAATGAGAGGAGAGTGCACTGCTGGGATGTGTAGGATGCTTCCTACAGAGGGCCATTTCTCCAAAGTTCAACCACAGACATGGGCTTCCCAGGAGGCGCTAGTGATAACGAACCTGCCTGCCAATGCTGGAGACATAGAGACATGGGTTCGCCCCCTGAGTCGGGAAGATCCCCTGGAGGAGGGCATGACAACCCACTCCAGTCCCATGGGAAAATCCCTTGGACAGAAAAGCTTGGCAGACTATAGTCCATAGGGTTGCATAGAGTCGGACACGACTGAAGGAATTTAGCATACACACACATACTACAGATATAAAAACATAAATAGCAGCTTAAAATGAGGCAGCAGAGGAATATGTTTCAGATGAAAGAACAAGATAAAACTGCAGAAGAAATGGTGTGAAGATAGGCAATCTATCCAAAAAAAGAGTTCAGAGTAATGATCCTAAGAATGATCAGAGAACTTAGGAGAAGAATGGATGCACAGAGCAGGAAGTGAGTTTTTTAACAAAGCTCTCTCTTCAGAGCCCCCTTAATCTCATTGTTCCTGAGGCTGTAGATGAGGGGGTTCAACATGGGGATCACCACCATGTAGAACACAGATACCACCTTGTTCTGGTCAGTTGAGTAGCTGGACTTGGGCATCACATAAATGAATGTGATGGTCCCATAGAACAGAGTGACTGCTGTGAGGTGGGACGTGCATGTTGAGAAGGCCTTGTGGCGCCCCTCAGTGGAGTGCATCCTGAGGATGGTGATGAGGATGTAGATGTAGGATACAGCTATGACAGTCACTGTAACAACAATGATGGAGCCAGCCGTAAATGAGGGGACAACTGCAGGGATACTGATGTCAGAACAGGAGAGTTCAACCAAAGGAGCAAAATCACAGAAAAAATGATTGACTTGATTTGGTCCACAGAAGAGTAAAAAATAGAAGCAAATAGTAAAAGAGCAAGCATTGAGAAAACCAGCTACATAAGCCACTGTGAGTAACTGAACATAAACTTGTGTGGACATTTTGGTGGAATAAAGCAGCGGGCTGCAAATTGCCACAAAGCGATCATATGCCATGGCAGCCAAAAGGAAGCACTCAGATGACCCAAAGAAAACAACAGAACCCAGCTGGACTGCACATCCAGGATAGGAGATGGTATTTGTCTCCACCAGGAAGTTTACAAGCATATTGGGTGTAACAGAAGATGAATAACCTATGTCAGCAAAGGCCAAGTGGGTCAAAAAAAAATACATAGGATGATGGAGCTGAGAAGAGATTCTGATAAGAATAATTGTGCTGAGATTCCCACATATGGTCACCAGGTAGATACAGAGGATGATCATGAAGAAGATGATTCGAAGGACTGGATCATTTGTTAAGCCCAGTAAAATGAAACCTGTCATTGCAGTATCATTCCCATGCCCCAGGGAATCCATGAGATAAGGTAGCTCCTATTGTAATGAACCTGTGATGAAACATTACATTAAAGAACATTTTAATTAGATGGTTTCCTTGTTCTTAATACACATAGAGGTTATTATCAAAATAAACAAATTATTCAAGATGGGTTTGGACTAATTTTTTTATCTTAGAGTAAAAAAATATATTCTTTTATTTTTATGTAAATTTTAGAGTAGAAAAGTTCATTTATTTATATAATGAATATTCTGTATGCTAAACATTGTTTTCAGCAGTAACACTGGAAAAACCTGCTTCAAATAATCTGTATCTTTTTCTCTTTATATAATAGTTTACATTTATTGAATATTTACTAAATGGCAGGCCTTGGGTTAATAATTTTCTATATAGTTCTATTTTAATTTATATAAAATAATATTATGTATTTTTATCTCATGTATAGATGATGAACCTGACTTTGGCAAAATAACAGCTAAGTTTGCACAGTAAGTGGTAAAATCAAGATGTGACTCTCATCTTGGTGGTTTGAATCCAGTCCATTCCTTCAGTAACTATATAGTATGCTATAAATGAAATTAAAGAATACTTAACGATGAAGTCAAGTCTCTTGGATATGGGTGGATAGCAAATTACTTTCCTACTTTCACAAAGGTGAAGTATACATGAGATACCTAGTTAATTACAAAGTTTACAATTTCTCTCAATAAAACAAGATCATGTTTTTAAAAGGAGAAACATAATTTTCTTAATAGGACAAAGAAGAAATGGAAAGGATATTTAAAGTTTAAATGAAATCAGCTATTATAAATGTATTATGTTTATTTAACATTTATATTTAAATACTCTCAGTTAGTTTGAAACATCAATATAATCTCTATGCAAAATGTTACATGTTTAATATCTAGGATATAATTAAACTACACACATTCAAAGAAATCTGATTATTTCCTAATGTCATGATGTTTCATCGGAGTAAAATAGAACAAATAACATTAGTTTCAACACAATACACTGCTGAATAAATTTCCAGTTTAGATAAGAAGTGTATTCAGTTTCACCCAGCAAGTTGCCAGGTTGAAACTCATCTGTAAGTTTTTTGGCTTTATATTTCCAACTTTGTCTAAAGCCTCTGGTTGCCTCTAAGCATAAGTCTTCCAAACAATAAATAAAGGAAGTTTTTCCAAGATATTTACAAACAGTAAGTCCTCAAAGCATCTTAAAGTTAGTGAATTTTATAGGATAATACTTATTGGCTGAAGACCAAGTTTAAATATCGTTGAAAGACTATGTAATTGTCTGGTTTTATGGGTGAAAAAATGAGGAATTAAGCCTATTTATACACTAAGTGGGCTTCCCTGGTAGCTCAGCTGGTAAAGAATCTCCTGCAAAGCAGGAGACCCTGGTTTGATTCTGCGGTAGGGGAGATCCCCTGGAGAAGGGACAGGCTCCCCACTCCAGTATTCTCAGGATTCCCTGGTGGCTCAGGTGGCAAAGAACCCAGCTGCAATGTGGGAGACCTGGGTTCGATCTCTGGGCTGGGAAGATCCCCTGCAGCAGGGTATGGCAACCCCAGTATTCTTGCCTGGAGAATCCCATGGACAGAGGAGCCTGGCGGGCTACAGTACACGGGGTCTCAGAGAATCAGACACAACTGAGCAGCTAAGCACAGGACAGCATATACCCTAAGCAGACTATTGAAACTTAGATTAATTCAACTAACCTTATTTGCTGGCTTCCCTGGTGGTTCATCTGGTTCTCCGCCTGTAATACAGGAGACCTGGGTTCGATTCCTGGGTTGGGAAGATCCCCCTAAAGAAGGGAATGGCCAGCCACTCGAGTATTCTGGCCTGGAGAATTCCATGGACTGTATAGTCCATGGGGTCACCAAGAGTCGGACACGAGTGAGCAACTTTCACTCGAGGTTATTTGCTACATTTACTGCTGGATAGCATCTGCCCAATTTCTCTGCTATGACTTGTAAGTACAGATACAACTTCAGAGAGTAAAGTGTTCTCAAGTGGGTATTGAAAAATCAGTGCATGTGTGCATGTGTATGTGTGCTAAGTCAGTATAACTGATTAACTTAAAAAAGCCAAAATTTTACCTCTTAAGATGAGAACTCATTCATCTTGCAGTAATAAATTCAAACTCATTGTTGTAATATAACACCTGTGCTATCTCATTATTTGCCTTTGAGGATAAATCTCTGAAGATTCTCAAGATTCAAATGTGAATTCAAAAGCACCAAGGGTCATTATCACATTCTCAAGTGAATACCGAACAGTGCACCTCACACAAATGTAACTGATTTTTGAGAGTTCTGTCAATTCTCAAGCAATTGAATTTTTTGTTTGTTTTTATCTAGTTGTGCACTTCCATTTGATAATTATTGGAAATATAATAAATTATCTCATAACTAAATATTGGTTCTAAGTTTAATATATCAGGTTAAGAACTAAACTTCAAATACAAAATGGCAAAAGGTGCAATCAAGATAGCAGATTAGGAAGACACCAAGCTCGTCTCCTCCCACAAACACATCAAAATTACAAATACAAATAGAGCAATTTTCTCTGAGGACAACTTGAAGACTAGAAGAATGACTCTATGATCAAACAAAGAGCCACACAGAGTCTAGTAGAAGAGAAGTGCTCAAGTTGGGACCCACACCAGCAGTGGGCAACCCAGAGGAGGAAGAAAATATCACAGGCTCAGGGATTCTCCCTAAAAAGAAAGGGGTTCAGCCCCACACTGGGCATCCCAACCCTGAGATTGAGCATCAGGAAGATAAAGCCCCATTTCCTGGTTTAGAAAACCAGGGGGGCTTACCAGAAGGCTGTAGAGAACTGAGATCTGCTCTTGAAGAGCACACCCACAGACTCACTTGCTGTCCATCTCAGTGCAAAGGTAGAAGATTGAAAACTTCCTGGTGCTCTGGCTAACCTGCCAGATTGCCCCAGAACATTCTACCCCAGTATCCAGCTACAGCCTCTCTGCCAACCCCCGCCAGTGTGTGACTGCCAGCATGTCTCCAGCCTAGATGCAGCTTTGTCTAGGCTGCAGTTTAAGCCCCTCTGGCCCCAGTCATATCCCCACCAAGGCAGCAACCACCATCATGCCACAGGAGAATCCATGGCTTACACCAGACTCTGACTTCAGCCCCTCTGTCTCCAGCTCTAATCCCCACCAAGGTGGTGGCTGCCAGGAGAAGCCATGGTCCTTGCTAATTTGTGTGTGTGTGTGTGTGTGTGTGTGTGTGTGTGTTCATCATCTATTTTTTATATATATATATATATTTTTATTAGTTGGAGGCTAATTACTTCACAATATTGTAGTGGTTTTTGTCATACATTGACATGAATCAGCCATGGATATACATGTATTCCCCATCCTGATCCCGCCTCCCACCTCCCTCTCCACCCGATCCCTCTGGGTCTTCCCAGTGCACCAGGTCCGAGCACTTGTCTCATGCATCCAACCTGGGCTGGTGATCTGTTTCACCCTAGATAATATACATGTTTCGATGCTGTTCTCTTGAAACATCCCACCCTCGCCTTCTCCCACAGAGTCCAAAAGTCTGTTCTATACATCTGTGTCTCTTTTTCTGTTTTGCATCATATAGGGTTATCGTTACCATCTTTCTAAATTCCATATATATGTGTTAGTATACTGTAATGGTCTTTATCTTTCTGGCTTACTTCACTCTGTATAATGGGCTCCAGTTTCATCCATCTCATTAGAACTGATTCAAATGAATTCTTTTTAATGGCTGAGTAATATTCCATGGTGTATATGTACCACAGCTTCCTTATCCATTCGTCTGCTGTTGGGCATCTAGGTTGCTTCCATGTCCTGGCTATGATAAACAGTGCTGCGATGAACATTGGGGTGCACGTGTCTCTTTCAGATCAAGGTGGTGGCTGCCAGGAGAAGCCGTGGTCCTTGCTAATTTTAGATCCAGGTCTCCCACCAAAGCCACTGAGCAACACAGACTGAAAGGGATGCTCCCCAGAAGCACACACCTTCAAGACCAGGACAGGTAATGTTTCACCTAATCTCATAGACAAACAAAGTCAAACAAAATGAAAAGATGAGGAGTATGTTCCAAATGAAAGAATAAGATATGTTGTTGTTGTTCGTGCCCAACTCTTTGCGACCCCATGGACTGCAGCATGCCAGCCTTCCCTATGCTTCACTATCTGCCAGAGTTTGCTCAATCTCATGTCCTTTGAGCCAGCGGTGCCATCCAACCATCTTGTCCTCTGTCGTCCCCTTCTCCTCCTGCTTTCAAACTTGCCCAGCATCAGGGTCTTTTCCAATGAGTCATCTCTTCACATCAGTGGCCCAAGTATTGGAGCTTCAACTTCTGCATCAGTCCTTCTAATGAATATTCAGGGTTGATTTCCTTTAGGACTGACTAGTTTGGTCTCCTTGCAGTCTAAGGGACTCTCAAGAGTCTTCTCCAGCACCACAATTCGAAGGCATCAATTCTTCAGTGCTCAGCCTTTTTTATTGTTTAGCTCTCAGACCCATACATGACTACTGGAAAAACCATAGCTTTGTCAGCAAAGTAATGTCTCTACTTTTTAATGCACTGTCTAGGTTTGTCATAGCTTTTCTCCCAAAGATTAAGCATCTTAATTTAATTTCATGGCTGCAGTCACCTTCCACAGTGATTTTGGAGCCCAAGATAATAAAGTCTGTCACTGTTTCCATTGTTTCCCCATCTATTTGCAATGAAGTGATGGGACCAGATCCCATTATCCTAGTTTTAAGCCAGCTTTTTCACTCTCCTCTTTCACCTTCATCAAGAAGCTCTTTAGTTCCTCTTCACTTCTGCCATTAGGGTGGTGTCATCTGCATATCTGATGTTATTAATATCTCTCCCCAAAATCTTGATTCCAGCTTGAGCTTCATCCAGCCCGGTATTTCTCATGATGTACTCTGCATAGAAGTGACATAAGCAGGATGACAATATACAGCCTTGATGTACTCCTTTCCCTATTTTGAACCATTCTGTTGTTTCATGTCTGGTTCTAACTGTTGCTTCTTGATGTACATACAGGTTTCGCAGGAGACCGGCATACGGGTCTGGTATTTCAGACCACCCAACGTAGAATGGGAAAGACTAGAGAACTCTTCAAGAAAATTAGAGATACCAAGGGAAAGAATGAGATAAGACACCAAGGGGGAAAAAACCCTAATGAAATGGAGATAAGTAATTTACCTAATAAAGAGTTCAAAGCAATGATCATTAAAATGATCACTGAACTTAGAAAAGAATGGAGGAGTATAGTGAGAATTTCAACAAAGAACTAGAAAATATAAAAAGAACTGATCAGAGTTGAAAATACAATAGCTGAAATGAAAAAAACACTAGAAAGAATTAATCGCAGACTAGGAGGTATAGACTCTTCCTCGGAGGCTCAGCAGTAAAGAATTTGCTTGCAATGCCAGAGCCTGTTTCTCCCTCCAGAACTGTGATAGATCTAGGATAGATAAAACTATTCCCACCAAATTATCTAGCTTAGAAAATACTCTGCATTTGAGAAGAGTGTTATTCTGCTACCATAGAATGGTCTGTTTTATATATAAGGATGATGATGATTTAGTCGCTACGCCGTATCCGACTCTTGTGACCCCATGGACTATAGCCTGCCAGGCTCCTCTGTCCATGGGATTCTCCAGGCAAGAATACTGGAGTGGGTTGCCATTTCCTTCTGCAATATTCTATATATGTCTTAGTCTATATATGTCTGTTTGATCTAACATATGGTTCAAGTTCAATGTTTCCTTTCTGATACTCTATCTGAATGATCCATCCATGGCTTAAATGGAGTATTGATCTTATTCTAGTGTTGTACTGTTGCCTATTTCTCCCTTCAGATCTGTTAGCACTTGCTTGATATATTTAGGTGCTCCATATATACTTATAATTACTACATTTTCTTCACGAATTGATCCCATTATCACTATATAGTGACCTTCTTTGTATCTTGTTATTATTTTTGGCTTAAAATCTATTTTATCTGATAGAAGCAGGCTACACCTGCTTCCTTTCGGTTTCCTCTTGCATGGAATATCTTTTTCATCCCATCACTTTGAGCCTATGTGAGTCCTTAAATCTGTAGTGAGTCTCTTACAGGTGGCATGAACTTGCCTGTTATTTTTATTTAATCCATCTAGTCACTCTGTGCCTTTCATTGATGAATTCAACCCATTTACACTTAGAGTAATTATTAACATGTAAGGACTTGGTAGTGTTATCTTATTAACTGCTTATGGGCACTCTTGTAATTCAGTTGTTTCTTTTTTCCATTGTTTCTGCTCATCCTTATAAACTGGTGCTTTTCCATGGTGCTTTTCCATGTTCTGTTTTCCCTTTCTTTATCTTTTGTTAACCTACTCTAAGTTTCTGCTTTTTAGGTTATCATGGATCTTATATAAAACATGTTCAATATATAACAATCCATTTTAAGCTGATAACTTTTTTCACATTCATAAGTTCCACCATTTATTCCCTACTTTTATATTTCTGATGCTACATTTTGCCTATATTTATATTGCATATTCACTAACAAATTATAATGCTAGATTTATTTTTAATAATCTTTTCCTTTAACCTTTACCCTATAGTTGAGTGGTTAACACACTATCATATTATAGTTGGAGTTTTCTAAATATGACTGTTTACCTTTACCAGCTTGCTTTATATTTTCATATGTTTTCAAGTCACTAACTGATACTTTTTCATTTTAGCTTGAATTCCTTTCAGCATTTCTTGCAAGGCAGATGTAGTGGTTAGGAACTCCCTCAGCTTTCGTTTGGGAAATTCTCTCTCCATTTCTGAAGGATAACTTTAGTATTCTTGACTGGCAATTTTTTCAACACTTTGAATATATCGTTCCATTCTTTCCTGGACTGTAGGGTTTCTGCTGAGAAATCTACTGGAATAAGGGTTCCTTTGTAGGTTACAATCTTTTTCTCCAGTTGTTTTTGGTATTCTCTTTATCTTTGATTTTTGACAGTTTCATTACAATATGCCTTGTACAAGGTCTTTTTGCGTTGAGATAATAGGGTGCCCTATTAGCTTCGTGAACTTGGATGTCTGTATCTCTCCTCAGGTTTGGCACATTCTTAGCTATTGTATTTTAAAACAAACTTTCTTTCCCCTCTTCTCCTTCTTCTCTCCTTTTGGAACTGCAATTATTCTAATATTTGTACATTTGATTGCATTCCAAAGATCACATCATCTGTCTTTGTTCTTTGTCATGCTTTTTTCTTTCTTCACCTCTGGTGGATTGTTTCAAAGTTCCTACTAGCTAGATCACTTATTCTGTCTCCCATTTGGTCTACTCTACTATAGATGCCTGATGCCCTCTATAGCATTTTTCATTTCATTTATTGAATTCTTCAGCTCCAGAATTTCTGTTGGATTCTTTTTTATACAATTTCTATCTCTTTGTTAAATGACTCATTTTTTCATATATTGTCCTTCTGTGATTTTTAATAGCTTGTTGAGTTTCCCCAAAACAGGTATTTCAAATTCTTTGTCAGATTTCAGTATTTTGTGCCATTGAGTTCAGTTACTGGAAGACTTTTATTATTCTTTTGGTGATGACATACTTTCTTCAGTCTCCATGTGCCTTGTAATTTTACAGTGATGGTTTTGCATTTCCTATAATATCTGGGATTTTCCCCTGAACTTGTATGGATATACCTGCTCCCAGAGGCTTGTAGACTTCTTGCTTAATTACTGAATATGGTCAGCTTAATTGCATCCCTTTAGTGTCCTTTAACATTCTTGTCTGCTTCTTTTCTGATCTCCCCACCCCAGTCATGGAGGTATTGCCTCAGTAACACTTTTTTAGATGGACTTCTCCAGCAGTGTCTTGAAATGCCAGGGAAGACATGCGCTCACTCACTGCTATCCTTTTCCTGTGCAGGAGAGGACACTGCTTGCTAGTTCAGCCCCAGGCACTGTTGCCTTGGGGAAACAGCAGTACAGGCAAAGCTGTAGTCTTCACTGCATCCAAACTCACATTACTATTATTTTTCTCCAGCTGCATGCAGGAATCCCTCCTCTGGAAAGCTACATTTCTACAGTCTCTCTGATCCATAGTTTTCTGCCCAAGTCTGCACTCTCCAGGTTTTCCTTGGCAGGGGCCGAGAAGAATTGGGGCAAATTCACTGACTCCTGCTAGTTTTGAGGCCCGTACTGGGGTCTTTCTGACTATTACTAGATGCAAAGATGGTCAAGAGTCCTCCTGGATCCCTTGGTGTACGGTTCTGGATCCCACAACACCCACTGAGGCACTTTGTTGATGTATGGATGCCTAATAAATTGTTTAAAGAGTGGAGGACAAAAAGGAGAGATATCTCACACTACCATGAAGCTAATCTCACTCTGGACTTAATGTGGTGGACAGTGGAAACATTGATTATGACTAAATAGAAAGATCACATGATATAACTTGTATTAAGATTAGTCTGGTATTTATTATAAGAAAAATAAGATCCTTAAAAATATGATCTTTTTATTTAAAAATATCTACATAAAATAAAACAACTGGGAGGAGAAACACAAAGAGGTCTATAAAAATACAAATAATTTTAAATTCTATAAAGGAAACCATCTGGTTTAAACCAGATGGTTTAAAGAGAGCATTTTATGGGCTAATCCAGAAGTTCCAACGAAATTATGTGCAAGAAATCTAAGAGGCAACAATACTAGAGGGAAAGAATGGTTTAACACACCTTAGGAGTATGCAGCATACATTTGACAATATTGAAACAACCTTAAAAAAAGAAACCTTACTTTCTGACCTAGAAAGGAGTTAGGTCATGTCAATTAGCCCCCAGTAGTCTTTCTTCCGGAAACTCTTGAACACATTTTTGAGAATAGATCCCTGAAAGGGAAGAGCTAAGCTAAATGGAGCTTTCAGATATCCTCTGAGTTAGCTTGCTGAGACTCACCTGCAGAGGTATTGTGGGGAGAATCCTGTTGCTCAGATCACAAAGCAGCAAAATCTTTACAACTACCAGCATCACTGATTTCAGTCCTTAGATATCCTGTACACCATGGACACCATCTCTGTCAGATGACAAGATTATGGATGGCAACACTGCTCTATATTTCCCACTCAAGGAGTTTCAGGTGCTTCCAGCAGTTATTTCCAAAGACTACATTCAAAGAGCACAGAATTTATTTGAAAAGATTTGTACATGTAGGGGCAAAAAATGGTGGGTAAAGTAAGAATAAAACTTTTTTTTTTTTGCTAATGTTCCTATCTTGGTGAATGCACATTTATTTTTTTTACGCTGAATTTTTTTCTTGGAATAGCGTAATGAAATTTGTGAGTTTCGAATACTATGAATATACACTGAAATTTACTTAGTGTATTATTTATTCATCTGCAGGAGAAGTCTTCATTACACAATGTTTGTTATTAAATATCAGATTACTTTAGGACTACCAATGTGTTCTAGCCATTAATTTTCTCATGGCCTCTTTAACCTCCTTGTTTCTGAGACTGTAGATGAGGGGGTTCAACATGGGGATTATGACTGTGTAGAACACAGACACCACTTTGTTTTGCTCAGCTGAGTAGCTGGACTTAGGCATCACATAAATGAACGTGATGGTCCCATAGAACAGAGTGACTGCTGTGAGGTGGGATGTGCAGGTAGAGAAGGCTTTGTGGCGCCCCTCGGTGGAACGCATCTTCAGGATTGAGAAAAGGATGTAGATGTAAGAGAGAGCAACGATAAACACAGTGACTACAATAATTGAGCCAGAAGAGATGGCTGGAATTATTTCACAAGTAAAATCATGAGAACAGGAAAGTTTCAAAATTGGCGAATAATCACAGAAAAAGTGATTGAATTTATTTGGTCCACAGAAAGACAGGCTTAACAAACAGCCTGTAAATGTCCAAGCGTTCACACACCCACCTAGATAGGAAGCCCCTACTAAGAGAATGCAGACTCTGGGGGACATGTGGGTGGAGTAGAGTAGGGGCAAGCAGATGGCCACATAGCGGTCGTAGGCCATGGCAGCCAGCAGGAAGCACTCAGCTGACCCAAATGTGACCACAGAACAGAGCTGGGCTTCACAGCCAGCAACACGGATAGAGGTTCCTTCCCTGAGGAAGCCCATGAGCATGACAGGTGTGACTGATGAGGAGTACCCGACGTCTACAAAGGCCAAATGGCAGAGGAAAAGGTACATTGGGGTGTGAAGCTGAGGGCTGCTTCTGATTAACATGATTATGCTGATATTGCCTATTAAGGTAACCAGATAGACTCCCAAAAACACAATAAATAAAATGACACAAACTGTAGTATCCTCTGCTAACCCCAAAATAATGAACTCTGTCACAGTTGTGTAGTTTCCAGTCCCCATCTTTACTGAGAATGGTGCCCACTGAAAGAAAAACAAGTGGATATTAGAAGAAAATATTATAGTCCGCACACTTAGTTTTACAACAGCTATATAAGAAAATACCAACATATATACTCACGTGTAAATATTTGGGGAAAGTTTTCACATATGATATCTTGCATAAGACTTAAAAATATAAATGTTCACTGATATAAGGCCAGGAATACTCAGAAAAATCTGTTTTTTTAACTTAACACATTCAAGTCACTTTTGCATTGTGTATTTGGTTTAGGTGGTCCGTGAGGAATAGATTCACATGAGCACATCCTAGAGATGGCCACCAGACTGTATGAGCGACCCAATAACTATATCTTCTAAGCCAAAGACATGATGAAAAGGAATAGAAATGTTGGAACAGGCCAGGACCCATGGAAAAGAACAACTGTTCAGAATATGTGAGGTATCATTTCTTGTATGAAAGAGGATGAGCAACTGAATTTAAACAGGTATCACAGTTTTCAAGCACAACAAATATCCAGGAAGTTTGGACAGGGGCAGGATGTAGAACAAGGTGCTCAAACCATGATCAAATCAACCTGGAGAGACTGAGTTTTGGAAAAGGAGATGGTATCATGTTAGGATCAAGTTATCTGATTCATGATAGTGAGTCGATCCAGGTAAAGGGAACCAGACACATTGATCAGATTACTCCAGAAAGATTCCACAAGTACCTGAGACTTTGCATAACTTGGGCTATGGCTGTTAGGGAAAAGGTTCCAAATTTCTACTTCTCACAGGTATGTGAATAGCACCTGTCTGTGAAAAATCACACCTTTAGGTCAGCTTCTAGGAAACTCTTTCCCTTATCAACTTGTTTGAGGAAAAAAAAAAAAAAACATGAAAAAGCAAGAAAAGCATGAGAGCTTTCTCACCATCACAGAATGCTAAGCTTCAAAATGCAGCCCCATCCATTCCATCTGTCTCATTTTAAAGCTAGAAACTGAGATCCAAAGAAGTTGTGTAACTAATTTTAGGTTAAATGTCTTTCTTACTTGAGCTCAAGTCAAATTTCATTCCTGGAGCCTTCTAACCCATTACCACATTGATAAAACACAAATATTTTCTATACGTTCTAAAGAAGAGCATAGAATATCAGAAAGTATAGTTGGTTCATTTATATGTTCAAAAAGTTCTTCAATTATATTAATACATAAGTAATATCTTTACTGTTAAAAGGATGACTTTGAAATTTAGTAATTCATATAAATACATGCCTACAAGGTAATGACAACTCTGTGAGGCAGATGATATATGTACTCAGTGCCCCAATACAGAAAATTGATGTGCTCTTGTGTTCAACTGGATTATTAGGGGTCCTTGGTAGGTAAGAAATCAAATTTAACTAGGATTTTTTTTTTTTTTTTTTTTGGAGAGCAATAAAAGAGGTAGGTATGACATTTGAGAGTAGATGCAAGGTAGAGAGTGAAACCACCATTATTTAAGCAGAGCATTTAAGATGAATGAGTACATGAGATGAGTAAAGCCAACAAAAAAGTGTCAGGCCCCCAGGGAAATGCGTTAATTATTCTACTAAAGAGAATGAGCTAGAAAGACAAGAGATGGTGATAGTTACAGTTTGAGATGCTTAAATGAGATTAAAAGCTGCAGTTATTGGCAAATGACACTGTCTAGTAAATCTGACAGTGGAGTGACTGGATACAGTAGGGAGAAAAAGATCTTTGGAGGTGGACTCGAGAAACTGAGGGGCCATAATGTTCAAAGGATCTTCCCTACGAAGATATTAAAACCACAATTGCTGTCCATCAGGAATTGTGACAGGAATACCATTAATAGAGCAAGCCAAAGCCAAAAACTTTCCAAGGATGAGCAAACATAATGCTAGTTAGTAGGTGATTGCAAAAGGTGGAGGAAAATAAGGAGGCTTGGTTAGTAGAGTCTGATAATGTAAACTCAACTATAAGTATTTGTAGTTCAAAGAGAAACAATGTCTGTAAGTGGCAGTGGAGGAGAAGGAATACCACCCTCTACCAGGCCCAAGGGTATTAAGAGTAAGAGAAAAAACATATATATCTTGAGAAGACTGTAGAGAAAAAAAAATGTCCTCAGGGTTAGCAAAGCATTAATATCTATTGAAAAGAAGAACGAAGAGAATGGAATGCTCTAAAGAGATACTGAAGACACGAGATTTTGTTGAAAATTATGAGTACAAGAAACATAGGAAAAAGGCTTCAAGAGTTAAAAAGAGATGAAAGCAGGACCTCTTGATTCAAGAGAAAATAAGGAGACTTGAAAATAACCTTTCTTAACTCCAGTTGAATGGAGTTAACATTCAAAAACTGAGTAAAGATAATTTGAAAAAATAATGGATAGATACTATTATGTTGTGTTTAACAGCTGAATGAACAAAAAAGGGAGTGAAGGCTACTCCCAAAATTGTGGAGGAGGGGTAAGGGGGAAAATCAGAGCCTATTTTGAATGTCAGTGATGGCATGGACCAAAGCATTGTGAAGATATGCCACGAGCTTTGCAGCCATATAGGCCTGGAATCAGATTCTAGCTTTACCACTGATTATCTATGTAATCTTAGATAATTTATAAAAGTTCATCAACCTTTCATTATTTATTTGTTTCTTTAAAAAGTACTTCACATGATTCTTGTGTTAAATACGATGATGTATATAATACAAAGTACTGCTCATAGAAATAAGTGGACTTAAGAAAGGATCATTACCTTGAAGTAACCCAAATCTTAAGTTCTAATACAAAAATGAAAAACAAATATTATTGTATCAATAGAAAAGGAAAATTATTACCTGCAGATGTTCGTACCTCAATGATAAGGACAGACTTCAAAAACTCATTGTAAAGCAAGGCTATATTTATGAGATTCAGGGTCTTTGGAGATGTAATCCCTTGAGTTACATTACTTGTTTGTGAAAATTCCACTGGAAAGCTATCAGGACAGAGAAAATTTAAGATATACCTGCTCATATAAACATGTGTCATCTCAAGAATATCTACAAACATTTTTTGTCTGTTCATTAGAGTTTTCAAAGTGAAAACTTTTGATGCATTTCTAAACTAATTCTAACTGTATTGGAACATGCAAGAAGAAACAAAGATACAGTGTAGGAGATGTAATTTCAATTCAAAACAGAAATCCTTCTGGGAAAAATAAGTGTGTGCATGTGGTGGGGAGAGGGGTTGGCTGTGGCTAGGCAGTGAATATCAAACTAATATGAAAATGGACTCAGGATTCTCATGGTACATGGTTTAAAATAGTTAATATCACTATTGTAATATCACAGATGTTAATAGCACCTGTGATCACCTAAAATAAAATGCCCACTGAAGACAAGTCTTTAGATGATATAATACCCTAGAGAGAATGAAGTGTTTCAGAAATTCACTTACAGCAGTGTTGGATCATCTCTTCTAATCATTCTAGAAACCTCATGGAGAATTACAGATTCATATTTGTTAGTCCTTTGCCTAAATAATGGAGCGAAACCAAGAGCTATCAATGACTAAGTTGTAATTCCAAAGCAAATGCTGATTCTGTCAGTTGATATACTACAACAACTGAGTTCAACATCTCTGTAGACATATAATGTGGAATTTAAACTTTAATCAGAAAATAATAGAAATGAAGAGATACTGTAAGGTTTTGATGACTCAAATTACCCTGAACCTCCTACTCTCCTGGAGAGTTTGCTAGCCAAAGAAGCTCCTCTTTGCCTGTATGATGAGGCTGCTCCTACCTTGCTTGAGGACACTTTAATGACTTCATCTAAGGAAGTTACCTTTCAAGGTAAATAAAAACTCCTTATGCCTCATCCTTAGTTGTTTCTTTTTCTTTTTTTTAAAGTTCCCAACATACTCAGGAGACATTAAGTCAAAGCTGAGAATATAAGATTTACATATCAAAGAGTTTTAATATTTTCCCAATTTATTTCATATTAGTGTATAGGAATGGTATGAAGGTACCAAACTGAGTATTTGAGTACTTGAATACTATGAGATACTATGATAGTATACTAATTCAATACTACTAGAGTATTTGATTTATGATGTACAGTTGGCCCTTAAACAAAGCAGGGGTTGGGAGCACTGATTTTCCAGGCACTAGAAAAATCCGTTTTTAATTTATAGTTGACCCCCCCCCCCACATGAGGTTGGGTTCCTCAATTCTGCAGTTCTGGATTCAACCAACCATAAATCATGTGATATTGTAGTATTTAAAATTGGAAAAACTCTGTGTATAAATGAATTTCCACAATTCAAAACTGGGTTCTACAAAGGTCCACTATAGTTGCAACCACCAGAGATTCTAGATATGCTAGCTAGAATATGTGGGCATGGTTCTGTTTGTTTAGTTGATTAACTAGAACCTAAACTGAAGGATTCCCTGAGTAAAGTTAATTTGGAAGCCAGAAAAAATTGCCTGGTATATGCAGAAGTAATCGAATGTTTGGAAAGATATGGAAAGGTGACCTGGGTGTATCATATACAGCCCATTGCCCATGTATGCACCTTCCAAGAAGAGCTGAGAAGCATCTTCTACTCCACGACACTGAGAAATTCATTGGTGAAGGAGCATAATTATTTTTAAGAAGAAATGAAACAGCTATTGTCTATAGCCCAAAGATGTGGGTGCATTTGTGTCAAGTCACTTCAGTCATCTCTGACTCTTTGCAACCTTATGGACTGTAGCCAGCCAGGCTCCTCTGTCCATGGGGATTCTCCAGGCAAGAATACTGAAGTGGGTTCCCATGCCCTTCTCCAGGGAATCTTCCTGACTCAGAGATCAAACCTGCATCTCTTATGTCTCCTGCATCAGCAACAGATTCTTCACCACTAGTGTCATCTGGGAAGCCCAGAGATGTGAGTGGGAGATATCAAATTGGAAATAAGATCAAATTTTGAATACCATGTTATAAATAATTGCCTTATCAAAATTGGCGTGGTGCTCTGAACACATGTATATGGTTGCTGCCGCTTCGAGGATTTGGTAGCAACCAATACATGTGTTCAGAGCACCACACCAAGGTTGATAAGGCAATTATTTATAATTTGGTATCCAAAACATCTGGGATCTTCAGGGGTAGCTAATTAAGCATGGCATTCTTAAAATCATGGATAGACAGCCCACCCACTAATGTTTCAGGCCCCAGAATTCCATTGCAGTTCACCAGTCAGAGAGGGTGCTTATAGGAATCTTGTTTTAAGTGGAATTTTGACCTATTTTCACCTCACTGGGGGCCCATTATCACCCTGATTTATTATACATAAATAACTGAAATACATCTGGGCAACAACTGCCCCATTTAGCCCCCTACCCCGTTTAGTTTTCCAATCCCTGGAAAAAGGCTATTTCACTGCAAGGTCCAAGCAGAGACTCCTGAAATCTACTCCTCCCAGCCAATGTAGTAAATCAAAGGAACATTTCTTTCTTCTGGGAAATAAGAGATAAATACATCCATCAAAGATGCAGTGTAAGCCCCTGGAAGTATTGCTGAGGCAGCAAGATCCAGTTTCTGGGGCAGCAGGGTGGTGTCCTTCGTGTCCAGTGTATAGCAGTGGTTGCACTTACAATACATACCAAGCTCCTAATGTTGAACAGCAACTCCAGAGAGGTGCTTACTTGCTCAATTCCTTGCAAGGGTTTGGGGCACAGCTTTCAACTGGATACTACTGTCCTCCTGGTGGCTCTTGATCTGCTGAAAATATAGGGAGTCTATTTTTGTTGCTTACAATTGAAGACTGTCACTGGTTCGTATGCATACACTATTAGCATTAATTTTGTAAGTTAGAAATGCATGAGAATAGCAGCAGTATTGGAGAAGGCAATGGCACCCCACTCCAGTACTCTTGCCTGGAAAATCCCATGGACGGAGGAGCCTGGTGGGCTGCAGTTCATGGCCTCCCTAAGAGTCGGACACAACTGAGCGACTTCACTTTCACTTTTCACTTTCATGCATTGGAGAAGGAAATGGCAACCCACTCCAATTTTCTTGCCTGGAGAATCCCAGAGACTGGGGAGCCTGGTGGGCTGCCGTCTATGGGATCGCACAGAGTCGGACACAACTGAAGCGACTCAGCAGCAGCAGCTGTATTGCTCACTGGAACAACAAAATGGATGAGAGTTTTTATTTAGATGGCATTCACTGAAATAATGTGGCTCAGACAGTAAAAAGTCTGCAAGGCAGGAGACCTGGATTCGATCCCTGGGCTGAGAAGATCCTCCAGAGAAGGAAATGGCTACCCAATATAGTATTCTTGCCTGGAGAATTCCATGGACAGAGGACCCTGGCAGGCTATAACTGAGCAACTAACACATTCACATTTTCATGGAAATAACACCATTACAAATGTAAATATGATAATATAAATGAATATGATATAATGTAGACGACATCAGAATAGTGTTAATGAGAAAGATCTAAACTCTGGGCTCAGATTACTTGTTTCAAATCCCACCTCAGCCACTCACTTGCTTTGTAACCTTGGCCAAGTTACTTAACTCTAAATACTCATGTTCCTTATCTATGTAATGAAGATAGTACAACTGTTAGAGATTAAGTGAGATAATATCTGTAAAAGACTTAGAATAGTGTCTAACATGCGGCATGTGCTTAGTCTCTCAGTCCTGTCTGACTCTTTGCGACCCTGTGGACTGTAGCCTGCCAGGCTCCTCAGTCCATGTGGATTCTCCAAGCAAGAATACTGGAGTGGGTTGCCATGCCCTCCTCCAGGGGATCTTACCAACCCAGGGGTTGAACCCAGGTCTCCCACATTGCAGGCCAATCCTTTACCATCTTAGTCACCAGGGAAGCCCAAGAATACTGGAGTGGGTAGCCTCTCCTTCTCCAGGGGATCTTCCCAACCCAGGAATCAAACCAGGGTCTCCAGAATTGCAAGTGGATTCTTTACCAGCTGAGCTACCAGGGAAGCCCAATATATGGCAAGTACTCAATAAATATCAGATACCACTAACATCATGAAAACAATAACAGTAACACAAGAAACTTTTAATTAGTTTTAGCCTCTCAACAACCCACTGAGAAGCATTGCTATAATCCCGACTTGACAGATGAGGAAACAGAAGCAAAGGAAGGTTAAGTAATTTGCCTAAGATCATATGATTAGTAAGGGGATGATCTTGGACTCCAACCCTGAGTAGTATGGCCCCAGAATTTTCACCCTTAGTCACAAAACTATAATGAATTTACTACTGCTACTACTATCTGCAATCTGCTACTCTTATTTTTTGTTATCATTGTTATTCAGTCCTACTAACAGCTGACTCTGATTGAAACCATGGCTGACATCATATTACAGTCATAAACAAATATATTTTTAAGCTCGTTAGAGCGATGACTTACTTTAGATGTGAAAGTTGTTTTCCTGAAACCAGACTTGGGTTTGGATTAGTCAACTCAGAGTAAATGGTTTTACTGACTCCTTGGGGAGCAGAGCAGCCTTCCCTCATAGACAATTTTAGAGACCATGGTGAGTCTGAAAATTAGTCCAGGGATTCACATCTCCTATATCTGGAAATGAAGCTGAGTTGCAAAATTGAAGACTAGCCCCAGAGGACTCATAGGTGAGACACCATCTTTGCCTCCCCAGCAAATACATCTGCAAGTCATGCTGCATCCCCAGATAATGGGGGCATGTCATTACTCTTATCCCCAGAGTACAGGGGATGTCATTAATTCTTAAATATATATATATGTATTCAAACCGAAATATAAATACTAGAGAAATACCCCTTCTTCTCCTTTGGGGACTAAAACTACCTAACTACCTAGCATTACAGGCCTACCTCAAGAAACAAGAAAAAAGTCAAATAAATAACCTAACTCTACACCTAAAGCAACTAGAGAAGGAAGAAATGAAGAACCCCAGGGTTAGTAGAAGGAAAGAAATCTTAAAAATTAGGGCAGAAATAAATGCAAAAGAAACTAAAGAGACCATAGCAAAAATCAACAAAGCTAAAAGCTGGTTTTTTGAAAAAATAAACAAAATTGACAAACCATTAGCAAGACTCATTAAGAAACAAAGGGAGAAGAACCAAATTAACAAAATTAGAAACGAAAATGGAGAGATCACAACAGACAACACTGAAATACAAAGGATCATAAGAGACTACTACCAGCAGCTCTATGCCAATAAAATGGACAACTTGGAAGAAATGGACAAGTTCTTAGAGAAGTATAACTTTCCAAAACTGAACCAGGAAGAAATAGAAGATCTTAACAAAATGATCACAAGCAAGGAAATCGAAACTGTAATCAGAAATCTTCCAGCAAACAAAAGCCCAGGACCAGATAGCTTCACAGCTGAATTCTACCAGAAATTTAGAGAAGAGCTAACACCTATCTTACTCAAACTCTTCCAGAAAATTGCAGAAGAAGGTAAACTTCCAAACTCATTCTATGAGGCCACCATCACCCTAATTCCAAAACCAGACAAAGATGCCACAAAAAAAGAAAACTACAGGCCAATATCACTGATGAACATAGATGCAAAAATCCTTAACAAAATTCTAGCAAACAGAATCCAACAACATATTAAAAAAATCATACATCATGACCAAGTGGGCTTTATCCCAGGAATGCAAGGATTCTTTAATATCTGCAAGTCAATCAATGTGATACACCACATTAACAAATTGAAAGATAAAAACCATATGATTATCTCAATAGATGCAGAAAAAGCCTTTGACAAAATTCAACATCCATTTATAATTAAAACTCTCCAGAAAGCAGGAATAGAAGGAACATACCTCAACATAATAAAAGCTATATATGACAAACCCACAGCAAGCATCACCCTCAATGGTGAAAAATTGAAATCATTTCCCCTGAAATCAGGAACAAGACAAGGGTGCCCACTCTCACCACTACTATTCAACATAGTTTTGGAAATGTTGGCCACAGCAATCAGGGCAGAAAAAGAAGTGAAAGGAATCCAGATAGGAAAAGAAGAAGTGAAACTCTCTCTGTTTGCAGATGACATGATCCTCTACATAGAAAACCCTAAAGACTCTACCAGAAAATTACTAGAGCTAATCAACGAATACAGTAAAGTTGCAGGATATAAAATTAACACACAGAAATCTCTTGCATTCCTATACACTAACAATGAGAAAACAAAGAGAAATTAAGGAAACAATACCATTCACCATTGCAACAAAAAGAATAAAATACTTAGGAGTATATCTACCTAAAGAAACAAAAGACCTATACATAGAAAACTATAAAACACTGATGAAAGAAATCAAAGAGGACACAAACAGATGGAGAAATATACCGTGTTCATGGATTGGAAGAATCAATATTGTCAAAATGGCTATACTACCCAAAGCAATCTATAGATTCAATGCAATCCCTATCAAACTACCAATGGTATTTTTCACAGAACTAGAACAAATAATTTCACAATTTGTATGGAAATACAAAAAACCTCGAATAGCCAAAGTAAACTTGAGAAAGAAGAATGGAACTGGAGGAATCAACCTGCCTGACTTCAGACTCTACTACAAAGCCACAGTCATCAAGACAGTATGGTACTGGCACAAAGACAGAAATATAGATCAATGGAACAGAATAGAAAGCCCAGAGATAAATCCACGAACCTATGGTCACCTTATCTTCGACAAAGGAGGCAAGGATATACAATGGAAAAAAGACAACCTCTTTAACAAGTGATGCTGGGAAAACTGGTCAACCACCTGTAAAAGAATGAAACTAGAACACTTTCTAACACCATACACAAAAATAAACTCAAAATGGATTAAAGATCTAAATGTAAGACCAGAAACTGTAAAACTCCTAGAGGAGAACATAGGCAAAACACTCTCTGACATAAATCACAGCAGGATCCTCTATGACCCACATCCCAGAATTTTAGAAACAAAAGCAAAAATAAACAAATGGGACCTAATGAAACTTAAAAGCTTTTGCACAACAAAGGAAACTATAAGCAAGGTGAAAAGACAGCCCTCAGATTGGGAGAAAATAATAGCAAACGAAGCAACAGACAAAGGATTAATCTCAAAAATATACAAGCAACTCCTCCAGCTCAACTCCAGAAAAATAAATGACCCAATCAAAAAATGGGCCAAAGAACTAAACAGACATTTCTCCAAGGAAGACATACAGATGGCAAAAAAAAAAAACACATGAAAAGATGCTCAACATCACTCATTATCAGAGAAATGCAAATCAAAACCACAATGAGGTACCATTACAAGCCAGTCAGGATGGCTGCTATCCAAAAGTCTACAAGCAATAAATGCTGGGGAGGGTGTGGAGAAAAGGGAACCCTCTTACACTGTTGGTGGGAATGCAAATTAGTACGGCCACTATGGAAAACAGTGTGGAGATTCCTTAAAAAACTGGAAATAGAACTGCCATATGACCCAGCAATCCCACTTCTGGGCATACACACTGAGGAAACCAGATCTGAAAGAGACACGTGCACCCCAATGTTCATCGCAGCACTGTTTATAATAGCCAGGACATGGAAGCAACCTAGATGCCCATCAGCAGACGAATGGATGAGGAAGCTGTGGTACATATACACCATGGAATATTACTCAGCCATTAAAAAGAATTCATTTGAATCAGTTCTAATGAGATGGATGAAACTGGAGCCCATTATACAGAGCGAAGTAAGCCAGAAAGATAAAGATCATTACAGTATACTAACACATATATATGGAATTTAGAAAAATGGTAATGATAACCCTATATGCAAAACAGAAAAAGAGACTCAGATGTATAGAACAGACTTGTGGACTCTGGGAGAAGGCGAGGGTGGGATGTTTCAAGAGAACAGCATCGAAACATGTATATTATCTAGGGTGAAACAGATCACCAGCCCAGGTTGGATGCATGAGACAAGTGCTTGGACCTGGTGCACTGGGAAGACCCAGAGGGATCGGGTGGAGAGGGAGGTGGGAGGGGGGACCGGGATGGGGAATACATGTAAATCCATGGCTAATTCATTTCAATGTATGACAAAAACCACTGCAATGATGTAAAGTAATTAGCCTCAAACTAATAAAAATAAATGGAAAAAAAAAAGAGTCAACAGGCATCAAAACAGTCTCCTAGGTGAGTCACATTCTGAGCTAAAGTGCGTTATAGAGTATGTTGACAAGGTAAGTTTGAAGCTTTACAAATTAAGTACTTGGGGGAGGACCATCCAAACAAATAATAGTGCAATGATAAATGCAAAAGCAACATGAAATATGTGCAAAAAAATAAATTAAAAAGTTTCAAGTTGGACATAAGTAAGTACCTGGACAGAAGCAAAAAGACCTTTTTATTCAACTATATGCATTTGTGAATAAGTTAAATCAGCAAATAGAAGGAAGACAGTTATAGAATCTACTATGTAACAATAGCTTTGAAACATGAATAAGTTAATTAATTCTATAGTTATAGGTATTCAGTTGGTCAATAAAGTATATGTTTCATACAAAGTCTTATTGAAATGAGCAAGACAAAAAGGATGTGAGGGTTCAGTCTAGCAATAGATATTTTATAATCTCTTTGAATGTCTTTGTGGGAGGAGGACACACCTAGAGTATCAGTCAAATATCAATGTCTTATTATCTTATCATTCATTCATTCATCTTTATTCCTTTTATCATTATGCTTTAAATTGTATGAAGTCAACAGTACCCCATGCCTGTTATATTTTAATATCTTAACTATATCAAACCATAATGTATACCAGTATTCCTTCCATTGAACACTTTCATAAGCTACCCTTTTATCAGGACATTTTTATTCTTCAAAAATCAATTGCTAAAATTAGGCTCAAATGTATGGTATGGTATTATCAGAATGTATGCCTAAAGTGTAATTCAAGTGAGGGGGTGAGAGAAAGAGGACTTGATAATGCTTGCAGTGAGATTAAAAGGAGGAAATATAGCATTATGTTGATTGTACACACTAACAATGTGAGAGTTGTGTTTGTAGAACTAACACCAAAAACCTGCTGAAAGCAAGCTGTTTACATCTAATCTCAGTCTCCTAGATTACTCATTATTTTCCTCAGTTTATGCTATTTTCTTATTTTTCCCCCCAGATGAAAAAAAAGAAAATTCATGAACAAACAAAATGACTGGAGAAATTCTGTGCACTAGACTGAAGCACCTCCTCTCTGAGTTCTAGAAAATCAAGAACATCAAAGGTCCCTCTCTGTGTTTTTCTTAGCATTGAATGACATCATTCTTGCTTGGAAACAGGAGACAATCCTGATTACTCCAATTAGACTGGAATTTATCTTGCCCCTTGCACATTTTAGTCTCTATAGCAGGCTGTCATTCTCTCAGGGAATTGCACAGTCTCATCTTGCAGAGAACAACTGTTAACATGATGGATCCCTTTATACAAATTCATTTCTTACATGTTCCACTCAACAGGGTTCATTGTCTCCTAACCAGAGTATCATATGACCAATCCATGTCCAGCGATTGCCTTGTGAGCTATGTGATCATGGTGTCTAAAGAAGTTTGGAATAATCTTCTGGCCTGGGCTTACCTGGGTTCAAGGACATACACAATAGTAGCCTCTCTGCTACTCTTTGCTGATTGGACCATCATCCATTTCTTTTCTTACACAACCCTGACTCAAGCTGTTAGCTGTTAGAGATTTTGCTCAAAGGAGAATAGTTTTTTTTTTTTTTTTAATTTGTTGTTGTTTAGTTACTAGGCTGTATCCGACTCTTTTGTGACCCCATAGATTATAACCCACCAGGCTCCATTGCCCATGGGATTTCCCAGGCAAGAATACTGGAGGGGTTGCCATTTCCTTCTCTAGGGGATCATTGACCCAGGGATCAAATCCACATCTCCTGCAATGACAAGTGAATTCTTCGTCACTGATTTTTTTAAATTATATTTATGTAAATATCACTAATACTATTGGGATTGTCTTCATCTCCCAGATATCTAAGATTTTAGTCCCAAGGATTCTACTCTCTGAAGTTTGGGGTTTTTTTTAAATATTTTAGCTACATCTTCCACCTCTCATTCCTATCCAATTTTTCTAATATTCCAAAACAGACTGGTTCAAGTCTTATCCTAACTTGGAGCAGATAACCAGGGCCATAGGCATGCTTTCCAATTGCAGTGCTGGAGAAGACTCTTGTGAGTCCCTTGGACAACAAGGAGATTAAACCAGTCCATCATAAGTGAAATCAGCCCTGACTGATTTCACTGGAAGGACTAATACTGAAGCTGAAGCTCTAGTACTTTGGCCACCTGAAGTGAGGAGCCACCTCATTGGAAGAGACGCTGATGCTGGGAAAGATCAAAGGCAGGAGGAGAAGATGACAGAGGGTGAGATGGTTGGATGGCATCACCACCTCAATGGACATGAGTTTGGGTAAACTCTGGAAAATAGTGGACAGGGAAGCCTGGTGTGCTGCAGTCCATAGGGTTGAGAAAAGTTGGACACGACAGAGCTACTGAACAACAACAATAACAATAAACATGCTGAATCCTCCCTAACACACCTCAAGGCAATCTAAGGAAAAGAATTTCCCAGAAACAGCACCAAAGGAAAAGACTGCTGTATGTGCATTAAAGGAAAACAGGACTTACTATTAACAATTAAGCTGAACTGGGGTCCAATCTGCATGGTATCACCTGGACTTGGAAACTGAGATAACATGTATGAACACAAGAATAAGTATCAAATGCAGAAAACCAAAATGTTTTACATAACACAAGAGTAATAGTCCATATGAAAAAATAAGCTTAGTGGTTCTTTATCTACTGGTTTCTCAAATAAAAATTTTCTACATGCCATTCCTTTCTTCTCTGTTACACTCTGTGGGGCCCATGAGTGATAAATACAAAAGGTATTCATTTCTCAAACCACAAAATACACCTTGTTAATTTTGATCTTATGTAGTAAATGCCAAAACTTTTGACTTATTTTCATCCATGAGCTTTTCTATCTAATGGAAAATACATATCAAGTAAATTGTAATTTCCAAGTTCTGCTTAAATCATGTTCTTGGAAAATAATTTTTTGTTATAGTACATTGTTGAACAAATCATGGATCAGTATGTTGGTATCATCAGTCATTCATCTCAGTCTCAGACAAATACAAAGCAATCAAACACTTGAATTGCAATATCTCCAGGGTAATCACAGCCCGGAACATCTCTTTTCTCAGTCATAAAAAAGAAGACACTTTCCTCAATGCAGATAGATAAGCTGTTTTATGGAAAGTCACAGCTCACAAATACACAGACAATAAATACAGGGGTGCAAATGCCTTTCTTTTTTCTGAAGGTTGAATTTATTCACTCAAATGCTAACACCAACATTTCTAATAGGCCTGTTTAAATTTTGGTCACACTAGGGGAAAATTAAAAGTGGACATTCTTAGTTGTTTCATTTATTCCACACTGTATTAATATGGGAACATTTCATCAAGGGAAATATAAATGTGTAATAAAACTTCAAACCAAATGCAAGCAGAACATCAGCTCCTCTAGGGCAAACATGGTAATTCGGAGCACCCACTAACTCACAGTTCAGCAAAAGGATCATCAGGTTCATATGGGTTCCTGACTGTGGTTGAACAAAGTATCAGTGGTTTTGACACTGACACTTTAAGAGTTAACTTACCAAGATTCTTTCACACCTACAGAAGGCTCCTTCTCAAAGTGTATCCCAAGCTGAATGCATGAAAAAACATGCACTCTTTCCTTTAACACAAGTCCTTCCTAAAAACTGGAATTAAACTCATGACCCAGTGGATCCTTAAAGACACTCTTCTCTTCTTTAGACCCTCATTGGTGACTGTCTGATGCTCCCAGACTTAGAACTTCTGTTTCCCCGTTTTGCTGAGCAATACAGCATAGTGTAAATTCTGACTCAAACGGACCACAGTCAGTTCTCCTCAGCTCTGTAAGACCTACAGCATCAGTTTCTCTCCTTATCTTTTTCCTGATAGGCATTCCACCAGGTGACGTGCACAGTGTCATCTGCTTTATGCAAGGATAGAATTTAGGAGGCCTGGTTGACTTTCCCCTCAGATATTCCATCCCTACAATTGGCTTATTATGAAAAGAAAATTCCATCGGAAAGTCAATGCTCAGTAAACATCCATTGATTATCATCTGAACTGGGACTAGACATGAAGTGTGATCCATAGCAGTAGTTTGGCAGACCCTCTGCCTCTGTCCCTTACTCCAGTTAAGTCACTATTCAAGATAGATGTGCGTAAATGTCCCATTGCTTATTGTCAGGGTAAGCTGGTTGTGATCAAATATGGCATTTGATCATGGACTTCTTCAATTAGCAAATCAAACTTACATACTCTATACTGTAGATAGTCTAGAAATTCTCCCCTTTAAACCAGAATGAAAAGTAATAGATTTACCTGCTTCCAGCACAAAATTGACGAGGAGAGGCCACAGCACCATGCCACTAGGAGTGACATGAACACACTTCTGTACCAGCTTCCTTCTCTTTGGTGTGAGTCAATGGACTTGGGAAATGCTGAGGGATGGAAAACATAGGTTCTAATTAGAGAATGCTCTCATCTTAGCCCTGCCTTGCTTTGAATACTGATGTTGGGGACAATGTTCTTTGCAGCAGTACTTCAAGGGCAGTATTAAATCACTGTAATTAATGACCTAGAGTATCAGGTTCTAATGTCTTTTTCGCTAGTGGCCATGAGGAAAGACCAGATACATTAAAACACTGACCTGGCTATTGCTCCATTTCATTCCAGAGCAGAATGGGGAAGGGAGAAAAAAAGGGAAGGAGGCCTATGGGGCCATTAAACATTTAGTCACTGACATGATTTTGAATGGGCTTCCCTGGTGGCTGAGACGGTAAAGAATTTGCCTGCAACATAAGAGACCTGGGTTCGATCACTGGGTCAGGAATATCTTCTGGAGATGGAAATGGCTACTCACTCCAGTTCTTGGCTGGAGAATTCCATGGACGGAAGAGCTGGAGGACTATGGTCCATGGGCTGCAAAGAGTCAGACATGACTGAGCAACTGACAATTTCACTTCACTTTCACTGGTTTTGAATATGATTTCAGTCCTTAATTTGATTCAACACAAAATATGTAACAAGAAAAATGAAAACTGCTTTTCTCTTCACTACAAAAGGGGAAAAATAAATATGCTAGCTAAAACCATCTTCTCTTTGCTAGCAAAAATGTCCCATATGTGATTCCTAGTCACACTACCTTTGCATAACCTTACTTAGTCCCCTATAAAACCCTCACTAGGCTCCCACCCCAGCCACAACTTCAAGGTCATCCATCCACTGAAGATGTCCTTCCAAGAGCAGGAAGTTTATCTTTAAGTATCATACGAAAAGTTCTGGACTTGGGAGTCATCTTGAGAACTTGCACCAAAGCATCATAGCCTGAGTCATCGTTAGTTACCAGGATGATTCAGGATTTTAATTCCCAAAGGTAGTTTAAATCAAATGTTAAATATATCCCCGAAACTCTATATAAACAATTCCCTTGGTGCCCAGGAAGCAGTAAAATAACAGGAGATAACATACTCATTACACTTTAACTTTATAAATACTTACAGTTTGTGGATGTGGAACACAGAAACCAAGCCTTCCAATCAGACATGAAGAAGCTCGTTCCTCCGATAGGAAATACTCTAAGTGGACCTTTCCAGGGCATTAGGAATCCTGACTGATTGTCTGAGAGGTACCGGTAAGCAGTCTTCACTGCCAAGGCTGTTGTAATACAAACTACAAGGTAGCTGAGATAAGAATGTCAGTTCTGGGACTGGACAGGATGGGGCTTTAGGACAGGGGTGTTTTGCTTCTGTCAGAGAAGCAAATGGGAAAGGATTGGTTGACTTTGGCTGGGAAAAGTTGGTGGGTTTATTGGTGTATTAATCTAGTAGGAAACCTTAGCAGGGACCTGACAAACTCATGAAGGCTATGAAATCGCACACAAAATTTTATGTGAGTGAAACTTTCCGAGGAAGAGATATTTAGCTTTAGTCAGATTATTAAAGTAGTTCATGTGCCCCCTCTTCCCAGGGGTTAAGAATATTTCTTAATTGTTTGAATTTTTTCAAACAAAGAAAGGAAACACAATACTCTGAATTATTAAATTTCAATGTATCAGTTAAACACAACAATAAATGTTAAAAGTGTCTGAGCAAACTAAGAAGAAGTATTACTGAACTCATCCTACCATACCTAAAATTTTCTCATAGGAGTCTAAATTTTAAAAAAAAATAAGAAGAAAAACAAGATTACAAAACATGTAAATATTGAGGAATCATAAGTGGGGAGGCAGTATAGTTTAGGCTGAGGGCTATGGAATCAGCCTCAGTTCAGTTCAGTTGCTCAGTCATGTCCAACTCTTTGCAACCCCCATGGACTGCAGCACACCAGGCTTCCCTGTCCATCACCAATTCCTGGAGGTTACCCAAACTCATGTCCATTAAGTCGGTTATGCCATCCAACCATCTCATCCTCTGTCGTCCCCCTTTCTTCCCGCCTTCAATCTTTCCCAGCATTAGGGTATTTTCAAATGAGTCAATTCTTCACATCAGGTGGCCAGAGTACTGGAGTTTGTGGAGTTTCTCTTTTTCCCCCTTGATTATGTTTCAACTTTTGAATTCTATGATATTAACTTTAATGTGTATGTATTTAAATTGTATTATATCTTCTGGGAAAGAGACAAGGTAAAATTAAATGATCAATTCTTGGGTTATCATTATCCTGGTCTTTCAGACTTGAAAACAATTTCAGTCAAGCACTAGTTTCTAGCCATGTTTCTCATCATTCAATTACAGACCTTAGATTCAAACAAAAGGGAACCTACCTTGGCTCCATTTTTTAAGGCAACTCTATGCCTCTTCCTACTCCACCATATCCCACTGGACAAGGCCAAAGGGATGTGTCCACCCAGAGTCCATCCTATCCACTCCTTCAAGACCATCCCATCCAAGTAACAAGACCTTCAAATTCCTGGCCCAAACAGCCTCTAGCTTACTCCCAGAATCTATAGGAGTTTCTTTCCCAAATCACCTAGTAAGGATGAACCACAATACAGATGCTCACATGCATAGGCCTCAAGGGGAGCCAAGGGATGGCTGTTTGCAGGGTGTGAACAAAGGGTGTTCATGCAGGCTGGCGTGTCTAAGCTTGCGCAGCCACATGTGCAGCCAGAGACAGGTTTTCCTTGTGCCACCTCGTTCCAGCTTAGAGAGGCAAGCATCCGGAGAATTCTGCCTTCCAGGTTATTATACAAGTATATCTGTTAAGAGTGAAAGATAGGATGTATTTTATTAATTTAACTTTATTTTCTGACTTAATATTTAAGCATATGATACATGGGCCTCCATTTGGTTTTCTTGCCTTGGATTCTGCCAGTGTCAAAGGTGGGCCTACTCCTGAAGAGCCTATTTTCTAACCACACTAGTTATTTGTAGTTCTTTAATGCCTTGTCTTTCTCAAACACCAATTATATTATGCTGGATGTTATCTCTGTCTATGTATTCCTGAAGCATTCTTTAAGAAGTTGAAAGGTAAAACTGCCACTATTGTCACTACTTTTTTTTACATTGTTCTGGAAGTACTAGCCAATACAAGTAGAGTAGAGAGAAGAATGAGATAGTATATAGAAATAAGGGAAGAATTTCATATCTTTTTCATATTATATGAATTTGTATTGGTAAAGAAAGCAAGAGAATTGACTAAAAAACTATTTTTAAATGATTAGGAACAATACTAAGAAAGACAGTTATAAAATTAATTTACAAAAATCCATAGCTTTCCTATATATAAACAATACTTAAATAAACCACAAAGTTAAAAACAAAAAAAAATTTCACTTACAATAGCTACAAAAAGATAAAATACCTGTGAATAGATTTTAAAGAAATATGCAGGATGTTTATCTGTAAAGTGTAAAGAAAACTTTAAAATTCCATTTAGGAAAGTCCAAAATAAATAAAATACACATCTTAATTACAGAAAAGAAGATTTCAGTTTAAAGATGGCAATTCCCTCCAAGTTAACATACTCATTCAATGCAATAGCATTCTAACTACAAATAGATTTTTTTTTTTTTAATTTGAGGGGGACTTGATAAAATAAGGGCAAAGTTCCTCACACACACACACACACACACAATACAGGTGAGAATAGCCAGAAAATTTGCTACCAGGTGTTAAAATCAAGATTTTAAATATTGTATTTAAGGGTTTAGTCCTGGATCTAGAAGAGACTACAAATAAAAAGAAGCAAAAATTAACCCAAGTACTTATGAATGCTTTGCTTTGTGAAAAGGCTGAAGTTTTAAATCAACAGAATCAGTTGGCAAATGATTTCTCACCAAAAAAAAAAAATGGCAGCAAAACACCCAGCTAGCTTTTCAGAGAAATAGAAAGAGTTGATTACCTAATTCCTTATATCAAAATTAAACTCCAGAAAATTCAAACACTGTAATATAAAAAGGAAATATAATAAAGCTCTAGAATAGAATGAGATTATTACTTTAGTAATTTTAAATTCAGGAAGGTTTAGCCAATCCTATCACAGAGATCAGAATTTAAAAGAAAAAGATAAATTTGACTGATAAATTTGACATCAAACCACTTAAGATTTACTATACACAGCACAAAGAAAAATTACCATACCAACAATGAAGGTCTGCGACAAGCCAAAAAAGAACTTGTAATACATATATCAAATGGCTGATCTCCTTAATAAAGAAAGAGACCTGTAAATAAAATGCTTAGAATGCTAACAACTTAATAAAAAGTTAGTAAAGGAACTGAACTTACCAAGCATAGAAAAAAATACTTGCAAATAATTGGTTGAAAAATGCTTAAAAAGACACAAATCAAGAGACATGAGTTACCAATATTTACCATCACAGTGGCCAAGGTTTAAAATTTGATAGCAGTAGGTTTGTGGGAAAACCAATATTCTTGTACAAAATTGTTGGGAGTGTAACTTGGTGCCACTAACTTAGAAGTCAATTTGTAAATCTCCATCAAAAGAGAAAATGAATGAGTTCAGACATTTCTGCATCTGTTTTAGCAGAATAAAGCTAAATGACAGCTCTTAATCACTGGGATTGTGAACCCAAATTTTGGTCATCTTATACTGGAACAAAGATGTTGGTAAATATCTAATCATTTTGAAGCCATATTTTCTTTTTTCAGCAAGAGAAAGAACAAGATGGCAAGAGGCAACCATACCACAGTGACAGAATTTGTCCTCATGGGATTCACAGACTGTCCCGAGCTTCAGCTTCCTCTCTTTGTGGTGTTCCTGGTCGTTTATCTCATCACCATGGTGGGAAACCTTGGCATGATCCTGCTCATCAGGATGGATTCCAGGCTCCACACCCCCATGTACTATTTCCTCAGCCACCTGGCTTTCATTGATCTTTGTTACTCCTCTTCCATTGGACCCAAGATGCTGCAAAATTTATTGGTGAAGAAAAAAACCATCTCCTTTTCAGGCTGCTTTGCCCAACTCTACTTCTCCAGTGCTTTTGCCACCACCGAATGCTTCCTCTTGGCCACAATGGCCTATGACCGCTACATGGCCATCTGCAATCCGTTGATTTATACAGCCATCATGACTCAGAGGGTCTGCAAGGAGTTGGCGATCGGGGTCTACACCTATGGTTTCCTAAACTCTGTGATACAGACAGTTCTGACTTTCCAGCTGTCTTTCTGTGACTCCAACATCATCCACCATTTCTATTGTGCTGACCCCCCTCTCCTTGCCCTCTCCTGCTCTGACACCCACAGCAAAGAAAAGCAGCTCTTGATCTTCTCTGCAGTGAATCTCACTGGATCCCTCCTGACTGTCCTCATCTCCTACATTTGCATCCTCTTTTCCATTATAAAAATCCAGTCTTCAGAAGGCAAGTGCAAAGCATTTTCTACCTGTGCCTCCCACCTCACTGTGGTCATCATTTTCTATGGAACACTATTTTTCATGTACCTAAGGCAACCTAAAGCAGGGAATCCATGGAAGTACAACAAAGTGGTCTCCGTGTTTTATAGTCTTATAATTCCCATGCTCAATCCCCTGATTTATAGCTTGAGGAACACAGAAGTAAAGAACACCCTGAGGAAGATGCTGGAGGGCAAGGGATCATAGTGGGTTTTCAGTGGGTAGCACTGGGAAATCATGATGTGCTGACATGGTATAACCAATCTGTTTGAAATTTCACAAGCCTATCAGAATAATCAATCCAATCTGGGTTCTTTAAAGATCAAAAGTACTAGGCCACTTACTTCAGACAATAATATTTAATCCAAGTAATTATAGACTAATCAGAATTGATTTATAAGCTAGACTGTTAATAACTTTATATGTTGAAAATGATATTAGGTAGTAATATAGAAACTATCAATTAGGTAGTAATATGGGAAATTCATTTTTTGAGCTCCAAAATCACTGCAGATGGTGACTGCAACCATGAAATTAAAAGATGCGTGTTCCTTGGAAGAAAAGCTATGACTAAATTAGACAGCATATTAAAAAGCAGAAACATTACTTTGCCAACAAAGGTTCATCTAGTCAAAGCTATAGTTTTTCCAGTATGTATGGATGTGAGAGTTGGACCATAAAGAAAGCTGAGTGTTGAAGAATTGATGCTTTTGAACTGTGGTGTTGGAGAAGACTCTTGAGAGTCCCTTGGACTGCAAGGAGATTCAACCAGTCAATCCTAAAGGAAATCAGTCCTGAATATTTATTGGGCTGAAGCTGAAACTCCAATACTCTGGCCACCTGATGTGAAGAACTGACTCATATAAAAAGACCCTGATGCTAGGAAAGATTGAAGGTGGGAGGAGAAGGAGACAACAGAAGATGAGATGGTTTGATGGCATCACTGACTCGATGGACATGACTTTGAGTAAGCTCTGGGAGTTGGTGATGAACAGGGAAGCCTGGCCTGCTGCAGTCCATGGGATCACATAGAATCGGATATGACTGAGTGACTGAACTGAACTAAACTGATGGGAAATTCAAAAAGGTCTCAAAAAGTAACAGTCAGAGTAAAACTTAACAAATTAAATTTTAATTGAAATCAACAAAACGGGGTATAAAACCCACACATGAAAATCTATGTTGTTAGAAACATTTTCCTGCTTAAAACAGGCTATATGATAGCAAGTCACTTGTAAATCTTAAAATATATTTCTTCATAACATTTCTATGTATGGTGGTCAGGTTTCAAGGCCTGATCACATAAAAGAATATTTAATCTAAGTGTAATTGAAATACTGCAAGCTTAAAATGAACAATAGAAAAAATAGTATTAATATTAGCAATACTAAGGGGGAGGGGAGAACAGAAAAACTATGAATCAGTTCAACGTGGGACTTATTTTAATGATGGTGTAGAATAGAAAGTTTAAATAGAAGAGATAGAGAAGGTTTAGTGTACTTTCAGAGATGTTAAAAGCGGTCATTTATTTGATAGCCAGGGTTTAATTTTTCCAGTTTCTGGAAAGTGCACCTGCAGTGATGTTTAGGAGGCATGGTTTTGGGAGGAGAGTCTAAAAGGAAAGAAAATTAAGGAGGAAAAGAGGGAGAGTTTCCCACATTCTGACCAGGTCCAAATGTGTATGTTTCTTAAATTATTTAAATGATCTAGAGAAATACTTTAGTTTTTCAACATTTTCCATGTTCTTTATTGCTATTTTCACAGATATTATAATCCAACTTTCTGAGACATAAATCTACATAAGTTCTTGCTATCAGTGGGGACAGGTGAAGAAAAATTCCTTTTAATTTTTTTTTATTTAGGCAAAAATATGAGCACTCTATAGTTTTCTCAAGCCCCAGTTCTAATATGCTTCTTCCAAAATAATTCTTAAGACATATAAATCTGCCATAAACCATTACATTATCCCCCAAAGCCTTTGCAAATGCAATTATTTTTGTATTTTTTAAAATTGCTCAGAATATTTATCACCAATTAATTACAAATAAGTTTAAAATTAGTCAAGGATCTAAGGGATGCCCATTGCCCCCAGATTACAGATAATATTAAGGGATATTTGTTGAATTGTTACTTGTGATCTAGTAATTTAGGAAAGTAAAAATAGTTCAATAGGTGTAACTCCTCTCACTCAGCTCAAAAAGGCTTTCTGGAGAGTTGTGTTCAAGCCATATTCCTAAACATATGGGTTGTTGGCTGTGGTTAAAAAGAAAGATATTACCAGGGTAAAGGAACAGAGTGAGGAAAGGTATGAAGCAAGCCCAGAGGGCAGGAGAACTTACACAGTTTGTGTACAAGAAAGGAGCTAGCAAGGTGGACAAGACAGTGCTGAGGGATAACATGACACAGATGCTTAGACATGATCTCATTGAAACTTACCATGTTAACTTCACAGTGCACTCTAGAACCTACCACAGTTCTTGGCACAGACCAAACAGAACCGACTGCCAAACAGAATGATACTCTTCCGTATTTAGTCCTAATTCCAATAGATGGGTGGACATGGTGTCCAGTAAAGGCCCTGTGGTTGGGAAGTAATAGAGAGAAGAAAGCTACTAAGGTCATAAGATCTTTGCTTTTTTGGTTGTTTTTAACTGATGTAGAGTTGGTATATAATACTATATTAGTTTCTGGTGTGTAACATAAAAATTTGATCTTTGTGTATACCACCAAATGATCACCACAGTCAGAGGAAGACTGTTTTTTAATCTTCTCCCCCAACAAGGCTAGCATCTTTAAGACAAGAAAATATGAAGGCAACTACTCAGCCTGACCAGTGGAAGAGATGCATGTAGGAAGTTGGTATATTGAGAAGATGGCAGTAGCAGGAGTTACTGATGGGCCATGACAGGCAAGGGACCATCATTATCTCAAGATAAAGAAAATGAGCAGGCATCAGCACTCAAATGATAAATTATGTTTTCAACAAAAAGTCAGACTCATTTCTTAAAATTTTTTTTCAAACTATTTCACATCCATTTAGTTTAGAAAGAGGATGTTTTATACATACCTCTCAGCAGCAAATTATAATCATGTTCTTGAAGGACTGTTGGGCCTAAGAGTACATTTCATCAGTTCTTCAGTTCTTTTTAGAGAAAACTGAAGAAATGTCATAGGACGCTTCCATAGTGCTTCCATAGCAGGTGAGTTTATATGCTTTGTTCAGTGTGCTTCTTTGATTTCCTATAAAGCAAAGCAGAAAGTTGAGAATATTGTATTCACAGATTATGAAGGATATAAGTTCATGTTTTCCTAAATTCCCCAAAGACCTAGAAAACAAAAAGAGAGGAACTGTCTGAATTACCTAAATTTTGAGCTAATATTTTCTATTGCCTTTCCCACTGAGACTCTTTAGTCTTATAAATTTGTGTCCCTGATTTGGGCCTTATAGTAAGAAAATTCTCCAGTAAATTTCTTACATTTATAAAAAGTATAGCATATGATACAGATGTTGAGATGCTTGGATGGCATCACTGACTCAATGGACATAAGTTTGAGCCATCTCAGGGAGATAGTGAAGGACAGAGAAGCTTGGCGTGCTGCAGTTCATGGAGTCACAAAGAGTCGGACACAACATAAGGACTGAACAACAATAACAAAATACAGGTGTATAGTATTAAGATGATGATATTTAATCCATAAGAGAAACCAGCAAGATTATGCATCTTCATTCACTTATAAAGTGAGGCTGCTTCAATCAATACTCACACAATTACACTAATTTTTTGACCAAAATAAACAAATTCCTTCTGAAAAAGTATTACCAAAATAATGAAAAATTTATCTATGTTAGGTTTCAAAGGTCCAACATTTCATTGAAAGTGAAAATAAAACTTCTCTCACATACAAATAAAATATTAATCCATTTTCCTTATGGCAATCTTAAAAATGAATATTATCTGCCAGCATTCACTACAATACAATTTCCATTAACACATCTAATTGTAGCTAAAATATATGACATATGCATATGTAAATAAATCTTTATTTATTTGCACATAAAATGCTGGATTTTTTAACAAGTTTAAATTTCTTCTTTCTTTTCATTTAATACTCTATTGATTTGCCATGCTTAGAAACATACCCAAAGGATATTATGTTGATAGTGAGAAAGGAAACAAGTGAAAATTCTATTCATTTTCTTTCATATTATTTGACATACATAAATATTCCAGAAACAATAATTTTTAAATCTCAAAGGTGTGCCACCAGACTCGCAACTCTGCTCTGGATGTATAATTCTAGCATTCTTTGGAGAGCAAAGTAGAACTGGAAAAAGTTAATTCAGTGAAGAGTGGCTCTTGCCTGCAATTAAGTGGTGCACCCACCAGAGAGACAGGAAGCCACCAATGTTAGAACATGGGGAGTTTAGGTTCCTGGGAAGAGGACAGATTTAGCCTATTCTGTAAAAATACAAACACGTAATAAATAACTAGGACTTTCATCTCTGGTGAGATAGGACAAACTGGAGAGAGGGAAAGATCATCTTAATTTTACAAAATCAAATAATTACTTTAGGGTTATTGGAACAGCGTGACAATCCCAACAGAAGGCTTTATTCTGTGGTCTGAAAGAATATATTTTATCCCTTCAAGCTCAGTTTCTTTGCTTGGGTGTGTTGACCACTCTGGCACATGGACACCTACCACCTTGCAGCTTCCACCCCTCATTATAGGTAGCCCTTTCTGTTGATCACATAGGACCTATTAGAAGCAGAAGGATAGAACAGAGAGCCAGGTAGGCACAAGCACTCTCCAGCCCACCTCTGGCTCACCCTCAGGAAGGATGCTACACGACTGCCTGATAGGTTTCTCATACTTGGGCAGAAATAGGGAGAACTCCCAGGTCCATCTCTGATTTCCCACAGAAGGTTTTTATTCTGTTTTCATTGCCTTTCCTCTTAGAAAGAACAATTCTCTACTCTCCTTATCCCTAGCAGGTTATCTCCTGCTGTTCCTTATCCTAGGGCTTCCCTAGTAGTTCAATAGGTAAAGATTCTGCCTGCAATGCAGGAGATCCGGGTTCGATCCCTGGGTCGGGAAGATCCTCTGGTCAAGGAAATGGCAACCCACTCCAGTATTCTTGCCTGGAAAATCCCATGGACAGAGGAGCCTGGCACGCTACAGTCCAGGGGGTCTCAAGAGTCAGACACGACTTAAACCACCACATCCCTTGCAGGCAGGAGGAGAAGGGGACAACAGAGGATGAGATGGTTGGATGGCATCACTGGTGATGGACAGGGAAGCCTGGCATGCTGCAGTCCATGGGGTCGCAGAGAGACGGACACAGATGAGTGGCTGAACTGATCCCTAGCAAGTAGGCTTCCCAGGTGGCTCAGTGGTAAAGAAGCCGTCTGCCAATGCAGGAGACACAGGTTTGATCCCTGGGTGGGGAAGATGCCCTGGAGGAGGAAATGGCAACCCACTCCAGTATTCTTGCCTTAAAAATTCCATGGACAGAGGAGCATCTCTGTGGGGTCAGAGAGTCAGACATGACTGAGCGACTGAACACACACATCCCTATCAACCCATCTCATGTGAAAACTTACATTATGACTAGCATGCCTCCTTATCCATCATGGGCTTTAGCAAAACTAGCAAGTAGCTTTCCATAGAAACTTTTCAGATACACAGTTTAAACTAATGTTCATTATAAGACAGCGGAAAAGGAAATGCTCATTATGTTTATATTGGGGGATCATTCTTACAAAGAAATGTTCAAATATCTTTCACAAATATTGGGTTATCTTTTCTTCTTATATTTATCACAAATCACAGATGGGTCCTATATTGTCCACAAGCAGAAGATAACAACTCTACCAGTTAATCTACATTTTAATCTAAGAGTGCATTTCTTTGTTCTGTTTTAATGAATCTGGTGTTAAAACACTGTCTGTTACACTCCTATCTCCTGGCCTATTTATATTTCCCTGTACATTAAATTGTTATATCAAAAGAATGCTGTGCATGTGTGATCACTTCACTAAACCTGTAGCTGACTTCTGATAACATCTATAAATATACATTTGGCAACTATATAACAGATGCCTGCATGCCAACAAGCAAAATAAATCATTCTAGGCCTGGAAAAAAATGTATGGTCTTGGAATTAAAGATTCCGCTTACCTCCTACCCCCCCCCAAAAAAACACAAGCTCAAAAACAGGGCTTTAAAACACTGCTTTGTAGCAGTGCTGGTGATGTAGCAAGGAGGCGACTGATGAACTCAAGGCTGAACCTGAGTCCTAGGTCTGTCAGAACCATGATAACAGTCAAGGGGTTTGATCCATCTGAGCCTTAGATTCTTCATCGAGAATATGAGGAAAACAATATCTCACAGGGTAACTATAAGGATAAAATTGCATAGGGTGTGCTGAAGTGCATTTTAAACATTTAAAAGTATTAAGTTCTTATTTCTAATAACCTACAGTCAGACTCTACTCCATCTGACTGTTCAACTTTCAAAATCTTTTATTTTAAAGCAAATATTTGGAAAATCGTTGTCTGAAAGTTATTTTACAAAATATGGAAGTTTACAAATATCTCCAATAAAGGATTTTCTTCATTTCATCTGCCTGACTGGAAAACTTAGTACATACAGTCCATTTCCAATTTCCAGGCCCTCCAGTACCAATGTCCGTTTGCAAGTCGGTAATTTGGGCCATGGCCACACTGTCTCCTGGAAACACAGTTGCACGTGACCTGCTCAGCTCAGACCATAAAAGTCTTCTTAATTCATAAGAAGTGTCTACTGATACTGCTTCAACCCTGAACCACTACAGCGCACAGGCTCCCATAGAACAAAGGTCTGATGTTCCAAAGTCGGCCACTCAGATTTCCTTTACTTTTTACAGCTACAGCAGTGGAAGGCATTCTCATCCTCAGGACTGACTTCTCTGAGGTTTTTCTGGCTTCACCTCAGTCCATGAAAGAGCACTCAAGGGTGAGCTGTGGGATGGAGGCCAGGGTGGGTGGTGGGGCCATTGTGGGATGGAAGGGGCATCTCACTTACTCTCTCCTGCTCCTTATTCTTGGCCACTGCTTGGACTAGCAACAAGCCTGGAAGAAGTCAGAGGAAATACCATAGAGGAAAATAGAGTTAAGTCCCCAGGAAGCCTCTTCTACCTTCTTTCCCCTCCAGGGCTCTCTACCTTTCTGCTGTGCTGCTGCTAGGATGGAATTCCACCTCCTGTCTCACTCTATGAGGAGGATGATCAGGGTCCTGGGATGTGAACATCTAAGATTGGGCAGGAGGGGAGAAAAGAGGGCAGGGGAGAGAACTAGGGAGAAGCTGATGAGTCATTTCTCAGACTCCATGGACATGCAGGCTATTGCTTT
This sequence comes from Odocoileus virginianus, assembly GCF_023699985.2. Lineage (NCBI taxonomy): Eukaryota > Metazoa > Chordata > Mammalia > Artiodactyla > Cervidae > Odocoileus > Odocoileus virginianus. Next base: position 31,981,110 of record NC_069683.1, read on the forward strand.
ACTTCTTTAAGGAAGAGAGTAAAATCTTCATTCAAAGTGCTTATGAACTACCCAGGAAAATGCAGTGTTACCTGTTACATACGGTAGATGCTAAATAGAAGTTAACTAATTCTGGGCTTATTCTACTCTCTCATTCTTGCTCTGTCTCTGTCTGTCTCTTGCTCTCTCCTACACACACACACAGACACACACATACAAACATATATATCATCACCATCATCGCATTCATATAGATGCTCTGTGGGACCACAAACACGAAATCTTAATGATCAAATTGATCATCTACTTCTCAGCCAACTTCTGCTTTTCACAATTTTATACAGGAGACTTTCCCTCAGTCACCTGAGTTCGAAAAAGCTGTAATTACTTTGACCTCTCCTTATCATCTTCACATTTCAAAATAGAGACAAGATTTATCCATTATCTATCTGTGCATTGATGCAAGATTGCTTGTATTAATCCCTTTACTTTTCATTCCTATTACCATCCTTATCATTACTTTGCACCTGGACATCCCTGTGTCTTTGCTTCAAATCTCTCAACCTCAAAGATCCTCAGTAGCTTCACATATGTATAAGTATGGTGTATGATAATATCAGCATTTCAGACCAGTAGGAAAATGATAGACTTATCAATAGATTAGTGCAAATGCAAACTATGAACACACTTTTATGTCATACATCTTGTATCAAAGTAAATTCAAATTAACCTGATCTTAATGTAATAAATGGAAACAAAAATATTTAAACAAAATATACATAAATATTTGCTGGTCTGGGAATAGGAAAAGCTTTTCTAAGAAAAACACTAAGGTCAGAAAATGTGAATAAAAAGATGACAGTTTCATTTAAATAAAAATTTTAAATTTCTTTTACAATAATCAGTAAATACAAACATCAGATGAGAAAATATTCCCAATGTATATATGACAAAATTAATAGACAAATAAGATAAATCAATAAGTGCACATAAGATATGAAAGACAATACACAAAATAAAAATGTAAATAGCCTACACATGAAAGATGTTCAATTTCATTAGTAATCAAGGAAATACAAATTAATACAATAAAGAGATCACTTTTAATCTATCAGATTGAGAAAGATATTAAAGAATAATAATGACCAGGTGATAGTGTAAGAGAAGAGGCATAGTTACAGGCTGCTTTTGGGAGTTTAAATTGGTATAAAATTTCCACAGGGCAATTTGATGATATTCACCAAAAGCCTTAAAGTTAAATCTTTTTAATTCATTTTGATGAAAATGCTCCAAGAAATGCACAAAATACCTATGTATTTTACTATTGACTATAATAATGTTTATAACAGTAAGAAATCTGTAGCATTATAAAAACATATCAATGAAGGATTGATTAAGTAAATTAAGGAATAGTGATATACTAATATATATGATATACATAATAATGCATTGATTAAAATACACATTACTATGTATATTATATATAATGTAGATATTTTTTTTCATGAAAATGCTCATGATATATGCATAAAGCAAAGTGCCCATATGACATCATTTTATTTTTTTTAAATGGTATATGTGAAATATATAAATACAGACACGGATTGTTGATAGTAGGTAGTATTGGTTATTTCTAGGTGATAAAATCACAGATGCTTTTTACTGATTTCTTTATTCTGAAATAAACAAAAAAAATAAGAAATCAATCCTATTCCGGATGTCCATAGCCTTTATGTTTACCAAAATTTTTCTGCCTTATATGTTTAACTCTAAATTACCTTCTCAACCCTAGGTGCCAAGCCTAGAGGCAGGAACCCAACTTAAAAGGATGCTACCACAACCCAGATGTATAGTTAGTGACTAAGTCTAGTGGGAAGAGAGGGGAAGAATGAGATGATGGAGTAAAAGATGATGTTGGGATTTCAGATGTCTGACTGGGAAGCCACTAACAAAAATGGGATATGTTTTAACAAGAAGAAGCTGGATCTTTACACACCCAACACAGAGTCTTGAACATAGCAGTGATTTGATACTTTTTAAATGGGTGAATGATTTCATGTGATCCTGTTATAGTCAGTTATATCAGTGCTCCATCCAAAATATTTTCTGGTGATTCCAAGAAGGCTCTAATGGAGGCAGTGTGATGCAATTGAAGAAGCATTAAAATAGGAACCATGAGACTTCTTTTCCTGCCAACTAGCTACATGTTACTTCATATTTTCCTCTGCCCAGGAGTTCTCTTGTTCTGCATAGGAACTTAAATGCCACTTTTTCAATGAAGTCTTGCCTGACTTCCAGGTCTCAAGAAAAAGAAAGAAGCCAAGTCCTCTTGCACTTATCTCTCTGGTTGTCAGAATTTAACTGATGCCTAGAAACTCATAAATCTCTGCCTTTCCTGTCTGGACTTGCCACCAACATATTTAATTCCTTTATCTCGGATTGGCCTTAGGTAACATAAAGAATGCACCAAGAAGTCTGCTCAGAATATCCTGCAATATTAGCCCAAAAAAGCTAATCCCTAACATGGGTCTTAGTCCCTGTACTTAATATACATTGGACTCTGCTCCCCTTCAGGCACTGCACGAGATGTATGCAAAGTGATTTGTTTACATGGGAATATTTTACAGCATCATCACAATAACAGATGCTACTATGATTAACCATAAAAGAGGAAAGTAAAGCAGAACCTAGAAAAACTAAGCGACATATCCTAGATCACATAGTGTGCAAACGGTGGAGGTCAGATTCACCCATGGAGAGGAGATGGGTCATCTGCTGTTACTTACAGAGGTGCAGGCGCTGCTGCAAGTTCTGAGGCACTCCTGAGATGTTCTGTAGCTTTCTCCACCAAATTTTTTTTTCACTTTTCTTTTAAGAAAAAGAAAAAAAGAGAAACACAGTGACCTGGCTGGCGTGTTATTGGAGCTGGGACTGGATTTAGCACAAAAACCTTCTAGTTCGTGCTGGTTGTCTAAGTGATGGAGCTGGGTTTGGAGGCCAAACCGCTTCTCAGAGGTGCTGTAGTGGGCTGTAACCTATTGTTCCTATGCCCACCGGGACTAAACTGCTTCCCTACTGTTCCCACCACTGGGAAGCCCAGAGCTGGGATTAGCAGGAGAGTCGAGGACAAGCTGGCCTAGATGGCAACTGTTCACGAGACTTACCCCAGCACAGCAAGGCTATTCACACTGTCTGCCATCAGCACCAGAAGCCTAACCTGCTTTTGTCCAAAGTGTTCTCAGGTTCAAAAATGTAACATGGAGCAGAATAAAGCACATCTGTAGGCGCCTGATGACTTTACATATTCTCTTCCAAACAACACACACTTTACAGGCTCCCAAGGATAAGAGGTAGCTCTCTACCCAGGGGCTGATGTCTGAGCCCCATAATTCCTTTCACTTTCATATTCTCTATATTCTTAAACTATAGGCTCAGATTACTGGCATGATTGAAAAATCATTAGAGTGGACCCAATTTTTTTGACAGTTCAAATCCTATCTGAACCTCTCAGTTTTGTAGTGAAAACCAGTTTTTAAGATGTGATATATGAGGACCTAATAATTGCTAAAATTCTGGAATAAGAATTTTTAAAAGGGGGAACAGCCTCTGAGATCTTACAAACCTTTGCTTGATTAATAAAAGAGGAATAAAAAATTCAGAAAGACTTGCAAAAGAAAAAAAAACTAAGAAGAACCATTTTAATTAAAAGCCTCTAAAAAATAATGTTCCCAATTATAATACCTTAAAAAACTTTGCAGAATTCAAGCATATAATAATAAAAATATTGATTTTTAAATATTGATTTAAAATTCAAGTTGAGCTAACAAGTTAGATGTATTACACATGCCTTTTGATGATCTCAAGTCCAACTTTTTAAACTTTCTTAAGACAAATTTAACACACGTGAATCATCATTTTTAAATAACCTTTTGAAAATATCTGAGGCTTTGCAGCCAGAAGTCACTTACTTGCATGTCTTGTCACCAGGTTCATACTATGGTATAAATGGGGGCAGTTTGTGGAGTCTGAGTTTTAAATAACTTGAGAAAATGGGTTCTTTCAACTTTCCCTGGGGATTTAATACTAATCCTGCTATTGAGAAAATTACAAGGATATTATTAGGAAAGTTTACAGCACATGTACCCCCTTGAAAAAAACTGAGAATTATGGTTATATCTTAGTCTAGGCTTTTCAGCCTTTGTGAACTCTATATAAATCACATATTATTTCTGCTTTCCATAGATGACTTTATTTATGTACCTTTTTTACTTACAAAAGCAGTGATAGCCTAAAATTACAAACCTAGAAGACGTAAGACAAAAACAAAAATTTTAGGCCATGCTCAAAGGAAATTGCTATTGTCTCTTTCACAGGCTTCCTCCACTGCAACCAACACCTATGTTGAAAATGGTTGTTAGGTGTCTTTTGCTGTCACTGGACTATAAGCTCCTTGAGGACAGGAAATGCATCTTAATCATCTCTGGATGCTCAACTTCTCTCATTTTGGTTGGTATCCATTTCATTTCCCACTTATTATACTATGGTCCTGGTTTTTGTAGAATAGTACACAGGATTCTTCATATTTCATATTCACACAACTATTTAAAAGGAGAATGTGTCAGCAAAGGAAACAAGAAAGTTGGCAAAACAACAGATAGCAATGCCATCTGAGAACCAGCCATGGGAGAGGGGCCCTGTGGGTCCAACCCAAACACCTGGTCCTCCTGATTTGGAGAATGGACGCATCAAGACACCAGAACCTTCTGCTAACCTTTGCGACAGTCAAACACCCCTACTCTGGTTCCAGGCTCACTAGATAATCAAGAAAAGGAGTGAGATGGATGAAACTGGAGCCCCTTATGAAGAAAGCCAAAGTGAAGTAAGCCAGAAAGTAAGCCAGAAAGTGAAGTAAGCCAGAAAGATAAAGAACATTACAGCATACTAACACATATATATGGAATTTAGAAAGATGGTAATGATAACACTATATGCAAAACAGAAAAAGAGACACAGATGTACAGAACAGACTTTGGGACTCTGTGGGAGGAGGCGAGGGTGGGATGCTTCGAGAGAACAGCATCGAAACATGTATATTATCTAGGGTGAAACAGATCACCAGCCCAGGTTGGATGCATGAGACAAGTGCTTGGACCTGGTGCACTGGGAAGACCTAGAGGGATCAGGTGGAGAAGGTGGTGGGAGGGGGGATCGGGATGGGGAACACATGTAAATCCATGGCTGATTCATGTCAATGTATGGCAAAAGCCACTACAAAACTGTAAAGTAATTAGCCTCCAACTAATAAAAATAAATGGGAAAAAAAAAAAGAAAAGGAGTGTTACCAGGTCATTTGAACTTAGATTTCTAATTTTCCTTATTATAATTGAATAAAGTGGCATTGGAATGCATCTATAAGTCCCTTATGAACTTTGTGAGGGTGACTCAGAATCCATGAATCAGATCAGCTCTGGGACAAAGAGAGAGTTTCTATACATGAAAGAGGCTGAAGTCACAAGATGGCCCCTCTTGGATGACACATCTACCTCCAAGCATTTGCTTTTGTATTTTCTCAGCCTAAGGCTTGGTGCTGTTTAGACAGGCTGAATTAGACATGACCCCTGGCTACATGACTTTCACAGTCTAATAAATGAAAAGAGTATGGTGGGGTGGGGAGCAGAGAAGACTATAGTCCTGTGTGCTAAGATAGAAGATTATATGGGCACAGTAGGAGCAAAAAAAGGGAGCTGTTAGTTCTACCTGTTGTGTCAAGGAGGAGTCTTGGGTGTTATGGGAGAAAGCTGTGTTTTCATAAACATCCTCTAGGAACGGGATAGCATTCATTAGAAAGCAGATGGGAGGAGGCACTAACTAAAGAAAACATCAGGGAATCTTGAGGCTGACTGACTTTATAGGTTAAGTAAGGTATTTACAAGGCTGTCTGATTGAAAGGAAGTGCTTTAAATAACAGCCTGGAATCAAGATTGCTGGGAGAAATATCAACTATGCAGATATGCAGATGATACCACTCTAAATGGCAGAAAGTCTAGAGCAACCAAAGAGCCTCTTGATGAGGGTGAAAGAGGAGAGTGAGAATGCTGGCTTAAAACTCAGCATTAAAAAACTACAATCATGGTATCTGGTCCCATCACTTCATGGCAAATAGAAGGGGAAAAAGTGGAAGCAATAACAGGTTTTCTTTTCTTGGGCTCTAAAATCACTGTGAATGGTGATTGCAGCCATGAAATTTGAAAATATTTGCTCCTTGGAAGAAAAGCTATGACAAACCTAGACAGCATATTAAAAAGTAGAGATATCACTTTGCCAACAAAGGTATGTACAGTCTAAGCTATGGTTTTTCCAGTAGTCATGTATGGATGTGAGAGATGGGCAATAAAAATGGCTGAGGGCCCAAAAATTGATGTTTTCAAATTGTGGTGCTGGAAGAAGACTTGAGAGTCCCTTGGACTTCAAGGAGATCAAACTAGTTAATCCTAAAGAAAATCAGTCCTGAATATTCATTGGAAGGATTGATGCTGAATCTCCAATAATTTGGTCACCTGATGCCAAGAGCTGACTCTTTGGAAAAGACCCTGATGCTAAGAAAGATTGAAGGCAGGAGGAGAAGGGGGCAACAGAGGATGATATGATTGTATGGCATCACCAACTCAATGGACGCGAGTTTGAGCAAACTCCTATTTCAATTTCATAAAATAGGGTCAGTGATAGTACCAACTTCATAGGTTTACTGAGGATAAATGAGACAGTATGTACAAAGCACTTCCAGCAGCAGCTGACACATGATAAGTATTAAAAAAATGCCCACTCTCCATGTAAGTGTGGCCACTCCAATCTTGCAGATTATAGAATAAGAAATCAAGCAATTTACTGCAGGGACTTCTTTTCTTTCTCACTCACTGAGGCTCTTCACAGCCAGAAAATGGAATGGAATGAAGGAGGGTGGGGGGAATGGCATGAAAAGAAAACATTACAGTGCAAGTGAAAAGAAAAAAGAATCAAAGAAAAAGGAAAGAAGAGAGAAAGGAAAACCAAAACAGAGAATAAAGAAGAGAAATGACCCAAACTCACTCTGAGTGGGACAAAAATGATGAGCAAGGATTGTGTAGTGACAGAGGCTAAAGAAATACCTTTCTTCTTTCTTCTCAGCTTTACCACACCCAAGCCCCTCAGTTACTCTGAATTCCTTTCCTATATTTCCCAAAGTTTTATCTCATAATAGTTAACCATGCTCATTAGGGAATACTTGAAAATATCAAAAGTATTTTCAATGATATAAATGACCTGCAGTTTCATCAGGCCAGAAGAACCCAATGCAAATAATATTGATTCATTCCTTTCATTTTTTTCCTAAAATATGTATATAACATAAATAAAATTAAATTTATATTTTTGGTACAAAAATGTACCAGCTGAAAGGAGTTTTATAAAATTAGTAGTACGTGTTTAGAATAGTCCAATTTAAGATATTGACTGTGTGGTTCACATAAAATTCACTTTTGAGTGAGTGACTCACAAAAAGTGAGAAAGCATCTCAAAGACATAATCAGTCATTCTCTCTGCAGATATGACATGCAGTGGAGCAGTTTTGTCTAAGTCTGAGACTCTGTGATGTGTTTCAGGATAAGTATAACATATTTATTCATTTATTTATATTTAGTATAGTTTTCTACTTTTATATCTATTGATAAATTCAGGAAGACCTAGCAGTGCTATAGTCCTAGAGGGAGGGCTCAGTTTTAATCAGAAGAAGTGACTAACAGCTCTAAGCACAGATTCAGTTCAGTTCAATTCAGTCACCCAGTTGTATCCAACTTTTTGCGACCCCATGAACCGCAGTATGCCAGGCCGCCTTGTCTATCACCAACTCCCGGAGTCCACCCAAACCCATGTCCATCGAGTCGGTGATGCCATCCAACCATCTCATCCTCTGTGGTCCCCTTCTCCTCCTGCCCTCAATCTTTCCCAGCATCAGGGTCTTTTCCAACGAGTCAGCTCTTCACATGAGGTGGCCAAAGTATTGGAGCTTTAGTTTCAACACCAGTCTTTCTAATGAACACCCAGTACTGATCTCCTCTAGGATGGACTGGTTGGATCTCCTTGCAGTCCAAGGGACTCTCAAGAGTCTTCTCCAACACCACAGTTCAAAAGCATCAATTTTTTGGCACTCAGCTTTCTTTATAGTCCAACTCTTACATCCATACATGACTACTGGAAAAACCATAGCCTTCACTAGATGGACCTTTGTTGGCAAAGTAATGTTTCTGCTTTTTAATATGCTGTCTAGTTTGGTCATAACTTTCCTTTCAAGAAGTAAGTGTCTTTTAATTTCATGGCTGCTATCACCATCTGCAGTGATTTTGGAGCCCAGAAAAATAAAGTCTGTCACTGTTTCCACTGTTTCCCCATCTATTTGCCATGAAGTGATGGGACCAGATGCCATGATCTTAGTTTCCTGAGCCTTCAGCCAACTTTTTCACTCTCCTCTTTCACTTTCATCAAGAGGTTCTTTAGTTCTTCACTTGCTGCCATAAGGGTGGTGTCATCTGCATAGCTGAGGTTATTGATATTTCCCATGGCAATCTTGATTCCAGCTTGTGCTTCATCCAGTCCAGCTTTTTTCATGATGCACTCTGCATATAAGTTACTTATTTTATGCAGGGTGACAATATACAGCCTTGACATACTCCTTTCTTGATTTAGAACCAGCCTGTTATTCCATGTCCAGTTCTAACTGTTGCTTCTTGACCTGCATACAGATTTCTCAGGAGGCAGGTCTGGTGGTCTGATATTCCCATCTCTTTAAGAATTTTCCAGTCTGTTGTGATCCACACAGTCAAAGGCTTTGATGTAGTCAATAAAGCACAAGTAGATGTTTTTCTGGAACACTTCTGCTTTTTTGATGATCCAACAGATGTTGGCAATTTGGTCTCTGGTTCCTCTGGCTTGTCTGAATCCAACTTGAACATCTGGAAGCTCACGGTTCATGTACGGTTGAAGTCTGGCTTGGAGAATTTGGAGCATTACTTTGCTAGCGTGTGAGATGAGTGCAATTGTGCAGTAGTTTGAAAATTCTTTGGCTTCCTTTCTTTGAGATTGGAGTGAAAACTGACCTTTTCCAGTCCTGTGGTCACTGCTGAGTTTTCCAAATTTGCTGGCATATTGAGTGCAACACTTTCACAGCATCATCTTTCAGGATTTGAAATAGCTCAACTAGAATTCCATCACCTCCGCTAGCTTTGTTCATAGTGATACTTCGTAAGGCCCACTTGACTTCACATTCCAGGATGTCTGGCTCTAGGTGAGTGATCACACCATCGTGATTATCTGGGTCATGAAGATCTTTTCTGTATAGTTCTATGTATTCTTGCCACTCCTTCTTAATATCATCTGCTTCTGCTAGGTTCATACCATTTCTGTCCTTTATTGTGCTCATCTTTGCATGAAATCTTCCCTTGGTATCTCTAATTTTCTTGAAGATGTCTCTAGTCTTTCTCATTCTATTGTTTTCCTTTATTTCTTTGTATTGATCACCGAGGAAGACTTCTTATCTTTCCTTGTTATTCTTTGGAACTCTGCATTCAGATGTGTATATCTTTCCTTTTCTGCTTTGCATTTTGCTTCTCTTCTTTTCTCAGCTATTTGTAAGGCCTCTTCAGACAAGCATTTTGCCTTTTTTGCATTTCTTTTTCTTGAGGATGGTCTTGGTCACTGCCTCCTGTACAGTGTCGCAAACCTACATCCATAGTTCTTCAGGCACTAGACCATTCAGGTATGGCCTAAATCAAATCCCTTATGATTATACAGTGGAAGTGACAAACAGATTCAAGTAATTAGGTCTGATAGACAGAGTGCCTGAAGAACTATGGACAAAGGTTTGTGACAAGGCTCTATATTGTCACCCTGCTTATTTAACTTATATGCAGGGTACATCATGCAAAATGCCAGGCTGGATGCAGCGCAAGCTGGAATCAAGATTGCCACAAGAAATATCAATAACCTCAGATACACAGATGACACCACTCTTATGGCAGAAAGTGAAGAACTAAAGAGCCTCTTAATGAAGATGAAAGAGGAGAGTGAAAAAGTTGGCTTAAGACTCAACATTCAAAAACTAAAGATCATGGCATCCAGTCCCATCACTTCATGGCAAATAGTTGGGGAAACAATGGAAACAGTGACAGACGTTATTTTTTGTGGCCTCCAAAATCACTGTATATGGTGACTGTAGCCATAAAATTAAAAGATGCTTGTTCCTTGGAAGAAAAGTTATGACCAACCTAGACAGCATGTTAGAAAGCATAGATATTACTTTGCCGACAATGGTTCATCTAGTCAAAGCTATGGTTTTTCCAGTAGTCATGTATGGATGTGAGAGTTAGACTATATAGAAAGCTGAGTACTGAAGAATTGATGCCTTTGAACTGTGGAGAAGTTGGAGAAGACTCTTGAGAGTCCCTTGGACTGCAAGGAGATCCAACCAGTCCATCCTAAGGAAATCAGTCTTGAATATTCATTGGAAGGATTGATGCTGAAGCTGAAACTCCAAATCTTTGGCCACCTGAAGTGAAGAACTGACTCATTGGGAAAGATCCTGATTCTGGGAAAGATTGAAGGTAGAAGGAGAAGGGGATGACAAAGGATGAGATGGTTGGATGACATCATTGACTCGATGGGCATGAGTTTCAGCAAGCTCCGGGAGTTGGTGATGGGCAGGGAGGCCTGGCATGCTGCAGTCCATGGGGTCACAAAGAATCAGACACAACTGGGTGACTGAAGTGAACTGAACTGATAAGAGCACAGTGCTTGACACTTGAACTAAGTATAATGCTAGTCATGTCCCACTATTAAAAATAACCAAAGTGTGGGAGGTGTGGCAGTTTTATTTACGTAGTTTCCAAATCTATTCTTTAAGACTATCATAACCTTAATGGCATTACCAAGCATACACACACACATGCACAAACACATATACACACTATAGTCCAATCTCAGTTATAAATACAGATCCAGAGTTTCTAAATCCAATATGTGGCACTTGAATTCAACAATGTATTAACACTCAACACCATGATCAGGTAAGGTTTGTTTCAGGGGGTTATGAGTAAGTACTCAGGTTAATATAATTGGAACCGAAACCAAAACAGCAACATGTTAATTAAAACTGAAACACTGAAACAGTCCCAAAATGTAACAAACAACACAATTAAAAAGAGGCTAGCAGTTCCCTAAAATGAGAAGAAAATATTAATATATTTCAATTTTTATTTAAAAAATACAGTTATTGTTTTAAAATATTAAGCATAAACAAGTAAGTAATTGGAGAAGGAAACAGCAACCCACTCCAATATCCTTGCTTGGAGAATCCCATGGACAGAGGAGCCTGGCAGGCTACAGTCCATGGGGTTGCAAGAGTTGTACACCTCTTAGCAACTAATCCACCAAACCACCACCAAGTAATAGGGCTTCTCTTGTGGCTCAGTGGTGTAGAATCTGCCTGCCAATGAAGAAGATGAAGTTTCAATCCCTGGGTCTAGAAGATCCCCTGGAGAAGGAAATGGCAACCCACTCCAGTATTCTTTCCTGGGAAATCCCATGGACAGAGGAGCCTGGCAGGCTATAGTCCATAGGGTCACAAAAGTAGACCACAACTCAGCGACTAAACAACATCAACAGCACAAAGTAAGTAATACAGCCTTCCACAGTCTCACTTCTTAGAACCACTATTAAAATTTTATGTATTTTCCTCCAGGGCTTTTTTCTTCAATCTTTAAAAAAATTATATTAATTAACACAGTATTGTAAAAATTAAAATATTCTAACAATGTGTGTGTATGTGTGTTAGTTGCTTAGTCATGTCCAACTCTTTGCAACCCCATAGACCATAGCCCACCAGGCCCCTCCGTTCATGAGATTCTCCAGGCAAGAACACTGGAGCAGGTTGCCATCTCTTTCTCCAAAAGAAACTATAGAAAGAAAGAAAGAAAGTGATACACTGAGATAAAAAGTAAAAGTTTCTCTTGCTCCCTCCTACTATTACTTCACACAAGTTACTTTTAACAAAAGTTCACAAACTGATATACATATTTCCTTTATATAAACTTCTGCTTTATATAAATATGTACTTGATATGCAAATCTAATTTTGTTAAATATATATCTAATATAATCTATAAATGTGCACATATACACATAATATATGTATATATACTTATATATATGCCTTGCTTTTTTCACTGAATTTTGAATCTGAATGGTTTATAAGGCTGAATTAGAGAAGCCCAACTAAATATACAAAGCCAGAAATTCCTTGGTGGTCCAGTAATTACGACTGCAATTCCATTGCAGGGGCCCAGGTTTGGTCCCTGGTCCAGAAACTAAGATCCCACAAGCTGCTTGGCACAGACAAAATATGTTTATAAATAAGTACATATATATATATATATATATATATATGAAATCAGTTAGACCTCTACAGTTCTTTCCCACAGAGGAAGAGCTTACCTAGAAGACTTAACTGCAAAGATACAAGAGAACATGCCTGGATCTAAGAAGGAACAAATAAAGGATTAATACAGTCTTCTCTAATCTCACCAATCAGATAAGTTATACAGACTCTCAAACTTCCATGTGTCATTAGGAGAGAGAGGGAAATGTGCAAACCATTTTCCCAACATTCATTCTTATAGGATAAATATTCTTATTTCTTGGGCCAAGACCAGAAGGTGGGGAGGACTAAATGATTCCAATTACATAGAACACAGGCTATAACATGAAAATACCACAACTTATTTAGTCATTTGCCTATGAATAAATTTTATTACTGCAAATATTGCTGCAGTAAACAGTTGGATAATGAATGTTCTGGAATAAGATTCCTAAAAGTAGAATTGCTAAGTCACAGTGCATATACACTTTTATTTTCATGTATTGCTTCACATTGTAATTTGAAAACTAAACCAAACACATGGTGTCAAGAGTTGCAGAAGCACAGTAGCAGGGCAGGAAGCAGAAAAGCAGTAATCGCCTTCAATAATTTTACTGGCCACCACAAAACTCTAACATTTGTTACATCATTATTTTCTTGATTTATCCAAAAATGACCCTGTCTACTGTCTCCTCACTATGAATAAATGGAGATGATGCATCATATTCCACAGTGAGAAAGTATAGTATTACAATATACAATTCTCATTTATTTAATTTATATATTTAAATAATTTTAATAAAATTACAATAAATGACCTTACATAACTGGATCTTCATATACAAAAGAATGAACTAGAACATCTACCTCATACCACGTACAAATATTAACTTGAATGAGACAAATACCTAAATGCAAGAGCTAAAACTACAAAACCTTAGTAAAAAACATAAGTATAAGTCTTTGCAACCTTGGATTAGGCAACAATTTCTAAGATATGACACCTACAGCACAAGCAACCAGAAATAAATAAATAAGTAATAAATACAGCTTCATCAAAACAAAAGACCTTTGTACATTAAGGGATACTATCAATAAAATGAAAACGCAACCAAAGAATGGGAGAAAATACATACAAACCATATATCATATGAAGAAGGTCTTATATCCAGAAAATACAAGAAAACTTTACAACTGAACAATAAATATGAACAGCAATTTTTAAAATAAGCAAAGTTTTTGAATAGATATTTTCCTGATTGAAAAAATATGCCAACGGTCAATTAGTATACGAAAAAATGTTTAGTATCATTAGCCATCAATGAAATGCAAATAAAAACCACCACAAGAGGAATTCTACTTCCCATATGGCAGCATGAGGAGCTCCAAAGGCTCATGCCCCAATAAAACTGGTGAAAACAACATATTTTGAAAAAATGTTTTCAAGTCTCTGAAACTGGCTCTAAAGGCATAGAAAATGAAGAAAACTTTATTCAATATTTCAATGTATTTAGGTAGGAAAACTTTTTCTAAGATAACAGAGACTAGAATTCATAAAGGAAAATGATGACATATTTGAATCACATGTGTTTTACAAATATATGACATAATATAAAGATATATAAGGCAACCAGCTGTGAAAAATATTTGAATTCTATGCAATCAATTTGATATTCAGATTGTATAAAAAGTACTCACAAGTCAATAAAATAATGAGTCTCTAATCTATTACATTGGAGAAGGAAATGCAACCCACTCTTGTATTCTTGCCTGGAAAATTCTGTGGACAGAGGAGCCTGGCGGGCTACAGTCCATGGGGTCACAAAGGCTTGGACATGACTGAACACTCAACGCCCAGCACACATGTCAGTGGAATCAAGCAGCATATGATCTCATGTGTATAGTTTCTTTCCCTGAGCATTACGTCTTCAAGGTTCATCTGTGCTGTTGCATATATCAGTGTTCCATTCCTCTTGTTTGAGAGGGTCTCCAATTTATTGTATATTTTATATATAACATATATATACACAGACAAATTATACAATATAAATATATAAAAATACTCAATTACTAGGTGAAACTTATAAATCCTTTGGAGTAGGATAATACTGTCTAAGCATGTTATTAAAGGCAAGATCATGAAGGTAAAAATGACAAATTTAATAACACAATTTAAAATGCTCTATATGCTATAAAATAGCCAAATTCAAAATAAAATGAAAGTTTAAAAATATGCTTGTTAAGAAATGAAGGGTAAATGTTCTTAGTATACAAATACATGAAGTTCACATAAATTAAAGTTTTAACTATGATTTTATCTCTATTGGCTCATGTCTTTCACATCCACAATTGCCATCAGAGAACAGCAGTACCGGATTGATTCTCTTGCTCAGGTACTATGATTTCTAATACATTATATTCATCTCAATTCCCAAGAAGAGCTGTGCTAAAGAATGTTGAAACCACTGAACAATAGAACTCATCTCCCATGCTTATAAGTTTATGCTCAAAATCCTTCAAGCTAGGCTACAGCATTACGTGCACTGAGAACTTCCAGATGTCCAAGCTGAGTTTAGAAAAGGCAGAGGAACTAGAGATCAAATTGCCAGCATTCACTGGACCAAAGAGAAAACAAGGGAATTCCAGAAAAACATCTACCTCTGTTTCATTTACTACACTAAAGCCTTTGCCTGTGTGGGTCATATAACAAACTGTGGAAAACTCTTAAAGAGATGGGAATAACAGACCATCTTACCTGTCTTCTGAGAAACCTGTAGGCTAGTCAAGAAGCAACAGTTCGAACCCTGTATGGAGCAACTGACTGGTTTGGGATTGAGAAAGTAGTATGACAAGGCTGTTTATTTAACTTAAATATAGAGTACATCATGAGAAATGCCAGGCTGGATGAATCACAAACTGGAATCAAGATTGCCAGAAGAAATATCAACAACCTCAGATATGCAGATGATACCACTCTAATGGCAGAAAGCGAAGAGGAACTAAAGAACCTCTTGATGAGGGTGAAGGAGGAGACTGAAAAAGCCGGCTTAAAACCAAACATTAAAAAAACTTCCGTGATCTTAGTCCCATCACTTCATAGCAAATAGAAGGGGAAAATGTGGAAGCAGTCACAGAGTTACTCTTCTTAAGCTCTAAAATCATTGTGGATGGTGACTGCAGCCATGAAATTAGAAGACTATTGCTTCTTGGCAGGAAAGCTATGACAAATCTAGACAGTGTGTTAAAAAGCAAAGACATCACTTTGCTGACAAAGATCCATATAGTCAAGGCTATGGTCTTTCCAATACTCATGTACAACTTTGAGAGCTGGACCATAAAGAAGACAAAGCACCCAAGAATTGATGCTTTCAAACTGTGGTGCTGGAGAAGACTCTTGAGAGACCCTTGGTCAGCTGGGAAATCAAGCCAATCTTAAAAGAAACCAACCCTGAATACTCATTGGAAGGACTGATGCTGAAGCTGAAACTCCAATACTCTGGCCACCTGATGGGAAGAGCTGACTCATTGGAAAAGACCCTGATGCTGGGAAAGATTGAAGGCAGGAAGAGAAAGGGATGACAGAGGATGAAATGGTTGGATGGCATCACCAATGCAATGGGCATAAACTTGGGCAAACTCCAGAAGATGGTCAGGGTCAGGGAAGCCTGACATGCTGCAGTCCATGGGGTTGCAAAGAGGCGGACACAACTTGGCAACTGAACAGCAACAGCAATATTATACAAAACATATCCTGCATCCTGGTCCCAACTCATTGAAATAAATATCAGTGTATGTACTTGATATTCTCTTTAAGACCTCAGAGCAATCTATTCTTGCCCTTCTCTACTTTACTCTGTGTCCCAGTGGGCTGTGGACACACACACATACTGCATCATTTAGGCTTCTAGATGTCTAGTTTTGGTTGGATCCAGCTGATCTAAGGCACCAGCAGAAGATAAGAGGGTGGGGGAGAGAGGCCAGGGTAGGTGTGTCTGACTTCCCCGCTGCCCTAGCACTATGGTTCTGACAGTGCCTGGTCTCTCTACAACTGGTGCTCCTGTCAGGCAACCCTCTGCCACAGCTCTACAGCTCCACTGGTCTCTGGTCTCATTCCTTTTTACCATTTCTTGTCTATCAGTGTTAATAGCTTTATTTTTAGTAAATGCCTTCCCTAGTCTCTGAATCACAACATTCTTTGAGGGTCCCCTTAACTTCCCCTTTACCTTGGTAAATAGTCCCTTCATTCAATGCTCTTCAAAATCCCCATGAATGTGCCTTCTATTTCCTGGCAATCCCTGGCTAAGAGAGAAGAGGAATCCAAGGGCATTGAAAAGTGGCAAGTGTTGGTTCACTAGATGTCATTTGTGATGGTGAAGAGATGCAAAAGAAAGGGGCCCATCACAGATTGGTAGGTGATAGTTTTAACAAGCAAGGGAAAGTACATATGAGGTTTGTCTAGGGCCACTGCCACTGCAATATTAAAAGAGCCTTTAGTTGGGTTCATTAACATATACCATCTAGATATTCTCAACAAGGCATTGCTCTCTCACAGCTATGTCTTTGAAACTGGCTCCTACTGTGGAAACAGTGAGCAGAATGTACATTCCAAGGACAGAGGAGGGGATGAAAGTGAAAGCGTTAGTGGCTCAGTCATGTCCGACTCTTTGCAACCCCATGGACTATAGCCCACCAGGCTCCTCTGTCCATGGAATTCTTCAGGCAAGAATCCTGGAGTGGGTTGCTGTTTCCCAGGAAGTCTCTAAGGGTCTTCCTGACCCAGGGATCGAACCCAGGTCTCCCGCATTGCAGGCAGATTCTTTACTGTCTTAGCCACAGGGGAGGGGATGAGGAACTTCCAATTGCCAAGGTCCAGGTCTCTAGTCCAGTGTCAACTGGTAGTCATAGTCCTTTTGATGACCTCCTCCAACATGGAGGGGCTGTAATCTTCTCTGAGTTGGTTTGATAAGAGATTCTCCCTGATCAGAATAATCTTTGTTACAGGTGACCTATCTCCCCAGTCATGTCATCTTTAAACGAACTGCTAGGAAGTGGGTTACTGAGCTCTGGCTGTATCTGGATAACACAAAATTGGTTCAAATTCTCCATGATGCCAGAGCACTAGAAGCAGCCAGAGTCGGGGTCTGGGTAGGGGTGCTTCCTGTTGTAACCCAGGTCTCAGCTGGACTTCTCTTACTCCTTGAGACCTAGAAAAGTCTCTGAAATTTTAGCCATCATCAAACTTATGAGACTGAATACTGAAAAGAAGCATCAAATTATCATTATTTGCAATGATGCCTGTGAAGCCCAAGAAAATCAACTTAAAAAAAAAATACTATTAGAATCAGTTTTTCTGTAAACTGGCTGGTTTCCATAATGGTCATAAATCATGTATTATTCTTGGTTGTTCCTTCCTCCTAATATCCCATGACCTATCAAATAGTATCAATACCAAGCTTTAGCAATTCTAGCCAACATTTCTAGAATCTCTCCACCAGACTCCATTTTTGTTTTGAACTGCCCAGACTATTCAGGTTCCAGCAACAATCAAGGTCTGTCTGCAACAGCAGCAATCCCTGATGAGGCACTGGAGTTAACAAGATGATCAGAGAGGCTGTCAAGGTCAACAGCAGGACAAAAGCATCTGAGCTCCTGCTGGGCCAGCAGGGGACAGCAAGCAAATGATCAAGCAGTCATTTGGACACTGTGACTTGGGGACATTGTGATGAAGCAGGAAACACCAGATGTGTGTGTGAATGCATGTGTTTGAGTGTCTGTGCTTAACTTAAGATCCCAGTGGGAAAACACATGCTCTTCAAATGCCTATAACACATGTACATAAGTTGATCATATATTAGGCTTTAGTTGATCATATATCATATATACAAAGATATCAATAAAGCTCAAAAAAACAGAAATCATAGAGTAGAGCATTTCACCAAAATAAAACTAAAAATTGATAACAGAAAGAAAAACAAAGGTTTTAAGCACATGGAAATAAACACAACTCATAAATGACTTGAGTTTTAAAAATCACATCTATTTTATAGAATAATTAGAAATAAGTCATCATCATCATCAAATGAAAGCATTGCATGTAACTATTTATTCAATGTGATGAGCTGAAAAAAATTTGTAGCCTTAACACTAATAATTTTAAAATAAGAATGATACAAAATAAAACGTTCAACCAAAAGGCCTAGAAGATACTAACAATAATATAGCAAAAACAGTAAGTATACTAAAGCATATAGAGATATGAATTATAGAAAATTAGTAGAGTTAAAGGGGGGGAAATCTACTTCTTTGAAATGATCAATAATTGGCACCTCCTGGGCAACTCTGCCCAAGCGATAATTTTAGAAAAAGAAAAGGAAAAAGGAAAAGAAAAGAGATGTAGAAAGACAGAGGAGAAAGCACAAACACAATTAGAAGGCGGAAAAGATACATAAGCAGAGATAAAAAAAATCACTAGGTTCAGTATGATACCATATGTACTATTTTGTAATTTTTTTAAGAAGGGGGTTATTTTCCATATTGTTCTAGAGTAGTAGTTTCCAATCTTTTTCACATCAGAGAATATTTTTTAAGTTAACATGTTAATAACTTAATGATGTAAAATATTTCACTCTTGCCAGGAGGCACTAGGGATCAAACTCTGGACTTCACAGCATACCTGTAACCCATTTATGGTATACTGGTTGGTACCTGTGTTCCTGAAGCCCCAGTTAAGGCAGTGTTCCAAGACCAAGAGCCAGGTGAGACAACGAGGAAGGAAATCCAAAAGAAGTAGACAAATGATTAAAATTATCATTTCTGTGGATAGGGTTATCTAATTATATATGATGAAGGGGAAAATGGGGAACACCCCAAGATAAAACCATAAGCAGAAGAGTTAAAAAGTGATTCAGTGGAATTCTAAGTCATTTGGGATCAGTGAGTAATTAATGATTATCAGAATTATTAATAGGGAAATCTCAAAGTTGACCAGCCCCTTTTCATCTGCTTATGCTGAGCAGTAGGCTACAATCTCAAGGCTAGAGCAGAGAGTGTTAACACTGGGAATAGGGTTTTATGACAGTTTTCCAGGTAGCTTAGAAAAACCAAGATGGATGTATTGCACCAACAATCCAAAAATTTATAAACCATTGACATACTCCACATGGCAACATGTTCTACTCCTTCAAACAGTAAAAAGAAGCTCATCAGAAACTATATCATGGATAAATAAACAGAGATTTTAAACCCAAAAGCAAGGTGACAATCAAGAACCACCAAGCATTAAGGAAAACCTATGCTCTGAAAAAGAGGAACACAATTTCACAAATAGAAAAGAGAATGCCTAATAAAAATATCACAAAATTATGTTAAAATTACTTCAATTAGTAAATCAAACATCTTACAAAATGATGTTTCCATTAAACATGAAATACTTTGGATTATGATCACTGAAAAACAAATAGTTGAATCCATAGATAAGAAATAGAATGAGCTGACTAAGAGAAAGAAAATGTTTGAAGAAGGGGTTGAAGGGACTTCAAAAGAAAACTGAGTCATTCTCTCTGTGGTTAGGATTTGGCACTTCTACTGCAGATGCATGATTCCATCCTTGGTAGGGCAACTAAAGTCTCTCATGCATGCATGCTAAGTCGCTTCAGTCGTTTCCAAATCTTTGTGACCCTATGGACTGTAGCCTGCCAGGCTCCATCTGTCCATGGGATACTCTAGACAAGAATACTGGAGTGGGTTGCCAGGGACCCACATGCCACTTGGCCAGGAAAAAGTAAAATAATACAGAGAAAAAAGTTTGGAAAACATTAGAGAAAAGTCGACATATGAAAGATACATCCAGAAACTCAACTCCTATTTAAGAGGAGTTCCAAAAGGAGCAAGAAAAGAAAGTGGAACAGGGACAATAGTCCAAGATAACCTTTAAGAAAATCTCACACAGCTGAAAGAACAAGTCTTCGAGTTCAAAAGTCCTACTGAATGATAAGTGTGATGAATGTAGTAGAAGCCCAAATCCAGATCTCATTAAAGGAGAAGGATATGGTACATGTAGATATTGATTACTTTTATACATCAATCTAAAATATAAGCTAAAGTTTTTAAGAATTTAACTCATTCGAAAATTTAGTTCATGATTGACATGTACATACTGCTTTATAGATAACCAGCAAGGACCTGTTGTATAGCACAGGGAACTATGCTCAATATTCTATAATAACCTAAATGGGAAAAGAATTTGAAAAAGAATAGATACATGTATACCTGCATGCTAAGTCACTTCAGTCATGTCCAACTCTGTGTGTCCCTAGGAACTGTAGTCTGCCAGGCTCCTCTGTCAATGGGAGTCTCCAGGCAAGAATACTGGAGTGGGTTGCCATGACCTCCTGCAGGAGATCTTCCCGAAGCAGGGATCGAACCCATGTCTCTTATGTTTCCTGCACTGGCCGGCAGGTTCTTTATCACTATCACCACCTGGGAAGCCCAGATATATGTGCGTGTATAAATATATGTATATAAACTGAATCACTTTGTTGTACACTTGAAATTAACACACATTATTAATTCAACTATACTTAATATAAAATAAAAAATTAGAAACAACTCATCCATTTAAATTGGAATGTAAATTGCTACAATTTTCAAATACATTTTAGCATTACCTAGAAAAATTTTTTAAATATGCATAATCTAACTGTACTGCCTTCAACAATCACCTTATTCTGTTTCCATTCTGATTTCATAGCACTTTTTTCTTAATTCTAGAGATAATCATCAAGGACAGATCATTTCCCCCTCCCCTCCCCACCTAGAAATATTACTTCATTTCATGAAGGAGTATTTTAGAAGGTATCTTCAGCTCCCCTTCCACCCCTTCACACCCCTTTACCAAGCCATCACTCTTGGTCATGCCATTTGCATCCTAATACCTCCCCACCTGTCTACTCTTCCTGTCTCTTCAGCTACCACCCAGCGCAGGCCACCACACTCCTCATGCACACAGCGTCAGTAGTCAACTAATTAGAATCTCTGCATCCACACTTATTTCCTTCTAATTCATTCTCTATGCCCCAACTTCACAAAGATCTTTTCAAAACACAAATCTGTTCAAGTCTGCCCTGGGCTTAAAAGTTTTCAAAGGGGTATACAAGAGATTTCAATTGTTATTGAATTCATGTTATTTAGAAGCATGATTCAATTACAGTGCTTCAACTGGAAGTGTTAACATGAATATTCTTTACATGCTTCTTTATACTCTGTTTGTGAAATATTTCTCACACAAGAAAAACAGCCAAAAAAATTTTAAAAACAAAACCTCAAGATAAAATACAGCAATAGAGCCTTTTAATAGCTTCCTTAACATGGCATTAAGATCCTACATCCCTAATCCCTGTTACCTCTCCAGTCGTATATCACACACTGAATTCTGGATTCTTAGCCTGGGATTTGCTTCTTGCTGCCACAGAATCTCTGTTGTTTCTGCCCATCACACAGTCTCTACCACCTACCTTCCATAAACTCCCTGGTTTAAAAAAAAAAAAAAAAGTCCTGGTTAATTCCTACTCAAACTTTAGATTTTAATGTAAATTTCACTTTCTTGGAGCTGTCTTTCTTGATTTCTCCAGCCTAAGTCAAGTTCATGTATACATGTATATTACATATATATATATATGTAATTCATTTTCATTATATATTCCTTTACATATATATCTTGATTTGTAACGATATGCTGATTTGTATATTGTTTGATTTCTGTCTTTTGCTTTTACCATAGCTCCATGTGAGCGGGAACAGTGTTTGTCTGGTCTCCCTATTTCAGGGTCTGGCATGGAAAGATTCCTCAGGAAACACTAGCTGAATCTTCGAAGGAGTAAGTGGGACAGGAGGAGTGTAGGCTATGGCCAAAACTTGGGACTTGGAGTTAAAGGGGAAGATGCTCTATCACCACTCCTGCTGCTTAGTTTTGGATGATGTGGGTAAACTCCCCACAACTAGGTGTCCTCGGGTAAAAGGAAGGTCACACCTGAGCCCAAGCTATAAGACTCTAAAGTATATTAACTGAACAAGTACAAAGCAATCACACAGTGCGCAGCCCATAGCAGGCACTCAAAGTATTATTTATTTTAATACCTTATTTTTCTTCTTCAATGTTGCAAAATTTTCCTGCTGAAGTGTTCTCCCTGTCTGCTGCTCTTTTGAATATAATTTGATAATCCCTTAGGTGCTTAGCATTTCAAGTCGTCTATCAAGCATGTGAATGACAGGAAGAGCTAAGAGGACAGCACCACCATTCCGTCCCAGAGCTGCCACTCTCTGTAAGGGGCTGGGCTTAGCTGGTGCAGAGCTCTCGGAGTGGCAGGATGTGTTATTGAGCTGGAGACCTTTTGCTCTACCTTTTGCTCATTCCTTTCACTTCTGTTGAGTTCTCAGCATTTTTTTTTCAAGGTAAATAAAGCTGTGTTCTACGTATAGATTTTGTTTTTACCTTAAATTCATGTGCTTATATTAGGCAAGTCATAAAAGCCTGAGTGTTAACTAGGGAAAAATCCTATTGCTTTTTACTCGGAAGTGAGACCGATCAAGTTGTCAGAAATTCACAAATGACTAAGATTGTCTGGAGTTGGACCAATTTTCTCCAAGTTTGACAACCTGTGTTACTCTTAATAAAGTCTGCAATGGCCAAAGGGGGTCAGTGAAGGGGAACACTGGATTTAAAGTAGACTTTAATTACAGCTCATACCCCTGGCTCTAGACCAATTAACCCCAGGGAGGGGCTTCAAAGTGTGCTTTCATTAGAAACTCAGGAGTCAGTTTAACCTAATTGCTCCCTCATCACTACTTAAAACGGACACCTAAACCTTTAAGAATGAACTCTTAGTCCCTGACTCCTGACACTGTTCACCCTCGGCAAGTGCTCCCCAGAGGACCTGAACACTTACTAATTTCAGTAAACGTTTTCATGATCTTGACTATAGAGTTAATGCTAACAAGTTCCAAAGGAACCAATTTCCTGCTTGAAGAAACTTCTTTACCAAGTTCCCTAATTATTCCCAGATAGTCGTTGCCCTGTGAAATGCAGCGGGCCAAGGGAGGTCGTTAATGGGCCACAGGTGGCAGTTATAGTTGAGTTACCAAGGAAACAGATCAACTGTACAGAGAGGCATGTTTGACATGGAGAGACCAGGGACCTGTAAACGCATGGATTTCTGCTTCCTCTCATTTTCTTTTAGCAAGAGGGGAGTGGTGCCCTGTAGTCTGAATATATACATCCTCCTCTTAAAATCATTGGAAAACAGTCTATAGTAAATTCACTAAACCACTATTCTCAAACTTTTCAGTCTCAGGACCCCTTTGCACTCTGACAATTCATAGAGAACCTCAAAGAGCTTTTCCGTATACATACAGATTATAGTAATTGATATTTACTGTACTGAAAATTAAAACTATTTTAAAATATTAATTTATTTTAAAATGACAATAATAACCCACTACAACATGTTAACAGAAATAACATTTGATAGAAAATAATTGTATTTTCAAAAAATATATAGATTTTTGCAAATTTCTTTAATGCCTGGCTTAATAGAATACAGCTGAATTCTCAGACAATTCTGCATTCAATTCTGCAGTTGACTTCTGTACTCAATCTGTTTTGAGATATAATGTATGATAAACTGCAGCATGTAGCTTCTGAAAAACACTACAATTCGAGAGAAAGAGATAAATAATATTTTAACGCTACTATGAAAATAATTTTTGATCTCACAGGACTCTTAAAAAGGTCTCAGGGTCTTTTTAAAGTCCCCAAAGCAACTTTGAGAACCTCTACTCTAAACAAAATCACAGTTAAAAAATGATCATTGATATCTTTATATCGGAACATAAAGCAAAACAAATAACCAAGAAAAAAGTTGCAGTTATTAGTTGAAAGTATCTGTGCCCTATTCTTGATATTTACTGCTTTAGGCCATCTTAACCTATAAGGAGGTCCATCTTCATGCCATTGTTGTTCAGTCGCTCAGTCGTGTCCAACTCTTTGCAACCCCATGGACTGCAGCTCGCCAGGCTTCCCAGTCTTTCACCATCTCTCAGAGCTTGCTCAAAGTCATGTCCATTGAGTTGGTGATGCCATCCAATCATATCATCCTCTGTCATTCCCTTCCCCTCCTGCCTTCTATCTTTCCCAACATCAGGGTCTTTGCCAATGAGTCAGCTCTTTGAATCAGGTGGCCAAAGTATTGGAGCTTCAGCTTCAGCATCAGTCCTTCCAGTGAATATTCAGGGTTGATTTCCCTTAGGAATGGCTGGTTTGATCTCCCTGCTGTCCAAGGGACCCTCAAGAGTCTTCTCCAACTCCACAATTTGAAAGCATCAGTTCTTCGGTGCTCAGCCTTCTTTATGGTCCAACTCCCATATCCATACATGACTACTGTAAAAACCATAGATTTGACTAGACAGACCTTTGTAGGCAAAGTAATGTCTCTGCTTGTTAATACGCTGTCTCGATGTGTCATAGCTTTTCTTCCAGGGAGCAAGTGTCTTTTAATTTCATGGCTACAGTCACCGTCCACGGTAATTTTAAGCCCTAGAAAATAAAGTCTTTCACTGTTTCCATTGTTTCCCCATCTATTTGCCCTGAAGTGATGGGACCGGATGCTTAAGATGACACATAAGACGACCCTGTTTCTGGATGATAATCAAAAAAGCAGAGAAATTGCCCTAACACGAAAAGCCAAATTTGCTATCATTTTATTTTGAAACATGACTTGATAATCTATAAATTGTCAAATATCATTAAGTTCAAAAAGTTTATTAACAAAGGCCACCATGTTAGGAGACATGGGTTCAATTCCTGGGCCAGGAAGATCCCCTGGAGAAGGAAATGGCAACCCACTCCAGCATTCTTGCCTGGAGAATCCTATGGACAGAGGAACCTGGCAGGTTACAGTCTATGGGGTCGCAAGAGTTCAACACAACTAAGTGACTAAGCACAATGTTAGGGGGAAAGGCACATAATACTTGGAAACAGTAATAACAAAGATTGAAAGAATTTTTATAGGCAGTGAAAGCCTGATTTCCCCCTCTTAACACCTAGTTAAGAAGTCAAAGAAAGGGGGAACAAGAACTTTCTAAGAAGAAATGCCTTTTTAGTTCCCCAAAGAAACTGTGACTTACACTCAAATGATTCATGTTGATGGGATCATTTTGATCCCAGAAGAGCTACATGAGGATATACGATGATCTGGGGTGGTGTTTCTGTCCTGCAAGGGTAGTCGGTGTTGATCTGCCCACAGTCTCTGCTCGGGATCTATTTCAAGTTGGTAGTTCTATCAGATGCAGCTGCCTCCAGGAGGGTCCTCCAGCTTGGGATGTATGGTGGCAACAACAGTTCAGTGCAAGGCCACAAGGGAAATGCTTGGGGCCATAAACCTGATTTGAGCGTGTTTCCGGGTCCTCTGTTTCTATCATGCAAGATACAGTAGAGCAAGCACAGGGACCAAAAACATGAACTCTGAAGTCCAAGAAATCTGTGTTCTAATCCCATCCAGCCACCAAGTAATTTTGAATACTTGGACAAATTATTTAGTATCTCCCAACTCCTCTATTAAATGGTATTATTGTGAAGAATAAAATGAACTCATCCATATAGGGAACTTATACAAGATTCCAGTGAATGCTAGATATTTTTAAAAAGTACATTTCATTCTGTTTTTCTTCTAGGTAACATCCTTCAGTGACTGCCACATAAACCTTCAAAATTTGAGTTCAAACTCCTTCTATTAGTTCATAAAATCATTTGCAGTCTGGCTTCATTTCCTGCCACTCCTCAAGTATTCTACATAGTTGTCACACAATTCTGCTTGAGAATTATATATAAATCATGCTTTTCAGACACTGGTATTTCTCCAAATATAGGGTTCTCTTTTCTGTTTTTACCATATAGCTAACAATAGTCTTAGAAATTATGATCACAATGAGAGAGTCAAATCATAGGCAGGTTGATAAGAAGTCCGGGGGTCCCCAAGGAGAGAGGGGTCTGGAATTCTCAAGGAGGAGGAAAGAACAAACTTTTTTAGTCTATATTCCTTCAGTTCAGTTCAGTTCAGTCGCTCAGTCGTTTCCAACTCTTTGCAACCCCATGAACCGCAGCATGCCAGGCCTCCCTGTCCATCACAAACTCCCGGAGTCCACACAAACCCATGTCCATTGAGTCCGTGATGCCATCCAGCCATCTCATCCTCTGTCATCCCCTTCTCCTCCTGCTCCCAGTCCCTCCCAGCATCAGGGTCTTTTTCAATGAGTCAACTCTTTGCATCAGGTGGCCAAAGTATTGGAGTCTCAGCTTCAGCATCAGTCCTTCCAATGAACACCCAGGACTGAACTCCTTTAGGATGGACTGGTTGGATCTCCTTGCAGTCCAAGGGACTCTCAAGAGTCTTCTCCAACACCACAGTTCAAAAGCATCAATTCTTTGGTGCTCAGCTTTCTTCACAGTCCAACTTTCACATCCATACATGACCACTGGAAAAACCATAGCCTTGACTAGACGGACCTTTGTTGGCAAAGTAATGTCTCTGCTTTTTAATATGCTGTCTAGGTTGGTCATAAGTTTCCTTCCAAGGAGTAAGTGTCTTTTAATTTCATGGCTGCAATCACCATCTGCAGTGATTTTGGAGCCCAGCAAAATAAAGTTTGACACTGTTTCCACTGTTTCCCCATCTATTTGCCATGAAGTGATGGGACCAGATGCCATGATCTTAAGTTTTTTGAATGTTGAGCTTTAAGCCAACTTTGTCACTCTCCTCTTTCACTTTCATCAAGAGGCTTTTTAGTTCATCTTCACTTTCTGCCATAGGGTGGTGTCATCTGTGTATCTGAAGTTATTGATATTTCTTCCGGTAATCTTGATTCCAGCTTGTGTTTCTTCCAGCCCAGCATTTTTCATGATGTACTCTGCATATAAGTTAAATAAACATGGTGACAATATATAGCCTTGATGTACCCCCTTTCCTATTTGAAACCAGTCTGTTGTTCCATGTCCAGTTCTAACTGTTGCTTCCTGACCTGCATACAGGTTTCTCAAGAGGCAGGTCAGGTGGTCTGGTATTCCCATCTCTTTCAGAATTTTCCACAGTTTATTGTGATCCACACTGTCAAAGGATTTGGCACAGTCAATAAAGCAGAAATAGATATTTTTCTGGAACTCTCTTGCTTTTTCGATGATCCAGCAGATGTTGGCAATTTGATCTCTGGTTCCTCTGCCTTTTCTGAAACCAGCTTAAACATCTGGAAGTTCACGGTTCAGGTATTGCTGAAGGCTGGCTTGGAGTCAATTACACAGCTCAGTTTAAACTCTGTGCTAGGGATTATACAACAACAATGTATCCTGCTTGAGGACAGTTTCTCCCTCCTGAAAACCTTCTGGCTAATCCTCTTATCTTAAAATGTAAACTATGGGAGTGGGTCTAGTGAGATCTTTACAACCTCCAGACTTTCTTTTGATTCATTGTAATAACTAATTAAAAGGTATAAAACTCCATTGCTAACACTGGATATTAGCCCCCTTCTGATGTCTATATCAGAAGCTTTCTCTATCTCTTTTATGCTTTAATGAAACTCTATGCTATATTAATTATATACCTTTTCATTTTAATGAAATTAAAAGATGCTTACTCCTTGGAAGGAAACTTATGACCAACCTAGACAGCATATTAAAAAGCAAAGACATTACTTTGCCAGCAAAGGTCCATCTAGTCAAGGCTATGGTTTTTCCAGTGGTCATGTATGGATGTGAAAGTTGGACTGTGAAGAAAGCTGAGCACCAAAGAATTGATGCTTTTGAACTGTGGTGTTGGAGAAGACTCTTGAGAGTCCCTTGGACTGCAAGGAGATCCAACCAGTCTATCCTAAAGGAGTCAGTCCTGGGTGTTCATTGGAAGGACTGATGTTGAAGCTGAGACTCCAATACTTTGGCCACATGATGCAAAGAGCTGACTCATTAGAAAAGACCCTGATGCTGAGAAAGATTGAGGGTAGGAGGAGAAGGGGATGACAGAGGATGAGATGGTTGGATAGCATAACTGACTCAATGGACATGGGTTTGTGTGGACTCCGGGAGTTTGTGATGGACAGGGAGGCCTGGCATGCTGCAGTTCATGGGGTCGCAAAGAGTCGGACACAACTGAGTGACTGAACTGACTGAACTGAAACTCTGTTACACAAAAGCTCTGAGCGATCAAGCGGCGTCTCTGGCCCCAGATTGAATTATTCTCCTCCAGAGGCCAAGAATCCCGGCATCTTTCATGGTTCAGCAACAACCTTTCAAAAATCACCTCCTCCAGGAAGCCTTCCCTGATTCCTAGTCCTAAGGGACTTACCCAGTAAAGTCTCCCAGTATAAGTCTTAACCACAATTGTAACACTCACCACACAAAGTGGTAGAAGTTAACTTATCTGTTTCAGTATTCAACTATAAGTCCCTAGAAATGAGTGACTGTACCTTATCTTTGTGCTTAACATCTAGCAGAGCAGCTAGCACATGGTGGCTATCCAATAAGTGACTTTTAATTTATGAACAGATACTCAAACGAGATAACAGGCGGAATCCATGAGTGTGTAAAGTGTCAGGTGCTGACGATTATGATGATGATGTAATACTGGTGGTGGTGGTGGCAAAAGAAGACAGCAATATTGGGAAAGGAGATGGGGAAAGAGGGGAAGGAGGAAGAATTCAATTCAGCGCTTCTGCTTCCAAGCCTAACAAAAAGATAGATACATCTACACCTATTAAGGACAAGAAATTTTCCACTGCATTTAACCTCCTTCTAAATCCATTGTGATGTGATTGATTCTAGTATTTCCTGTTCATCAGAAATGATTGGATGAACTATGGATAAGTTTAGCTCCCTGGATCTGCTGGGGTGAGATTATAGCAATTACACGCTTGAGCCACTAGATGGCAGTGAGAAGTTAGTCCACTTTTTGGCATAATTAACCCGACTTCTTCTGGAACTTTCCTTCAGTTAGTGCTTAGAGATTGCTTCCCAGATCCACCTTCTCTGTCGCAGGTACCCTGTCCCCTGACCTCCTAATATGAGTTCCTTGGTCCCTGGAATTCTTGTAACTTCACATCTTTCTAGTTCTTTCTCTGTTACCCATGTTATCACTTTGTTGATTTTTGTCTATCTTTTCCTCAAATAGAAACACATCGCCCCAAAGCCTGAGACACAGTGGTTCAGTATCCCTTCTTCTCTTTTGGATTCTTTCCATGGAACTTCATTCTGCGGTTTCTCCATTTTAAGAAGACCTCTCTCTCGTGCTCTGTAGCTCTGTTTCCCTAATTCAGATCTCCATTCTGAGCCTGACCTATATATCCCTATAAGCGATCTACATGACTTTATTTCACACAGACATCTCAAACTTTACTCCTCCAAAACTGGATTTCACCCCAGAAAGTCTTCTCTTCCAGTGTTCCACATCTCAAAAAGTGGAAGCCCCACCCATTTTGCTCCAGAAATATGAGTTCCATCCTTGACACTTCTTTCTCTTCTACCCCTCCCCTACATACAATCTATTACCAAGTCCTGCAATTTGATATCCGAAACATGGATAGAATCATTCACACTGCTCCATTCCCACTGTCATCGTCCTGGCCCAAGCCACATCACTCTCTCCTGGGCTAGAGCAATTGCCTCTTCCTTGCCTATTTCCAGTCCTAAAATCTTCCCATGAATTATCTACCCAGCAGCCAGAAAGACACTGTGAAGTACAAGTATGTCCATGTCACTGCTTTGCTCTACACGTCACTGGTCACCTATCAGTAGTAGGTGAAGTTCAGAGTTCTTACTGTAGTTATCAGACTTTGCATGTTCTGGCTTCTGCCTGCCTCTTCATCTCACTCCTCCCTCTCTGTCTCCAGTCTTCTCCCTTTCCTGGAATGACATCAAGTCCCTTCACATTTCAGATGGTTCCACACTCTGCAGGTGGGCTTGGCTAACTCCTATCAGCCTTTAAATGTCACTTTCTCTGGAGGCTCTCCCTGTCCTCCTCTAGTGTCATTCCTTCCCCCAGCCACTCCCTCCAGGTTACATAAGGTCATCCTGTTATAATGTCTAGGTTGCTTGTGCTTTTCCTTTGTAACAGTTAATACAACCATGTATACTTTCACGTGTGTTTAGTCAGTTGTGTCCAACTCTGCATCCTCATGGACTGTAGCCAACCAGGCTTCTCCACACATGGTATTCTCCAGGAGTGGGTATCCATTCCTTTTTCCAGGGAGTCTTCCCGACCCAGGGATCAAACCCAGGTCTCCTGCATTGCGGCAGATTCTTCCCCATCTGAGCCACCAGGGAAGCTCCTAATAACAATGATAATTATATCTTTATTGTATTTATTTAATAGAGTCAGGAGGAAGGAATTTTTCTCTACCCTTCTAAATGCTTCTGGCTGGTCTAAGAATTAAATTGACATGAGAAAATCAGAAAAAAATTAATAACCTATATACATGGGAAAGGCCCAGGAGAACTGATTAACCCATCAAAATAATCAAAGTCCTCCTCTTAAATACTGTGCTAGCTTGCTTGCTAAGTCACTTCAGTCATGTCCAACACTTTGTGATCCTATGGACTGTAGCCTGCCAGGCTCCTCTCTCCTTGGGATTTTCCAGACAAGAATACCGGAGTGGGTTACCATGCCTTCCTTCAGGGGATCTTCTTCCTGACCCAGTGATTGAACCTGAATTTCTTACAACT